>NC_141232.1:8597500-9100000 GCF_054856515.1 Filicampus tigris
CTGCATCATACCACCTTCAACTTGCAAGTGTAAAAAACAGTGAGCCATTGCTGAAAGCACAACACACAGAATAAGTCACTCTGTACTTGTGTGTATGTTTAGCGTACAGTAGTATGTGTTGTGTCCAGCCCTTATCGTAGGAATGAAGGCTCTCAGGGTGGCCATGGTGCTGAAGGAATTCCATCCTGATATAAAGTCTCCAGGTCCGTCCAAACATTTTGGTTCCCATCAGGTCCTCGGAGAAAGTGGGCAAGAGGTGAAACATGGGACGAGGGGTGTCGGGATGGCGCGTTTTGGAGTGTGAGGTGATGACAGACCGCCATGTCAGCGACAAGGACGACTAGTCACAACATTCCGAGACAGACATGGACGAGCAGGCAGGACTTTTTTTTTTTTTGGACTTCCATGATACAATGTTTTTAGCTTGTCCTACACTAAAGTGTTACACGTGTTACAGGACAAGAAATTTACGTTACCTGAAACAACGGAATGCTAAGCTAAACATGTTGCGTGGGTGAAATTTAGGCCTGGACATGCAACTTGTAACACAATGGCCTGATTCGCCAGTATTTTCCAGTCAACCTTTCTGGAGTACAAAACTAGATGTGAGCTGTTTCATTAAATATTATAGATTTGTGGCAACATTAGTTGTGACTTAACATGTTTAGCCATTGCTAAGCTAACAATGCTACACACGTGTTGTGGGAAATGTTCCTCTCCCTCTCCTGTCTGCGACCTTTCATGGAGCGTCTGTTCTATTTCAGAAAACCACTGGGATGCTAAGTGAGTGTCGCTGTGGGATCAGGATGGATTGAAGGTGAAAAAAAACTTGCCATTGTTTTCCTTCTGTTGTGCTCAACTTGATACACTCGCACACAGCAAGGACACACAATGGGGGCTTATCGCGGCACAAGTGCGATGGTAGGGGCGCACGTGGAGGATGCTGCTATTTTCAGAGCTGTGATGTGGAGTGAAGCAGACTGATGAGGGTCTGCACTCTGTCACTGACAAGACCACTGTCAAGCCGCACCACCAACACAACCACACATTTAGACTTTCACAATAAAATACGTGTGCACACACACGCACACAAAATCAAGTGTCATAAATCTAAAACAACGGTATACAGTAAACTAATCTGGTGCTTTTCTAATTTGGTTAAAAAAAAAAAATTATATATATATATATATATATATATATATATATATATATATATATTGTTTTTCTTTTAAAAACGAATCCATATTTTGCACTTTGCTTCCAAATTTAATCTGTAACTTGCTATCCCTCTTTTAATGTATTTATTTAGTTTTTGTTAATGTTGGTAGTATTAAATTAAAATAAAATTATTGAAATGTGTAATAAATTAATATTCATTTTGTGATATTTATTTATTTACTTATGCATTAATTTATTTTGAGAACCATCCACTCCAGCGAATTTCTGAACCGCTTTATGCTCACTAGGGTCGCATCTTTATTCTTCAAATGTTTGCTTTTCCTCATGTTAGAGCATCATTCTGTTTTCCTTTTTTTTAAATTTGGACAAAAAAAGTTCAATTTAAAAAAAACTAATTGGAATTTATTCTGGAGCATTATCGTTATGTCCGTCCATTTTCTGTTCTGCTTTTCTACAGTATGGCCCAAAGTCTATCCCAGCTGAGTTTCAGTGAGACGTGAGGCACAATTTGGCCTGATCACTAGACAATCACAAGTCACGTATCAAGAAACATTCATTCACACTCACATTCACACCTAATATCAATTCAAAGTCTTAAATCAACTAACTTAAAAGCTACTGTGATGTGATGTGATATGTGAAAATTCTATTCATTTTGTAAGGTCGTTTTCTGGATCTGCTCAGGCCACATTTTGAGTCTCAAACTTGAGATAATGGTGTCACCTCTGACAAGCCCTTATTTTGAAAGTCTGACTGCTGGCTATTTCCGCTCCTCTGCGTCCTTGACGGCTTGACGCCGGTGGCTTGTGAGGACCCGCGGGGACGGTGGAAAGCAGCATAGAGTAGATGGGACCAATTTTTGGCCAACATGAGCTTATCCTTCTTCTGCGCACTTTCTGAGCACACAAACTTGATGGAGAATGTTGTTAAACAAAAGGCGACAACTTCCTGTGTGACGTCTTATGTATTTTTACATTTTTAATTGGAGCTCAAGTGTTTGAAATTAACTGCACCTTAGTGTACTTTTCCTCCTTTCTTTTATTTTTAACTCAGCGCGTGACATCCATCATCCCTTGTCACCGTGGCAACCAGCCTTCATCATTATTATCATCCTCCTCCAGGCAGCATCAGCAACCCTATTCTTCTGCAGCTTTGCACGTGCGCGTCTTTAAATTTGACTTCAAATTTGCCGCTTCACGATGCTAATTTAGTTTTGCGGGAAGGTTGATGTGTTGCATCATCGTTGCTGTCAAGATGCCTGTGAGACGCGGTCATGTTGCCCTCCAGAACACTTACCTTGATACCATCATCAGGAAATTCGACGAGCAAAGTAAGTCTCTTAACATGTGTGAACCTCTACAACCTTATTTTGATCATAAACCACATTTGTTGTTTAATGCTAATTGCGGCTATGTACACTTTAAATGACTTCAATTTAATTTTTATTGTAGTTTCAAATGAAGAAGGAAAAGTGAAATGTCTCAAGTGTCTGAGAAACAAAATAGGACACGCGAGTAAAATGAGCTACATTTTAGTTTGTGTCTGAATCATATTGAGTAATGACAGCACGTCTAAAATCATGAGAGAGGTTGCTGAAATGATTTGCACCTTCGATGTTCTTGGTCAAATATCTCAAAGCAAAATGTGTCAGGGCTGAGAAAAGTAGCAGCTCACCTGAGTAGATCAAGTCTCACATTTTGTTTTCTGCTTGCGTCTGAATCCGTTGGATAATGACACTGCTGTGAAATACTGAGAGATGATGTTGCTGGAATGCCTTGAACTTTGGGAGTCAAATATCTCAAAAGCAGTAAGTGTCAGGACTGAGAAAAGTAATAGCGCACCCCTGAAGATCAAGTCATTCATTTTGTTTTTGATTGTGTCTGCTTTTGTTTTGAAAGGTCGCCTCTATTCAGTTCTGAGTGAAGATGTTACCAAAAAGCCAAAGAAAAACAATGACTTGCGGATTACGTTGCTGGTTGACGCGTAACAGCCTGTCATAGAAATGTAGATGTGACATCAGCACAATCTGATTGGCCGAGGCGACGCCATCACATCATTGCTTTTCTGTCTCGGATTGAACTTTCAATCTCCTTTCCAAACAAAATCAAATATCTCAAAAGAAGTAAGTGTCAGGACAAAGAAAAGTAATAGCACACAAATCACATGCTTGTCTTATGCTGCTATTAAATACTGATAGATATTGCCAAGATTCTAAAGGAATGTCTCCGCTTCAGAGGCATAAGTTCAAACACAATCAAAATGTTGGATGTAAGTGAGCTAATGCTAATGTAGCAGCTGCTATTGAAGGCAGAAACGTACGCAACACAGGCGACCAAAGAGGTTGGCCCGCTCTCTTTTGAGCCTTTTAACTGCCCACTTCAATGAACACGACCCAGATGCGCCTGCCTTTGATTGCCATGTCACTCTGGCTACCCACAACCCCCTTGTGCCTCCCGTGTTACATCACATGTTCCTCTGTTCAACATATTGGCACTCTGAAACCCTCATTGTCACTTAGCGGTTGCTAAGCAGCACGCTCACCTGCTGGAACATTGTGTATTTTACACAGAAATCAGAAAAGGTGGAGCTGGGCATTTTACTAAAAACTGAGCGTCCGTTATTCGTCATTCGTCTGCAGCATGGATACACTTCCGTCGTCCGCCATTCGCAGAGTCCGAGATATAGCACATATACACGTACAGCAGCATTGACATTTCCACACAAATCTCTCTCTGTTAAGTTTCCAGCTGCTCCTCTGTAGCCTCTCAGGAGGAGTCATTGTGATGCTAAGCAGCCTGGAAAGCTTCCCTTCATTAGTTCCACTCAACATGATTGTTGTATTAATAGGTAGCAGGCAGATTCTGTTGTCAATGGAGAGACAAAGTGAACATCTTGTACTTGACATTAGTGACTGCGTGGCTAGAAAAAGACTGGAAATCAATGAGCTCACAATTAGAAAGGAATGTGAGGTGGCATTTCCCATGAACTGCCCTGCAAACACATTGTTTATAAAATATCAAATTTATTTTATTTTCATAATCACATTGCACATTTTGCTGTCCACTTTGTCATTATGGGGCAATGGCCTCTTGACGAAACCCTCTGATGTCATCAGTGATATTACGACTAGAATTTTGTCTTAGTCGTAGTACTAAATGTTGAATCAGTATTTGTTCGCAAAACTGCAAACATATTTTAGTGTTCCAAAATATGTCTTATTTTGACTCCAAAATGCTGCATCATGTCAAAAACATAATCCATTTGTTCGAAAATGAATGAGTAAGTACTGCTAATTAGCTGACCAAATGATAGCTAGCCTAGCTTGAATGACACCTAGCCTAGTCGGCTTAGCAAACTAGCCGTTTTGGTTTATGTTTTATTCCTTTAAATGTTCAACAATTATAGTGATGCTTTCACTGAAACCTGTCAATAATGAATCTTTAAATCAACCTGATAAGTCAAAAATTAATCTTTAAAGCTTGGAGTGATGCTAAATCTTGACATGTGGCCCTGCCAGATCGCAAGTTTGTGATTGCTAACGCGCAGATGAAGAACTGTGGCATCATCTTCTGCAACGAGGCCTTCTGTCAGATGTTCGGCTTCACGCGGGCTGAGATCATGCAGCAGCCGTGCACCTGCCAGTTCCTGGTGGGGCCCGGCACCTTGAAGAGCGCCCTGGCGCAGCTAGCTCAGGCCTTACTTGGCTCTGAAGAGCACAAGGTGGAGATCCTTTACTACGCTAAGGAAGGTACCACTAAACGTATCCATCTATTCATTAAGTAGCCGCTTTCTCGACTGTGGATTTTTCTTTTTCAATATCTGGTTCCCCTCCGTGGGTCTTGTGATAGCATGGGGAGGGAGTGTAGCTCAGTGGTATAACATTGGACTGCAGCTCAAGAGGTGCCAGTTCCAATTTGTCTGTGAAAGTGTAATGTTCATTCCTATAAGTTGTATATTTGGTCACAGTGGTTCATAAAAGGGACTTATTTGGCCAGCGTTATGCAATATTGAAGGTTGCGACTTGAGACTTGCACATACAGTAGTGGACGTCTTCCCTCCTGTGTTAACTAGTATTCTGCCATTAAATGACAGGCACGTGCAGGCCATGCATGGTGGACATCGTTCCAGTGAAGAATGAGGAAGGTGTCGTCATCATGTTCATTCTGGACTTCCAGGAGCTCGTCGACCCGATGCTCAAGAAGTCCGGACTCAGGCAGCGAGTCAGTCAAGGCTGGCTCTACTGTGAGCACTTTCATTGTCATTTTTTTACCCTACAAGGTGGTGCCCTCGGATATGATTTTTTTGTTTTTGAGTAAAGGCTGTCATTTGGCCATTTTTTTTTTTTGCTTTGATTTGGCAGGTAATGAACAAATTTCTCTAAAAAGAAATTTGCTCTCAAACTAAATATGTAACAAAGAGACTCATTGTGTATTTCAATAACTACACGATTGTCCTTCTGCTAGCTGACTGCAAACACACAATGCAAAATGCCATAAATGGGCCACCAATGGATAATTGAACACAAATGGTGCATCAGCACATGTACACATTGCTATTGCTTTTGAATTGTTTTTTATCACTTGTATTTTTGGTTGTTGTTCCCACTTGCGTCTAATTTTGTCTCGTTTTTTGTCCATTGGTCTTTTTATATCATCTGTTATTTTTTTTACTTGATAATTGTTGCTTTTGACTTGTTCTCCTCAGTCGTGTCTTCTATTTGCTGCTTTGTTGGTAGTTTTGTCATTTTTGTCTGGTTAGTTTCTCCTTTTTCTTGTTATTTTACTTCTTGCTTTTGCCTGTTTTCATGTTTGTGCTTTTCACTGTCACACTTTTTGTCTCCTTTCTTGTAATTCCATACTTAGTTCTTTTTGTTTTTACTTGTTCATCTCACCTTTGTCCGTTTTGTCATTTTCTAGCTCTTTCATCTATTTTTGTCACGTTTTTAGCTAGAATTTTCACTTTTTTCTTGTTTCTTACTTTTTACTTTTTTTCACTTGTCTAGTTTTGTCCTTTCTGACTCCTTGTCTAGTTTGATAATTTTACTTAGTTTCTTGTCATTCTCGACTTGATTCTTGCTTTGTTTTTGTGTTTTTTGGTTTTTTTTAGCTTAATCTTCTCACTTTTGTCTTGTTTTTTGGTTTTTTTCAAGAGAATTTCTCGGGAGTTTGTTTCTCTTCCAAATTTGATTTTAATCATGGAATGTCTCTCTCAGGTCAGAATCGCAGGTTGAAGATGCGGCTGCCGGTGTTGCGTTCCATGCGGCGGCAGTCGCTCTCCAAAGATCAGTTTGAGGGTGTAGTGGTGGACTACTTGCAGGTAGGAGAACTTTATATGTAATAAATAAGTTTAACAGAGCACAGTTTTTATTCGTAAAAAAAAAACAATACTGTGATAATTCAGAGGCAGCAAAATCTTCCTTTTTGTGGTCCACTCACATGAAATTCCACGTGAAAGGGCCTTTAAACAGCTGCGAGGAATTGTTTAAAGGGGAAAAAGACATCAAAAAGATAAATGAAAAACAAACGAGCCGCTCGCTCATGTTTAGACGTCTCTGCTGTGTTTTTTGAGGGATGTCACTTCCTGACAGGATCCATGAGCGACCAATCCGGAAACATACTCTGTCACGTCGGACACATTTACACACACGCACACACTCCATTTCTTGCTGCCTCATGCTCACTAGTCTCCAAACTTTTTGTAAGCAATATACTCAGCTGTGCAGCCAACACAGGCTGTCATTGAATGAGTAAGAAGAGAGTATAAGTAGCGAATTTAGCATATATAATCGCCACAATGAGCTGAGTTTGCATATATTAAGTAGTAATTGGGAAAGGAAGGTTCCAGGTATTATATATATATATATATATATATATATATATATAAGCGTGTATTTATGTGTGTATTTTTAAGCCCAACAGTGAGGAAGTCCCCCTTAAGGATTTCCGCATCCCGTCTAAGGAGAGCTGCATGCAGTCCGAGACTGAGGCCCTCATAGAACAAGACCTGGATCCTCCCTCTCCCACCACCCAGCCTTCCGCCAAGCGCCGCTCCCTCCTGACAGACCGCCTGGACCCGGGCCTGCCGGTACCTCGGGGCACCTTATCTCGAAGCAGCTCGCGGGAAAGTGTGTGCAGCCTGCGACGTGCCTCATCTCTGGATGACATTGACGGGATGAAAGCAGAGTGGAGCACTCGACCCGGAGATGCCCGGACTAATAGCAGTGAGTCTTAGAAGCGCTCATTAAGACCTTTACACAAATAACCACTTTCACACGGAGGGAAGGCGAACAAACCACAAAAGCAAGGATAAACAACAGCAATGACACCTGCTAAAATCCTGTTTTGGAAGGGATTGGGAAAAAGAAAAGGAAAAAGGGAACAGTCAGAAGAAATAACAACACCTTCTGGTCCTTATTTTGAGAGGAGACAGAGAAAAGAAATCAAAAAGCACGAACAAAAGACAACAATTCTTACAGTACAATACTTTGGATTTTGAGATGGATCAACCAGAGAGAAAAGAGACAACAAAAAGCAAACACCAAAGGCATATTTTGCTTTGCGCAGATTTGAAGCCGAGCGGCGCCAACTCCACCTCGGACTCTGACCTAATGAGGCACCGGGCCATTGGGCGCATCCCGCAGGTGACGCTCACCTTCGGCTCGGACCGCGTCAGGCCGCCATCGCCCGGCGAGATCGAGATCATCGCGCCCAGCAAAGTCAAAGACAGAACACAGAATGTCACTGAGAAGGTGACACAGGTAACACAGGTGAGGTCAAAAGTTGGGACATTTGCCCAAATCATATTTGAAGGTTTTCGGAAAAATTTTTTGCTTCCAGGACAACGTGATATTTTGTGTCTTTGTCGTTCTTTATCATCGGCAAGACTCCATATCGCTTTCGAATCTTATCCTGTGTCAAAGAAATTTGCTTTGTGTAAACTGTAATATTGTAACAAATTGTAATGGAGATCTGATCCAGATTGAGCATTTACTGACAGTGTGCTCAATATTTATACACTTTGTGAAATCTCATCAAATTATTTTTTTTTTTTTGGGGGGCTCTTAATACAGTTTGCTCCGGTTTATTTGTTCTTGCTGTCTGAGCTGTAATATTACACCAAGGTTAGTCCAAATCTGTTCCAGATTGAGCATTTACGACAGTGTAAACACAACATGGGAAATCCAACAGAAGTAAATCATTAAGTAAATGTTTATTAGATAACACTTTTCACAAAAGGACTCCTTCACATCATTCAAATACAATCATACATACATAAAATACAGAATCACAGAATGCTATATTTCATTAAAAAAACATATAAAAACAAATAAAGCACAACAGATCATACAGGTATTAGGATATTACATTTTTTGTTTGTTTTTGTACATATTTTGTCTTGTTTTTTCTTGCTATTTTAGCTGTAATATCAACAGCATGTTTTAATCCAGATCTGGTCCATCTTGAGCATTTAGCAACAGTGTAAACACAACATGGAAAATCCCATAGAAAATAGTCAAACCCTCAAATCTTGGTCATATGTGCTAATTTCTTGTTTTTATCTAGGCTCTTCTCACATGTCGGTCCCTTTGAATCAAGTTTGAGCCGCTCTTACCTTTTAAGGTCCTACGTTCAGTGATTTGGCAGAGGACAAATGTTCAAGCCTTGGCTTTTGAGTGTTCTCGCTATCATTTATCTTTTAGCTGGAGGTGAAAGTGACATTTATATTTCTACTTTCTGCTCCTCCACTACCTACTGCGAGAACAACTCTAACTCCCACTTCCTCTTTTTTCCCCCCTCGGTGTATGTGCGTGCGTGTGCATGCATGTTTGTGACAGGTTGAGGTCGTTAAGTATCACTGCTCGCCTGCATTCGCACACACGTATGCACGACCGCGCACGCACACACACTGGCGTGTCTATAAATGGAGGGCCGCCTCTGGCTTCTTGGCAGGGGCGCTAGATGATGTGTGGGAAGAAATAATCTCACCTGAGGTGTGACATGTGTCTTCACGCTGTGCACAATGTGTCGCCTCCACAGCGCGACAGTGTCAAAACCACCTCGACATAAGAAAGCTGTTGTAATATATCAAGGAAAGCACCCAGAGCTCCTTGAATATTCCGTATCATCAAATCATGTTTGTCCCCGGTTTACTTTTGACTTTTGCTTGGTTGCCCCCGTTTACTTGTTCGTTTGGCATTGTTGTCCCGGCTTACGTGTCAAGTTGGCTTTGTTGCCCCTAGTTGACGTGTCAGTTTGACTTTGTGGCCTCCCGTTTACATGTAAATTTGGCTTTGGAGCGCCACTTTATTTTTGCCAGTTTGGATTTGTTAGCCCGTTTGCTTGCTAATTGTTTTGTTGCCCTCAGTTTATTTCCATATTTGACTTTGTTGCCCTGGCAAACTCGTCAATTTGGATTTGTTGCCTCATTTTACTTTGAATTTGGCTTTTTTTGCCACCAGTTTACTTGTCAATTTGTTACCGCTAGTTTGCCTGGTCAAATTTCTGTTTACTGCCAATTTGACTTTGTAACCTTGGTTAACTTATCATTTTGACTTTTTTGCCCCTGTTTATTTATCAATTCGGCTTTGATGCCTTCAATTTACTTGCCAGTTTGGCTTTGTTGCCCACTTTACTTGCCCAAACTGTTGTTTTGAATTTGTTGCACTCATTTTTTTGTCAATGTGGGTTTATTTCCCCCCTTCTTTACTTGACTCTTTGGCGTTACTGACCCAAGTTTAATTGCTAAAGTAGTCATTTTTGTCTTTATTTTCTGAAGTCTACTTGCTCAAATTGTTATTTTTTTTCCTTTGTTTCAACGTGGTTTACTTGTCAAAAGCGAGCGGAGAGTGCGGCATCGAGCAACGTTGCCTGGCTGGCTGGCTGGCTGGCTGGCAGTGAGTGACCTTGGCCTCTTGAGCTAATGGATGTGGAGGACAGCATTTCCATGTATACTGTACACCTTGCAGGCTAACTCTAACCCCCCAAACACGGACGGCCGCGTCGCAGTGAGAATGGCGTTAAATTGCCTTTACGTTGGTTATTGTTGCGTCACGCCATAAAAATTGCCGGCTGCCTAATTGAGTTTCGATTGGCACCTTGTAAAAGAGAAATGAAGGTTGCCATTGATCCTCGCTGCTATGGATTGGTCTGCATAGCGTGATCGAGCAGGAAAGCCTAGATTGATGTGTGTGCGTTTGTGCGTGGGTGTGCGTGTGCGCGTGCGTGCGCTTGGCACCCCCTGGCTTCCACAGAGGAAATGTGAGGATTTTATTTGGAAGTGACAATAATTTCCCTTCAGTCAAATTCAAATTCTAAACTGCAACATTGCTTGTTACAAACGCTGCCAACAGTTTACTGACCAAAATTGTTTTTTTGGGCTTTGCTACTCCCAATTTACATGCTAATTTTGTTGTGTGACCCCAGTTTACCCGCTCTAAATGTTATTTTGGCTTTATTGCCCCAGTTTATTTGTCTTCATTGTAGTTTTGGGCTTTGTTGCCCAAAGTTTACTTGCCAATTTGGCCTAATTGTCTCCCCCTGGTCTACCTACCCAAATTGTGTTTTGGGCAGTGTTTTCCCCAATTTATTTGCCTTTTTGTTTATTTTTGGTTTTATTGCAGCCGGTTTTCTTAAATTGTCACTTTTGACTTTGTCGCTTTTATCTGCTAATTTTGTCATGTATTATATCCGTCCTTGTGATGTCATAATGTCACACGGAGGCCATTTTTAATGTCTGGGCTGGGCCTAATGCAGGGGACAGAGAGGGACGGAGAAAAAGCAAGTGGGGAGGAATGTAGTTGAGGGAGGGATGTAGATGGACGGACGAGGTTGCTGTCTCTCTCTCTGTCTGGTTAGCATGAAGTGCACTTCAGCATGAGCTTCAAGCAGAAACTACAGCCTGTGAGTACTTTTATTTTTCTTTCTAATGACACACATCTCATTTATTTAGTGCTAAAGTGCACTTCAGATGCTCCTCTTTTCTATGTGGAGCTGACAGGTGAGCAACAGGAAGTCAGGGTACGTTGTTGCCATGTGACCACATGAGCTCATCCATGTTTTTTTCCTTTATTTTCCCCTGGTTTATTTGCCCAAATTGTCATTTTGGCTTAGTTGAACTAGCAGGGTTACTTGCCCAAATTGATGTTTATGGCTTTGTCATCTGGGCTTTACTTGCCCAAATTGACGTTAATGGCATTGTTGCCCCCGGTTTACTTGTTGAAATTGTCATTTTGGCTTTGTTTTCTGGCTTGCTGAATTTGTTGTTTTTGGCTCAGTTGTCCACACTTTACTTGTTCAATTTGAAGTTTTTCACTTTGTCGCCACAGTTTCCTTGTCCAAATTGTCATTTTGGATTCACTGCCCATTCTTTACTCAGCCAAATTGTTATTTTATCTTAGTGACCGATTAGTTTATTTGCCCGGAATTTCTTTTTGGTCTTGTTGCCTTCAATTTTTTTGCCTATTTAAAAAAAAAAAAATGTAGTTTTGGCTTTGTGGCTCCACTATTTACTTCCCAAAACTGTCATGCGTCTATGATGTCTTCTTCCGTTCAAGCTAACACAAGAGCCCCATACAGGCATCAACTGGTGCCATGTTAATTATAACGAGCTGACAGGTTGCATGCGACGGGGGACTTCTGTTGGTCATTACAAAACGCGGCTCGTCAATAAGTTGGATGAGTGAACCTTGTGTTTACGCTCTCATTAGCATGTAGCCCTTTTGCATGTGTTCAGCAGGTCACGGCGGCCCATCAGCGCCCCCTGTGAGACCCCGAGTGTTGCTTAACCAGATTTAAAACCGACGCCAACGCGCTTCTGTCAACAAAAGTCCTTTTGTTGACCCTCAGGTGGTTATTTCGATTGGTTCCTAAATCCAGCCAAGCTCCTAATACGCAGCCATTTTATAATGTGTGTGACTTCTTTTAAGGTGGTTATTTTCAGCTAGGAGCTCGACCAGTGGAAACATAATTAATACACTTCTTGTGGTTCCTGGGAGAGAATTCACTGGTTATGTGTGTCCGTGGCAGCAGTTGAGCTTCTTCCTGACGGATGACATCATGCAAAGTAGAATGCAAATTAGCCCGGCTAGCACATGAAAAGCATCAGATTCATGTGGTCTCACTGTAACCTGCTAAATATCACATTAGTGACATTTTTTTCCCCAAAGTTAAGATCTTTGCTGACTGCTTGCTGTTGATACTTTGTAAAGTAGGGGATAATGATAGGTTGCTTGTCCTACCAGACAATCAGGAAGAAGGCAGCAATATTTTTTCCCAGGAGTTATTTTGACTGTGGAGCGTTTAGCCGGGAGTGCATAAGCGCACTTCAGGGAGCTCGTAATGTGAAGATGTGGGAGAAAAGAGGAGACAAAGAAAGGTGATGCTGCAGAGGCTTTGGAGGAGCTTCCTCTTGTGCTGTTGTGGTGGACAGAGGGATGCCAGGGTGCAGATGGAGACTCTGGTTGTCATACCGGTCAGTTGGATCCTAAACCGTCAGAGTGGGTTTGCGATACAAAGAGTATTGAAGTGGTGTAGAACTGCACTGCATCATCAAATAACTACATCAACTTTAAATTGTTGTAAAACTATATTGCAAGTACATTTATTTATAGATTTTTTTAGCTTTCTTTTTTTTTGTATTTTTGCATTCATTAATATGTTTGTTACAGTATAATCAGAATTTTACTGTACATGGAACCTGTCTGCTGTACCTACTGTTTTGTACCCCAAATATCAGAAACGCATGAAACTAACTAGTTTGATGAGGAAATCCAAAATTGTTTTGGACCTGATTAGACAGTGTACTGGTAGGTGTACTTACAGTGATTAAGCGAGCATTTATGGTGTCAATGAATGTCTTCCTTGGCGGTCAGGTGCTGTCGCTGGGCGCCGACGTGCTTCCCGAGTACAAGCTGCAGGCCCCGCGCATCCACCGCTGGACCATCCTGCACTACAGCCCCTTCAAGGCCATGTGGGACTGGCTCATCTTGCTGCTGGTCATCTACACTGCCATCTTCACGCCCTACTCGGCCGCTTTTCTTCTCAACGAGGTGGAGGAGGACCGGCGGCGGACGTGCGGCTACACGTGCAACCCTCTCAACGTGGTGGACCTGGTGGTGGACGTCATGTTTATTGTGGACATCCTCATCAACTTCCGGACCACCTACGTCAACCACAACGACGAAGTGGTCAGCCACCCGGGCCGCATCGCTCAGCACTACTTCAAGGGCTGGTTCCTCATTGACATCGTGGCCGCCATACCCTTCGATCTGCTCATCTTTCGCTCCGGCTCGGAGGAGGTATGGATAAAAAATGGCGCCTTGAGAGACGGGTGACTCGACGGGTTTTTCGACATACAGATCGTTTGGATGATTTTTTTGCTTTGACTTGAGAGCAAAAATGTCAGATCCGGGCGCCCTTTTAAAGCCACACACATTCAAAGTTGCAGTCGGTGACCCATAGTTTCCAAAAATAATACCTTTACCCACAGTTGTATTTTATATTGGTATTGTTGTTTCATAATGCTGACTCAATTTTTGTCACATTAATCAATGGGATAATCAGAAGAGTAATTGATTCTAAGAATATTTCAGAGGTGACTGTTGTAACAAGATGGCATCTGTCGCCCCAGCCACAGACAACCACGCTGATCGGCCTGCTGAAGACGGCTCGCCTGCTGCGTTTGGTGCGCGTGGCCCGCAAGCTGGACCGCTACTCAGAATACGGCGCCGCCGTGCTCTTCCTGCTCATGTGCACCTTCGCCCTGATCGCCCACTGGCTGGCGTGCATCTGGTACGCCATCGGCAACGTGGAGCGCACCAGCTCGGCGCGCGTGGGCGTCATGAAGATCGGCTGGCTGGACAACCTGGCCGAGCAGATCGGCAAGCAGTACAACGACAGCGACGCGGCGTCCGGGCCGTCCATCAAGGACAAGTACGTCACGGCGCTCTACTTCACCTTCAGCAGCCTCACCAGCGTCGGCTTCGGAAACGTCTCGCCCAACACCAACCCCGAAAAGATCTTCTCCATCTGCGTCATGCTCATTGGATGTGAGTCCCGTTGTTTTTGTTGCATTTACTGCAGTCAGCATAGTAACTGCTTCAGAGGGTGGAGTAGCTTTATTTAATTTTTATTTGAACTATACTTAGTATTTTTTTTACATATCTTATTTTTGTTTTATTCTTTTTTATTTTTGTAGTTTTTATTTTTTTCCAAATTTAACATGTTTATTTTTCTTATTCATTATTATTTGTGTTCGTTTATGTTTTTTGTTATTTTTCATTTTGTTTTTGGTTGTTTTTCTTTACATTATTTCCTTTTTACCTTTTTATATACTTTTGATATGTATGTTTTTTGTATTTTTAATTTATTTCTTGTTTTTATTTTATTGTTTTCACATTTTCCCCTCATTTTTTGTATTTTGTGTTTATTTGTATTTATCATATTTTTATAACATTTTTATCTTTTCTGTTTTTATTTTTGTTCTTGATTTTTGTCGATTATTTGTATTTTATTTTTCATTCTTCAGTGGACCCCCACAACTCGTGGCTCGGCATTCATGGATTCACCTATTCGCAGATTTTTTTTTTTTTTTTTTAATAAATTAATATTTTTCAATACTCCTTACATTTTTTTTGGTTTGTTGTTTTTCGGGGGATACAACCAGTTTTTCGTGGCACTTCATCCCTCTTTTTTCAAGAGTTTTTGGGTTAAAAGTGCACGCAAATCAGTGCATTGATACTTGGCGTCAATTATATGCAGATTTTCACTATTTCTGGAGCAGTCCGGTGCCCGTCTGCCGCGGAAAGTGGGGGTCCGTTGTACTCATTTGTTAAAGTCAATGCAATTTGAGCGGACAGCAAAGTAAATGTACGACTGTACAGGGAAAGGCTGACATTTTGCCCAACTTATCGCTTGTGACGCAGCCCTGATGTACGCCAGCATCTTTGGCAACGTGTCGGCCATCATCCAGAGGCTGTACTCGGGCACGGCGCGCTACCACACGCAGATGCTGCGCGTCAAAGAGTTCATCCGCTTCCATCAAATCCCTGGCGGCTTGCGGCAGCGTCTGGAGGAGTACTTCCAGCACGCCTGGTCCTACACCAACGGCATCGACATGAACGCTGTGAGTATGCAAACTTGTCTCTCAAAGCTGGACTTAATTGCAGGCCCACATCTTCAGTTGCACTCTGAGTCTTTTGTCAATTTTTTTTTCTATTTTCTATTTGTGTTTTGCTTTTTCTGTTGTTTTTATTTTCCCTCCTCATGGTAAAGTGGTACACTTGCCTGACTTCAGTGAAGGCAGCATATGTTCAGTTTTGAATTTTTTGTTTTCATTTATTTTGTACTGATGAATACATTCATTCAATTTCCAGCCATCTGTATGTACAGCAAAGTAAGAATTCCTTGCACATTGCTCACACTACGCAACAGGTGTTGAAGGGCTTCCCCGAGTGCCTGCAAGCCGACATCTGCCTACACCTGAACCGCACGCTGATGCAGCAGTGCAAAGCCTTCCGAGGTGCCAACAAAGGTTGCCTGCGTGCCCTGGCCATCCGCTTCAAGACCACCCACGCCCCGCCTGGCGACACCCTGGTGCACAGTGGCGACATTCTCACCGCCCTTTATTTCATCTCTAGCGGCTCCATCGAGATCCTGCGCGACGACATGGTGGTGGCCATATTGGGTGAGTGTGATGTCTGTGAGATTTGAAGCAAGAACGTTAAATGTAAATTAATTTAAATAAAAATGTCATTTAAATTTGAATAAATTCCAAAGGCTAAATCTGTGAAATTATTATATATATGTTTTGATATGAATAACATGTAAATACAATATATTTTAAATCTGAATTAAATGTAATTAAAATTTGTATTCAATTTTCCTGTACCAATGTTAATCCTTCAAGACAAAATTAATTTAATTGTTTTAGTTTAATTGTTTTAATTTAAATTTAATTTATTGTAAATCTAAATTTGATTTAAACTTAACTTAAATTCAATTTGATTTTAATTGAAACTGAAATTTAGACTTAATTTAAAATGGGATTTTTTTGCTGTTTTTAATCCCCCGTAGGAAACTTTAGTTAATTGATTAAAATAAAATTTAAGTGTGATTTGATTTAAATCTAAATTGTATTTGATTTTGTTTTACACTTTTTTTGCCTTCACATTGAAGCGCACACACACACGCGCGCACACGCGGGCAGCTGTGTCGTGTTGCCTTGCCAGAGGTGTTTGGGCACAGCTCCATTTAATTCTTCCATTTCGCATAAGCATTGATCATCAATAGCGATCCTGCTCAAATCTCGCTCGGGTGCCTTCTTTTCCAGTAGAACATTCACCGCAGTGTTTTGGATTTGTTTGGGTTTGAATCCCATCTCTTCGTGCATGTCCAGGAAAAAACGACATCTTCGGCGAATCTGTCAGCATGTACGGCAGGCCCGGCAAGTCCAGCGCCGACGTGCGGGCCCTGACGTACTGCGACCTTCACAAGATCCAGAGGGACGACCTGATGGAGGTTCTGGACATGTACCCCGACTTTGCCGACACTTTCTGGCACAACCTGGAGGTCACCTTCAACCTGAGAGATGTGAGTGCCTCCAGATGGAGGCGTTGACCACCAAAGGTTTTCAGAATTCAACCTGTTTAACTTATCAACAGGAACCTTGGTAGGCATGTCTATCATGAGTAGAGCCACAACAAAAGTCTCAAGTGGCCATGCCTGAAAAGACACAGGAAGTCTGGCGTTTTAGGCTCATTTCAAGGGGTCCTAGAAATTTGGTCCCATTGTTCCAAAATGTAAACATCATACCTGAGACAGAAGGGTTCTGTTTGATTATGAGGAATTTAAGTTTTCATCATTGCATCGAGGCCAAGAATGACAAGTTTCACTCAGCAACATGAAATTCAATAGGTGTGTCTATCACAAGTAAAAGCACCAAAAAGTCTCAAGAAGCCATTCCTAAAAATACACAGGGAGTATGCCATTTTGGTTTGAAGTGGTTGTTTTAGGACCCATTTCTAAGGGCTTGTAAATGGCTCAGCATAGAGATTTGTTTGATCGCGACCAAATTTTCTGCGCGTATTCTAGACACATGGCCGACACTAAATTGTGAATGATTTGAGCTTTTGCCATTGCATGATGGCATGCTTTGATGGTTTGCCAAGCTCCTGATAACTTATTAGCTCATTATACTGTGGAAAATTCAGCTCCCGAAGCCAGTTTACTTTGAAGCATTTTGTTGGAAGCAGCCATTTTTAGCTAATTTGGGCCATTTTCAGGGTTCTTTCATAGACAACCCTAAGGTAAAGATTTGCTCCAGTTGCTACCACTGAAAACTCATCGGTGTTGTTTGGGTTCAAAATATATTTATTATGACGCTAGTCCTGGAACTTCTCTGGCACACCTCGTATTGTAGACGGTTGATACTAAATTATGAGGAAAGATCTTTGACATGACATAAGAAAATAAAACTCTAATAGGTCAGCTCCACAAGGACCAAATGTCTTGTGTGATGAATAGAGGCAATAATTCTGCTCCATTACCATATTGTCCATGTGTTTGTAATTAGATCTGTATTTGTCCATTACTGAAGCTGCTCTGTATCAGGCAGATCGAGTAAACCTGCCAACCCCGAGCAAGGACTCTGAATGTGGCTACCGCCGCACCAGGCACCACAGAGGCTCCCCGCGACGCCGCAACCGACCCGGTGAGCGATGAAGCCCCGCCTTTACAAAAAAAAAAAAAATCCCAGTGGGTACGTCATGAAAAAAAAAAAAATCCTTATTCAGATGGCACGGACCGGGAGGAGACCCACCCCGAGCAGTCTTGTCCGATGGCCAACCATCACCGAGTCGCAACTGCGCGCTGGGACGAGCAATGCAGTAGCGACACTTATTCATCCGAGTCCAGCGACGAAGAGATGAAGCATATGAAGCGTAGCAGTAAGGGAGAGCTGTACCCCCCGCCAGCAGGGGACGCCAGAGACTACCCACCGGCCGTCATTAACCTCTTGCCGCATGGCAGACCCGCTCCTGGGATAGCCAAGCCCGTAGACCTCGCTGGACCACCGTACTCAGGTGAAGAGTTTGCCACCATTCATGTATAGTCCATATATGTTAAAACGTCGTGAACTGCCTCACGACCATGCTTTGGATTTTGCACATGAGAAATGTGGAAAGTTTGGAAAAGCTACATAAAAAAAAAAAAAAAATTAGAATATAAACATTTTCATACTATTTTTATCATTTGAGAAATACATTATCATACACCCTTAAAATATGATTGTCACTATAATTAATTTCCACATCATCCATTTTTTAGCGGTGTGGTCAAATTTGAATATAGATTTATTTTTTCCATTTATTCCGTTTTATTATTCAATTTATAATAATTTATTGAGCTCTATTTTAGATAAATAGTCAAAAACGCGCTTAAATTAAAGTTTGTTTTGTTTTAGCTTTATTTATAGATGTATGATTTTAGCTGAATAGTCAAAACAGAACTTAAATACAATTTGTATTGAATTGCTTCATTTAAATAAATAGGGTTTTTTTTCCACAGCATATTTAACTTCCATATAATTGTACTATATTCATTTATTTTCACTATTTTAAACTGCAAGTTTCATTTATTTGCTTTCTTATTTATTTTGACAATTTATATTGTACTTCATTTTCATACTTATATTTTATCTGTATAGTCACTCCAGCAGTTAAATAAGATAAAATAAAATAAAATGAAATGAAAAAAATTGTTTTTGAGTCCTTTTAGCATCTGTGTTGTCAACACTATTATTGTTTACCTATATTTTAGCTGAATAGTCAAAACAGCACTTGATTATGAAAGTACGTTATTTATTGAAGATTGTTGTTTTCTAAAAAGACGAGAAATGAACAGCAACTTCATCCATATTCTACATTAAATTGAAGTCAAATGCAAAATTTAAGATTATGTCCTGACAATCGTCTTCACAGCCGCGATTCCGGTCAGCATGTCGGGCCTTTACGGCTACTGGCCAGACCGCCGGGCCAGCCAGTACTCAGAGGCCCAGAGACGCTCATCCTCCGCGGCCAGGACCACCGGCTTTCAGCCCGGCCCCTGCTCCGAGGACCGACCCAGCGAGCTTGGCTCCAGACTGGAAGTGCTGCAATCGCAGTTAAACAGGTTAGATTCGATGTCTCATATTTTTAAAGATAAACAGGTATGACAAAATGTTAGATAATTTCCTTATGAAATAATTATTCATTCATTAAATAATAAAAACTTGGTTGAAGGGGGCACCCGGATTTGAACCGGGGACCTCTTGATCTGCAGTCAAATGCTCTACCACTGAGCTATACCCCCTTACGGTAAATTTGATCGATATATATTGGTTTTACTTTAGATGTGTAACCTGGGAATTGCAAGAGATAAGAGGCTCAAAACAACAATTTGACAGTGAGAAGGAAAAAAACAATGTGACATCATCTTATAACGTCATAATGTGTGTGTTTGTGTGAACGTGACGACGCGGCAGTGACATCTCGTGGACTGTTGAAGCCCTCATCTGCAGGTTCATTTGAGGCCTTTTTTTATTGCACAAAAGAGAGCTGTTCCAACAGTTATACAATAATAACTTTGTCATATTCAAATAGCAAAATAACACGTTTAATAACTGCTAGTTAACATTTAAATAGTGTTTGTTTTTTATTTACTTTTCGTTTACTTTCGGTTTCTACGGAAGGCCGTTAAGGTTACACGCGAATCACGTGAGTCACTGCGTTTAACACGTGCTTTTAATCTTAAAATACACTATGTTGCAATTCCTCAACATTGCCGATTCATTGCTTTTATTTCTATTTTTATAAAAAAAAAAAAGGTGTTTCCGAATATTTTATAAACTGAAGTTCCAGGGTCACCAACTGTCCCCTCCAGAAAGCAATTTGAAAGCAACACCGCATGGTCGTTTTATTTCTTAGGAGAATAATCAATAAGACACACACACGATTGCAATGTGCTTCGGATCTATCTGGAGTTCAATAAAATGCCAAAATGTACAGAATCCTGTTTTTTTTTGTCCTATAGACCATATCTACTTGAGGGCAGACAAAGGAAAAAAGGGCCTGGTCTTCTCTGAGCCCCATGTATTTATACAATATTGCAAAAGTCAAGATGACATTCACTTTTTGAGGAAGTGCGCAAGTATTCTTGACAGGAGTTAAGGTGGAGTTGGAACCGCTGGTGTGACTTCTTCCTTGCACGTCCCTCTCTGTGTTCGCAAATTGCAGACACATGCAAAAGTAAGCATTTTTTTCTCAAACATGATTGCTATACAAACCTACCCCAGGGCAAAGGTTAGTCCAACTCCTTGTCTTGGCTAAGCAAGTTTAACAACAATTCCACCAGATGGCGCCAGAGCAATATATTTGCGAGAGATGGCGTTGGCTTGAGCACAAAATAGCAAATAGGGGATCTTTTCAGCGAATAACGGAGGATAGGTTCCATCCAAATATCTGCCAATTCATTGTTTTTCTCTATGTTCTTGCTGCAGGCTGGAGAGCCGAATGACGGCAGACATCACCGTCATCCTGCAGCTTCTTCAGCGTCAGATGGCGCCAGTGCCGCCTGCCTACAGCGCCGTATCGCCCAGCCCCCACCCCACCGCCGCCACCGCCCTGTACGGCACCGCGCCGCCGCCCACCCTCTGCGCCGTCCCTCCCATGATGGACAGCGCCGCCTCGCTGCTACAGGTACGCACTCGCACTGATTGATTATGTGACTGACTTGGACTATTAAAACTTAGAGGCGGACCGGCCTATAAACGGGTCTATAGACGGGTACTATCCCCCCCCCCCCCCCCCTCCCGAAAAAAAAAGGCGTATGACGGACGACGGAAGGTTACCCACGCTGCAGACGGATGACGAATGACGGACGCTCAATTTTTAGTAAAATGCCCAGCTCTGCTGCTTCTCACCCTAGAGTCCGGGGTCCGAATCCAAGTCCAAGGACTCGCTGTCCAGCGGGATCCACGTGACGGCCGCCTCGGACGACACCATGTCCCTGACGCCGCCCCAGCCCGAGGCCCCGGGAATGCTGGGCGCTGGCCAGCGCTTCCCCTCCCTCCCTGAGCACCTGGAGGTCTCCTCTGAAGCGTTGGAGATCCATAGGCATGTCTCGGACCCGGTCCTGCCGGCGATCCCCGGAAGCTAGAAGGTGAACCGCCACCACGGGGTCTGGACTCTTGGATTTGTTCCTCAGATTCCAACCAATCGCTATCAGGGACATGTGGCGTAGACAAAACATAACGACTAATAGCATCGTGCCCCAAAGAGTTGTAATCACAAGAGTAATGTTAAAATTTGGAGACATGAATTTGTAACTTTAGCAGAGGGGGGGAAATGAGGAAGTTTAAAATTATGTTTGAAAAAAATGTTGATGTGGTGTGGTGAGAAGAATAGTCAAAAGTTAACATTTCAAATCTATATAGAAAAGTATAGTGAATCGGCGCATTTTTGGAAGAATTTTATGGGGTTGAATTGTTTTTTTAATTTTTTTAAATTCTTTTGTCTTTTCAGTGTTGCCCTCACACACACCCGTATGTCCCAAACTTCAAGGTTCCTTTTCACCTCACTGGACTGACAGGGGCTGTGCTCCCCTTTTCGACACTCGCCAGCGCCCCCTCCCGCTGCTCTGCCGCAATTTGACCCTCCTTCAACTCACAGGCACGCGCACACACACAAGCACGCACGCACGGAGATATACACGCGCACACGCGCACACAAGAGATTTTGTAGAAAAATGTTGACATTGAAGAAAAAAGGAGAGATGTAGTGTACATATACTGTATGCTGGAGCACCTTAAATGGGAAAGGGAAACTAAATTCACTTTTACTTTTGCATTAATATTTTTTGCACATTTTTACAAATAAATATTAGCACCACTCTCCAAAGAAAAATACTTAATTACACTACAAGAATACAGATTTCTATTTTTATGGCACCTGATTATTATGTATAGGGAGAGTTTTTATCCATCATTAAATTGAGATGTTATTCCTGTCAAGATAGTGACTTTTTCTTTGAAAATATAAGACTTTTTTTCTCAGAAGAAAGTTACTTTTTTATTAATCTATGACTTTTGCAGAACAATACCCTTTTGTTGGAAAATATGAAAAAAATAAAATCTACTTTTTCCCTCTGAAATACTTTATACAACTTCATTTCACAAGTAAACAAAAACTTCTCTTGAACTTTTGAAAAAATAGACTTTTTCTAGAAAATGTACTTTTTTACTCACATAAATATTACTTTTTTATACAAATTTTCCTTGCCAAAAATTTAAACTTCCCCCCATATGTATAACTTGTTTGCCAATTGCCAATTTCTTTCTCAAAATCATAAAACTTTTCTACATTTATTTTCTCTACTTTTTCCCTTCTGAATCATAAAACCTCTTTAAAAAAGGTTTTCCCCTCACATTTTTTTCTTTTTCAGTGCAGCTGTAATACTCCTTTGAGACAAATGTAATCTTTGTAGAGGAATGTCATCCATGTCACTTGTAGCAAGAGTGAGGGGATTTGCTCTTATTGTCATGGTGCGTGATATCCAAACAAATGTGTTATGATTTTCATCTCATATTTTAATTTAGTTTATATAAAAATAAACAGCCCAATTGAATGCTTAAATTGGACCAGAAACCAAGTTTCACAGGATTAGCATTTATCCTGTTCTCACAGTATGTCCATGCTTAAGAGTGAAGACGATAAAAACTGTCCAACAAGCACAAGAATGTGAATGTATCATGACTTTTTCAATAAATGAATTTATAATCTTACCTTCATGTTTCTTCAAACACAAATTCCTGGTGTTGAACTTTCTTTTTTACTATTGGATTGTTAAAAAAAAAATCCTGAAAAAAATGTGTCATTATTTTCTCAATACTTTTTATGTCAACAAATAAAAATATTAAAATATTTCCCTTACTTACTGGTGTACACACGATACGGTGTTATTGTTGTTTGAAGAGTCATTGCACAATTTGTCAAGCACGCTTTTCTTTCCGTTTGAATTGAGCCTTCTCATACCGTATAGTCGTACACGTTCTTTGACCTACGGTAGATAGATAACGACAACATTGCTTGTCAAATGCCTCTGCGATCTCCTGTCCACTCGGTGGCGATATGCACCAATGAGATGTAACCCGCCAAAAACAAGAAGAAGAAGCAGCAGCAGAAAAAGAACAACCGTACACAAACATCCAGTTCGAAGGACCAAGTCTCCTGGTGACTGGCAGCTGTGTTTTCAGTGAGTAATTGAAACATTTTTAAACTATTTGCCATTTAGATACAAAAGTATATATTTACATTATTTAGGAGCATAATTACGACACAGCCATTCTAGTTTGTTATTGTTAATCGCTACGTCACTGGAAACTCGCTAGCTATTGTAAAACAATATCAACAAAGGTGGCTCGTCAGCTAGCACGCCCACAAGTACAACTCAGCTGTCAAATAAAAGACAATCAAGGAACGTGTTTGACTTGAATGTTGTTTTGTATGTTTTACAACCCAAAGCTGATGTCCACAATGGTAGAGTGATGGCTTCACATATGAGGAGAGATTTGTCTCAAAATTATTCACACACAAATGCATCCGTGATTTTCACGTGTTTTTCAGATCCACAAATATTTGTGATTTTCGCAAATGTATTTCACTTTATATTAATGAATGGGAGTTCTCTGTATTAAAGGAATCATTATTTTTTCTTAAATTCAAAAGAGTTCTCAGGTGCCTAAAGGACGGTTTTTACTTACCTTGACAACCTGGGGCTTTGTGACTGGCTCAGTGTTGCTAACTTAGTATCTTTTCTGCAAAAATGTTGTTACTTTTCTTTGTTTAAAAAAAAAAAAAAAGTAGCAAGTTATGGTGAAATAATATTAATGAAAAATCTCAAACTGAAATAAAATAGAAATACTTTCACAAAAATGAATATAGTCCAACTCAGACTCCAAATAAAGCCACCTCTCTGGTGAGCACCCATAAAGATTGATTGTCGAGGCAGCTTTTAAAGACAGAGCTGTCAAATTGTATGTTGTCAATATATGTAGTGTGCTGGGGCGTGACGTTGGCAGACAGAAAGAGCGACCCACCCCAATATCAACAACTTAGCCAAACCTTTGAGTATGCAGTGTACAGGTGCAGCTTCACTGAGAGGCGTCTTGAATATGTTGCTGACCAAAATGTTGTGTTACTTTTTTTATGCTGGCGCTCGCAGTCAATAAGTCATTAAATAATAGGTAAGGTAATAGGAAATGTAAATTCTATTGTAAATAAATGTGAAAACTCAAAAAAAAAATCAAAACACCTTTAAAGTATAAAGGATGTCATGACGTATCTAAATTGATCCTGAGCAAAATAATAAATATTAGTTAGTGCTGTCAAGCGATTCATTCATTTTAAGTAATGAATACAAAATTCAGCATAAATCGTAATCGCATTTTTTTCAACTATAATTTTACATGAAGCTTGTAATAGATATTTATTTGGCAAAATCTTGGAATTAAAAAAAAAAAAGTAAAGTATATTTCGATTCAGAGGCTGTTCAGATCGCTTTCTTTGATCCTTGAATATGATTCTTTGAGTATGTGGGGATCAGAGGGGATGGAGCCTTATCTGTTGCTGGTCCTTCCCATTAAATGTATGGCAAGCCCCCTTCTCTGTCCATTTGTAAAACCCGTTTGAAGACACATTTCTAGTCTTTGACTTTTGATCCGATGTGAGACTGACACTTTTCGGCTGTTTTCCCGTGTCTACTGTATATAGTAATTTGTGTTTTAATTTATGGCGTTCACTTGTTATATGATTGCTATTTTGTTATTGTAATGTAAAGTACTTTGTTACAGCTGCAGCTGTTATGAAATACGCTATATAAATAAAGTTGTAATGTATTGTACCGTCCAGAATTACAACTGTTGAATGATATGCCAAAGACATATTTGGGATTTCTCCAATGAGTAACTTTTTAAAGTTAAACTACGTAAAAGTCCACCTTTGTCTGTCTTTGCGCCAGTGACTCTCCTTTTAAGTTTGGCTGCAAGGTGAGCAGAGGTCAGGTGCCACAGGAATTAAATAAAACAGTTCTGTTTTGTTTTAACGCTTCCACAGATGCATGACGTGTGTGGGCACATTTGCAAATGTTAAAAGTGGAACCATACCACTTTATTTTACTAATAATAGGATTTGAATTTTTAAATAGACAATTAAAAAACTGAACTTGTATGTCCATAAAAGTGTTACTTACTGCTTTTATTTTTTGCCTGACCAGATGGATGGATGGAGGCTTCGCGCTCAAAGGTGCAGCCGACGGACTTGTGGGACATGCGGAAGGGAAGCCAAGGACAAGCTGCATTTGGACCCGTGTGAGTATTGAGCAATGTCATGTGCTTGAGGAGCTGATGTGTGATGTCACATCGCACGACAAGGTGGACGTGAGTGCACTCGACTACAACTTCTGCTTCATGCACTGCACGACACCATCGTCAGACACTTCTGGACATGTTTTTAAATGACAATGATGTGGGCCATGTTAAGTTAGTTAAAAAATGTCATATTTAAAAAAAAAAAAAAAAAGTATATCTATTTTTGACTAACTTTGTTCACATTAGTGTCATTTAAAAACATGTCCAGCAGTATGTGATGATGGTGTTAGTTTTTGTCCCAGTGTGCTCACGTCCCCCTTTGGTGCCATCGCCGATGTGTGTGCGCGTCATTTGAAGTAAGTGACATCACACAAGAGCTCATCAAGCGGGCAACACTTAAGCCACTTCCATCGTCAATGTCTGTGTGTGCAACTTGAGTTAGCTCACACAAACATTGACTGGTGAAATGCTTTCAAATTGTCATGTTAGCTTCTCTGTCCAATAAATTGTTCAACTTGAATTGGAGTCTTTGTGTTTTATTGGTAAATCTGCCCTCATTTGAAGCCTTGATGCATGTCGGTTGCTGCAGTGGAAAATTATTCCAAAGGCTGCTTGAAGTCTTGAGGTGAGAGTTGCATGTCAGTCACGACTACTTTGGACACAAGTGTCACATTACTACTCCTGTTTGTCTCTTCATGACTAGATTGAGGGGAATAGTAAAAGACGTGTCTCATGTAGTGACTGAAGTGCAACTTTGAGCTGAAGACTCAAAAGGGTCTTCAAAAAAGCTATCTGCTGCTAGGACCGCCCCTAACTCCGCCCATATTTTGAATCCACCAATCACAGGGTGGCTTGAATTTGCATAGCCAATCAGAATGCACCAATTTGCATAGCCACGCCCACTTTTGACAATCCGACCAATCAGATTGCTCCAAATTTGCATAACCACGCCCACCTCAGAGCCCACCAATCGCTGCACTTCTAATTTGCATAGTCCCGCCCACCCTTTGACCAATCACAGCCTTTCATCCGCATTGCTCCAGACCCACCAGCGAATCAGAAGGCTTTATTCCAGCCTTGCCACACCCACTTTCCAATATATTCCTGGGCTCCAAAAAAAAAAAAAATTGGGAAATTTTTTTTAAAAAAAAAATGTAGAAAAATTTTGAAAAAATATTTTTGATTTTTTTTTTGGGGGGTTTGGTTTTGTTACTGTGCTTTAAGGTTTTGTGATTTGTGTAAGAATGAAGTTGAGGGTTTAAGTGTCATTTGTAATCAAGCTTTATTTCTTTTGCAGAGTAGACAATCGCAAACAAACAAGTTACAAGTTGGATGACAGTCTGCTTGTTCCAAAGTGCTGAAGTGGTCGGCCAGCCAGAAGACAAAGTTGCAAGTTGGATGACAGTCTGCTCATTGCGAAGTGGCCGGCCAGTGAGAAGAACTTGAACAAGTGTGTGGACCTAAGACAAAAAAAAAAAAAATACATCTGTGAGTCAAAAGTTAAGTCAACGTATGGTGCAGAACATGTTTGGGGCTTGAAACCTACCAGCGATCAAGACTTCACAGGTGCGTTATGGAAGATGATCTTCCTTGCTGCCTAGAAAGAGGAAGAAAAACCAAGAGTATTGGGTTAGAAAAGTTGTCATGAGGATTGTGCAGTGAAAATAATTTCAAGAGCATACTATAAAGTGTAAATGTCTCCCATTTCTTCTCAGGCTGCCTCAAAGTTTGCCTTCAGCACCTTGTGGATGAGCAAGCAACAAGAAAGACAAAGGTGTTGCTGCTTGTCGCTGGTACTCCATCGTGCGCCACACTCGACACAAGAACAAATCATCCAACTTTGTCGAGACAACTGGAACGTGCTAGCTGAAATGAAATGTTGCTTTTCTTACCAGCAGAGGACTCCTCCTCAGGCAGACGCACTTTGAGCCATGTTGCAGCACTCCAGTGGCGCCATCTGCAGGACAAGGAACATGTGAGTAGTCAATTCTATTACTAACCTGAAATGCAGTTATGTTTTACTGTTACGTTTCCACAGGAGCTCCTCATTGATGCGGTCATCTGGAACACCCTGGCAAGCTTCATGATGTGCACCATTCAAGTCGGATGACACGTAAAGACAGTCTCCTCATCGCTGCATGGCGAAGTAGTCAGTTGACCAGCGTGTGGACCTAAAGACAAAAGGTGAGTCAAAAGTTAACTCAAAAGCAGCAACATACCATGAATGCATAGTGTTTCACCTTTAATGACAACACTGACTAATTCTTGAGTTGACTCAAATATTTTGTTTCACTGTCGACTGGAACCTTCCACTGCAGCAGCTGGTCAAGCTCCTGAAACCTGCAAATACCACAAATGACAGACTAGTCAAGCTGCTATTTCTAGTACTTTTATTTGCATGTCTTCATATTGAAATTGTTGGCAGCTTTGAGGACCTTCCACATTTAGAGAATTTCCCTTTGTCCAGCAGGTGGAAGCTGAAGTGAATGCCAAGTCAAAGAAAAAGCAGGCGAGTGCTCTTTCAACATGGAGAGATTTTTGTAGCCTGTTGAACCGGTCTGCAAGTTGATCATCGCGCCACCTAGAACAACAAAAAACAGTCAAGTACTTTGATTCATCAAGTTTGTCCATTGCAACAGGTCCCAACCTTGAAGAGGAGCTCGACTTCACAAGTTGATCCATGCTGCACTGATCAGGTTGTTCAGCGCCACCTGGTGGACAAGAGCAGCACAAAAGGTAAAGTAACCTGTTGACCAGGGTCTTCAATCCTGTTCTTTATGGGTTGCTGTCCTGCCCACTTTCCATTGCACCCATCTGCAACACACCTGATTCAAATGTTCACAGCAGGGAGAAAACCGGCTTCAATGAACAGGATTGGAGACACCTGATGAGTGTCCTGACTGCAACTTTGGTAAAACTGCAGAGGAAAAAAAAAATATGCTCACTTGATACACCACTATCTTGTTCCACAGCTCTCAATGAAGCAGTGGCATGACTGCAGAAAAAGAGGGGAGGAGAAAAAAAAAGCAGAAGTGCGGATGGGACACTGCTGGAAAGTCACATCGGATCTCCTGACCCTCCTTCAGCTTCATCCAGAATCTTGGCTGGTGCTTCTTCCTGGAGCGATATTGCAGCAAACATTAAAGTTGACAATGATCGAAGTGTTGCCATTGAGTGTATGCACCCACCTGACTCAAGTGTCAAATCCAGGTCCAGAAAGTAAAACCCCTAACACAGTTTGGCTGTAGCCGCAGGTGCTTCCACTCAACCGGCAGGTAAACGAGCTCCCCAGAAGCTGGTTAAGTAGAAGCACCTGTGGCCCAAGTCAAACTGTGGCTTCGTTTTTACCTACTGGACCTGGCTCGCCTTTGCGGATTGATATGGATCACAGGAGGTCCCCTGGTCAGCACACACTGAAATAATTAGTCAAACATTTGTACATGTATGAAAGAGTGTGTGTGTTTTACCAGTGAGGAGAGCAGAGCTGGACGCCTCTTCCACAGCACGGTGGCCTGACAGACGAGGGAACGTAAGCATTTGACTTTAAAATGCTCAGCCTGACAAGCTCGTGGCTTAGCAACCTGACATTTGGTAGACATGCAAAAGTCTCATGACGCTATGTCCCAAAAAGGCAGGAAGTCAGCCATTTTAAGGGTCATTTGGGCCATACTGTCGGCAGAAATAAGAATCAACACACACAGATACTTGATTTAGTCTGTTTAATAATGATATCTTGTATGTAAAACACAGAAATTGTGCTATTTTGCAGTCAACCTGGCCGTTCTGTCGATGCAAGCCTGTGGACAGAAATGAGAACACGCATGCATGAATGAATATATACTTGATTTATTCAGTTGAATTGTGAAGTTGTCTACTTACCTTCGGCAAAATGGCACTTTCGTCCTGATGCTGGAAAAGGTTTGAGCAAACGCTTAGTTAGTCATGGTCACACAAAGTAGCTGCATTACTGTTGAACAAACAACTTAACTATACGAATAAATGTTTTAATTATTGCGTTCATCAGTTTATCAGTATGTACGTTGCAAAAACGCGTTGTGGTGCAATTTAAAGTCATAGGAATTAGACTAATTAACGAATTACCAACGCTAGAGCAAACGCTTTAGCTTGCCATGTTAGCAAGGCGTGAGCACGTTAAAAGTGCTACTTTAGTTCAAAGTGATCTAAAGCAGTTAGTTTTAAGAGACTATTAAAGATTGAGCACTCACCTTGTCAAAAAAGTTATCGATGATCTTGTGGAGGAGCAGCAGGTGGACGAGGAGAACTGGAGAGTGTCAGTAGCCTTTTTCCCCGACTTAAATAGGTTTCCGGTGATGACGTCACTTCCCGAAAAAGAAAAAAAAAAGTTATATTTAACACAGAAAGGTTAGTACTGGACGATTGTAAAGGAATTGTGCTTCATTGAACATGCGGGAGCGAAATAGAAGCATTGTCATAAATGCTTGCCGGGGCTCGAACCCGGGTTGTCTGCATGTAATGCAGCGGCGTCATGCACTCGACCATCACTTAGATGCAGTTTTCGGTTCTCGTAATAGTATATATTATGGTTTATAGATTTGGTGATGTGAGAACAATGGTCATTTATAACCAACCGAACTGTTTGAGAAGATCTGCCATGGTCGACTGCTTAGTGTAATAGTTTGATCATTAGGAGACTCGGGTTCGATTCTTGCTTTGTTCTCCATTTAATTTGTAAATGAAGCAAAGAGTGAGGATCGAACCCGGGGCTCCGGAACATCACGCTACTTCTTATACCACTCGACCATCTCGACGGAGAAAAGACGAATTTTTGGTGTGTATTTATTGGATTATGGTCAACAGTTTGGAACAGAAAAGTGTTGTTCCAGCAGTCTTCCAAACAGCTATGAAGTCATTACCCAAGCCGCTATCCTCAGTTACATGAAAAAAGCAAATGTAATTGGGGAGAGGGTTGGCATCCCTCGTCAAATTGTCACTTACAACATTCACATTCCACGTGGACTGTGTGACAGTCCAGACGGTGATGACACTCAAACCAAGTCAAGACAACCAAACCAAACCAAGTCAAGACAAAAAAAAACGCCCAAGCGGCGGCTTGTATCTTGAAAAACTCTTAAGTCAAGGCACTCCTATCTCAAAGCACCACTGCACCAAATTAACAAACAAACTGCGGATAACAAAACATAAAGGAATAACAGACAGAAGTGTGTATATGTGTGTGTGTGTGTATTTACTTGAAAACGAGGCCAACTGGAATGTGATTCACCCTGAGGTGTTATTGAGCGGTGCAACACACCTTGGTTGCAGTTCTTTGACCTCTGGGGCCCAAGAAAGAGGTAGCCCATAGACAAGTCTGACACATTGTGTGCGCACGTGTGCGTGTGTGTGTGTGTGTGTGGGTGTGTGTGTCAGTGGGAGGGAGAGATCCTGAACAGTAAATGGGCGCGGTAGTTTCACATAGTTCCAGTCCACCTACGTGACAACGTCAACTTACCATTTGACTTCTTGTCAACATGACTAACAGCGGAGGCCTTAAACTGGAATCGCACTGACAAAAACCCATCAAAACGACGAGACGGAGGAGGACACAACTATAACTGCTTTAAAGTAAGAATGAGCGATTGATTGAACCCATTTAGCATTTGGGACATTTTAGCATTTTGGGTGAGAAGGAGAATGCGAGGCCCAAAGATTTGTCGGCCTGTGTGCTATGACATGTTACTGAACCACATTGGCACTCGCAGCCCCTCTCAGTTTGACTTTTGTCATTTACTGCAACACAAACGTGAACTTCAAAGTCATTGCAACTGGTTTGTCAAGATTTTTGCTTGTGTGTGTGTGTGTGTTATCAATCTGGGATGTTTAAGGCAGAGATCAGACATAGATAGATGGGCAGATGGACAGACTGAAACATATTTTGGAATTTCTGGCTGTTCCTGAAGGTAACACCAAAGAGAGAAAGAGAGAGTGTGAGTGTGAGTGAGTGAGTGAGAGAGAGAGAGAGAGAGACAGACATATAGATAGATATACAGACTATCCCTAAAGGTAGCACCTGACTTATGCACATAGACAAAACACACATTCAAGAACATTTTGAACTTTGTTGTACAAAGAAATATGCAATTTCAGACTGCCATGAAGGCAACATGAGTCAACTGGTTTGTCAGGCTTTTTGGTTTCTTTTTTCTTTTTAAAAAGTGGCCGATTGCGCCACTCCGCTTTTGGATTGAGTGTTGAAATAATCCGCAAAACAGAAGTTGCCGTGTGCCTCCACGAGCGTGCTCAGACTCGAAGGTGGCGTTCACACAACAAACCAAAGGGTGGTGAGAGGCCACTTTGACAAGCGAAGCCAGAAACTTACTGCAGGTACGGAATGTCAACAAAACCGAGAGTTAGCTGGTCACGAGTCACAGGTTAAAACGTCATGCGTCTGTCAGCACATCATCACAAATATTGAGGGAGACCACAAGTGTCACAACACAAAGCGCAAGATTGAGGTCTATAGTGAGAGATTGCTCGCTTGTGTGAGAAAAGCTGTGATTTTGGACTGTCCCTGAAGGTAACAGCTGGCTTTGACATAAGATCACGTCTTTTCACGGTGCCGCTTTTCACTATTAATCCAGCAAAATGCAGGGAAACTGCCACAACTGTGTGCACTGTGTGAAGCTGCAAGTAGGTGACCGGTCTCACTTCCTTTGCATGTCTTTTATCTGGGCACGAAAAGCTTATCAGTCAGGAACAAAAGTTAAAGCCATAAAACTCGTGTTTGGCATTTATCTTGTAGTTGCAGACATGCCTCATGAGTCAACTCACACCTCCATCAAAATGGACGCGGAGATGCCACTCAACACGGTGCCGGGCTCAGTGGACCCGCGAAAAGGCCTCATGACAATGACGGCGAAGAAGAACGGCATCGGTGCGGCGAAGTGGTGCGATGACAAGCATCACAGGCGGCTGGCTATCTGCAGCATCATCTGCGGCATTTCCTGCATTGGAATCAACGCGCTCATCAACTCGGTCAAGGTACTTTTGCGCACAGAAGGAGAGTACTGTATTTGGAAATGAATGAATGAATAAGACTGTGGTGTCTAATTCAAGGCCCGGGGGCCAGATGCGGCCCGCCACATCATTTTATGTGGCCCGCGAAGTCAAATCATGTGTCTCGACTTCATGTTTCTTGCTAAAATACCCAAATTGCAAATTGTCTGCAATTTTGATAACATTAAGATATTTCAAGTATTTCTTTTTGTTACCAATCACAATTGAAAGGGTTAAAATAAATTGAATAATAGTTGTACAAAAACAAAAAAATCTGTACGGTCAGTCCACATGGGTGGGTATTATTTTTACAAATTATTGACCAATCAAAAGTGTTGAAAATGGCTTGTTCCCTTTGATGACGCAATGTTAATGATTGAACAAACATTTTGCTTTCTGAGTTTCTCGAACAGTAACTATTTTGAATGTACAAGTATTTGGCCCAACGCTGGGTGATATGTATATTGTAATTAAAACAATCATACCCAAACAAATAAAATATATACGTTCCAATTTAGAATATACTCCAAAAAAATAGAAAATATATATTGAATATATGTACCCTTCCGCCGTCCGTATTTCTGCCTTTTTGTATGTCCGGCCAGAAAAAAATAGTAAATCGCCAATAGGCCGGTCCACCTATGAATTTTAAATAAATAAATAAAATGCACATTCATACTTTTCTTTCCCCTTTGCGAGTAGGTCTGGAGTGTAGCCCCCATGATAAACAGGGTGTCACTGTAGTTTTAGTTTCTCGTGGCGCTGCATTATAGGCAAAATGGGGATGTGCAGTTAAACAAACGACGGGTCTTATTTTTTTCTCGACAGGCCGAGACGGAGACTGACCAAATGGCGTCTGCCAGGTTTTCACGCCGCGCCAAAAAGCTGGGCATGATCTCCATCGCCACGTGGCTCGCCATCCTGGTCCTGACGCCGATGCTCATGGCGCTCTTCTCGTACGTGGTCACGCTGCAAGACTGAGGCGGCAGTGGCATACATGACTCCTACACGTTTATAAGATGATATTTATTTATTTCCCATCGCAAAGACACTTGTAAATCTACGCGTATAAAACCAAGTATACAACATTTATACATGACAAATTCTTGACATGTTAATAATATTCAATACCGAAGTTTGTAGAAAAGTTCATAAATTAGCCACCACGGTAACAAAACAAGCGGCGTTATTGCGTTCCTACTTTAACACTTGTGCTTTTTATACAGTCATTGTAATAAATGCTTTTTTAAAAAAAAAAAAAAAAAAGAAAATGCTTTGATACAATCCAAACACTAAGGATGTGTTTAAGGCCGCGTCATTCAACTGGGCAACAAAGACAACAACGCACACACAAACGAACAACAGTGACACGAGACCGAGTTGCACCGTAATAAATAAGAGCTGCCATAACTGTCGTCCTCTTGTGGTAACCTAGCAACATGAGGGTTCCCCCAATGCCAGGGTGCTGCATTGGGGGAACCTAACGGAAAGTCAACACACTGCATCTGCCTGGTCGTTGACGAGCCACAGGTCGAGCTGCTTCAGTTTGGCGCACAGAAGCGAGTCGGCGTCGGGCGGCGGCAGGAGGGGCAGGCTGGCGCCGTCCCTGGCGAAGCCCCCCCGTCTCGTGCGGGAGGACGCTGCCACTGCCTTGCCGCCACCCGCCGGTACCTTTTTGGGCTTCCGGGCCTCGCCCACCTCCAGGAACTCCAGGAAGCGCTTGAGGCGGCGCTGGCCGAAACGGGACTCGGAGCCGTCGCGGCGGCTGAGCGGCACCTCGAAGACGGTCTCCAGTCGACTGAAACACATCAAGAGAGCATCGGTTGTTAAGCCAAGCTGTCGGTGGTGGTTTCCATTTAACTCAAACTGGGTTGATATCGACGGAAAAGCAACAGCTGGCGCAGGCAGGCATCACATTTAAAATGACCGAATATTTTCATAATTCAAAACATTGACGTTCATCAGTTTGAAAATTCATCATTTTTGTTGTTTTTTAGTGTATTCAGTTGAAAACTATTTGGAAATCATTGTATTCTGTTTTTAATTTACATTTTACACAAGTTAATTAGAATTGGGGTGTGTACAAAACATTTTTGGTGGGTGTCGATTCATTGCACATTTTTTAAAATGTGTGCGAGTATGTAAAAACGATTAAAATCAACAATTCAAATGTTTATATTAAATCTAAAAAATAAAAACAAATATTCAAATAAAAAAATAAACGGGAAAATAAATTAATTGAACAAACTAAAAGATATGAGCATTTAAAGATTTGATTCATCCTGAACTAGCAAGAGGCGTTCAATTACATTTTTAATCCCAATGAGAGAAATAAGCGATCGACTGATTTTTTTAAAAGTAAACAATAAATACATTTGCAAAATGTATTAAATGACAAAAATGAATTATATTAAAAAAAGAAAATAAAAATAAAGGAAATTAAGCTAAATAAAAGGAAATCTGAAAATTAATATTGAAAAATGTGTATACTGTATTGAGCGTGAATCAGCAGCCCCCCCTGCTGGAGAATAGTGCACTTTTGCCGCCATTGCTTCAAGGCAGGAACAATTCATAATAATTCATTTTATCTATAGGCGCCTTTCGGAGCCAGTAGAGTTGCAGTCACTTTGATGAAGTGTGCTCACGTTCGGAGATGAGATGTCATAAAAGCACATTTTGAGTCCAAACGTCCACTTTTCAATGCTCTACAACCAATATACGATGTATGAAATGCCTAGCAAAATATACGCTAGTATTTAAGATGATTTAAAAACATGTTTGAGCTCACCTTTCAGGGGGCTTGCTAAAATTCTTGTTGGTGTAAATTTCCTCCAAGCTGAACTGCTTTTTCTTCAGCCTGTCAAGAAAAGATTTAAAAAAAAAAAAAAAAAAAAAAGAAGGAAGAATCACATGCACATTCTGCACAAGATGGCCGCATGGCGTACCCACCTGACGGCTTTGGGGAGGCCCATGGGCGTCAGGTTGTTCTGAGGTTTGGGCAGTGCCCTCCGGATGCGAATGGACGACACCTTGCCGTGATGCTCGCGTTTCTGTGCCGCCTGCGAGGGCGATAGCATGTGCGTTCATTAGTCGCGCCAAGACGCCTTGACCAAGACGGCGGCAACGCCTACCTTGAGCTCTGAGTCGGACAGAGACTTTTCTTCTCTCAGTGCGGCTGTGGCTTCATCAAACTCGTGACTGGAGGAGCCGGTGTCCTCGTCCTCCTCCTCGCTGAGCGCTCTGCCGTCAATCCCGCCCGTCGCCACACTTGTGTTGTCGAGAACGCCGCAATACAAACACATCAGTAGAAGAAGAAAGCAGCCTCGCCCCCGCAAAGCATGTCATTGTTGAAAAAAAAGTTTAAATTAAAAAAAAAAAAAAAAAGATGAGGGGAATCTAATAAAAAAAAATAGTACTGTAGTAATAGAAAGACTTTATACAACATTTAGTTTTTAATTATTTTAATTAATTACTTTAAGAATGTCTTTTTCCAATTCATTATCCAATTTAATTTGATCTATTATTTCAATGTATTTGTATGTATTTACAAGAAATGATTTATTAGGGGAAAAAAATACACTTCATTCGTTTTATTTCTTGCATTTTATTGATTTATCAACTTTTTGAATCATTCTCAAATAATTATTTAATTCAATCATTCATTGATTTCATTTTAAAAAGTTTATCACACTATAGTCCTGTTAGGTCATTAGGATTAATATATTGTATTGATTTACAACAAAAGACCTATCTAACGATTGAAATGCAAAATAATCATTTCATTAACAAAAATTGTTGAATGTAATAGTTATTTTTATTTAGATTTTTATTACTTTGATTACTCAGTAATATTTTACACATTTACAGTCATTATTTCCTAACTTTTTTTTTTAATAAAAAACTTGTTAATTTTTTACTTAATAATCATTTTATTCAATTGATTGAATATTTTAATGAAAATATTTAAAACAAATTTTAATCAGTTACCTTAATTGGTGGGACATTGGAAGAAAAAGCAGAAGAAGTTTACCTGGCGCAGGCCTCCAGGGCACCAAATGAGCAATCTGTTTTCGGTGAAGCAGTGGACGATTCGGCTTCGCGGCTCGAAGCGGCGATGGCGGCCGCCGCCGCCGCCGCCGCCGCCGCTCTGCCTTCGCCTCTCCCCGACAGAAAGGCCAGCGGGCTGGACAGGAAGCAGGAAGCCAGCGCCGACAGCGAGGAGCCGGGCGAGAGGACGGGCGGCAGGTTCTGCCCCTCGCACGGGAAGGAGCGCCTGGACGGGTACACCTCCTTGCGCAGGCACAGTGGGGCGATCTCTCGCTCCACCTCCATGCAGCTCACCGTGTGGCGGCGGAGGCGCCGCGAGGCCTCCGGGTCACGCGCCGGGACCGAGGCGAGCGGCGGCTGGCGGGGGGGCGAGGCGATCTCCGGGCACGAGTAGCTGCGCAACAGGCGGCCGGCCGTGACGCTTTGGCTGGGAGACGTCGGGACGTCCTCCGCGGTGGCCGAGGTGGTCCCGTTGTGCGCGTGCGTCCGACTGAAGCGGGGCCGCCTGGACCGGGGATCCCCACTGGCCTGCTTCCTGTTAGCCCTTCCGTTGCATAGCCTGGAGGCAGTGGCATCCTGATCGCTGTTTAGGTTGCTACATTCTAGTTGTTTCCCTTCAAAAGGAGTCAAGTAATGTGGTTCTGTGGACATTTGAGCTTGTCCAAGTTTCACTTGAGTCATTTCGGTTTGTGCTCGAAGCTCGCCTCGGGGAGCCTTTTTGGGTCTTTTGAAGGGCTTACCGCATCCCACGTTGGGGGAACCCTCGCTTCGAGCTGCCACCTCCCCGGGCGCCGGCGGGCGGACGGAAGGCGGCGGCGGCGGCTGCGTCGGGACCAGCGACTTGCGCTTGCGCACAGTGACGTTCCCGGATGCCAAAGTGTGCCCGCCGCTCGCCCTGTGCTCGGTCTTCCTGCTGTCGTCATCGTGCCCGCTGCCTCGCGCTTTCCGCTTGCCGTCGCGGCACTCGCCGGCAGGTTTGAGCGCTTCTTGTCTATCTGAAACTGCGGATGTCACTTTCTGTTTGAGTGGCGGGGGTTCAGCTACGTGGTTTTTCATTTCTGACTTGAGTCTTTTACTCTCGGCCCGGACTTGGGCGCTCAGCATCCTTTTGGACCGTACGAAATCTGAGTTCGTTTCGAGTTTGTGAGCGCCGCCCACGTGGTTTGTTTCAAGAGGGCTGGCATCGTGAGAGACGCAGTGAAGATGCTCCAGCTGGACGCTGCAGGAATACAAGACTGGACTCTTTTCCAAGTTGGGCTTTGTTGGGTGTGTATTCGGTCGCGTTGACACTTTTGCCTCCTCAATAAGGTCAGCTGTCTTTTCAGTGGGCTCCTGGCTTGCCGGCAAAGGCACTTGCAATTCGTCAGGCGACGTGCTAAATAGTCTCCGAGAATGGCCAGAATCACTTCCAGATTGTGGCCCCCAAGTGAACGAGCTCTCCTCCGCCTCCCGATACGCTTCCGAAAACTCGTCGGTCTTATCCGGTTGAACTTCAGGAGTCGATGGGTTTTTATCCGTAAAGAGCTTCACAGGACTCATGACTATTTCCGTGAAGCTGGCCATTTTGGACTTCAAGGACTGGAACAGGGGCCCCGTCAGCCACCCGGCAGGGGCGGAGGCGTTCGGATCGGCGCCGCGGCTCAGCGCCTTGCACGCTGTCGTCCCATCCAAACTCTCCAGCAAACGTTGGTCCTGTTCCTCTGCCAAGTCCTTTTCCCTGGATCAAAAGGCAGAAAAGGCGAGCCGTGAGACTCGGGAGGAAGGCCAGCAGAGAAGACGTCCACCATCTGACGACTTACCTATTTTGGAACTCGGCTGCAGTGTTAAAATCACAGCCGTCCTACAATATGAATACACAGTTAATTGAAGAAGCAGCAGCGAGTACGCGAGACAGTATTCATCGTTTTCAATTACGAGAGATTAGAAGAGCCTTACTAATGTTTGGGTGTTCATCGATGGTTACTTATTGTAAGCCGGCTGAGTGCCACCCTCCCCCCAAAAAATAACATTTTAAAAAATGTTGCTTTTTTTTTTCTTAAGTGACAGCTGGATTTCCTGTTAAGCATGAAAATAACTTTAAAAATGTAATTAAAAAAAAACAAAAAAAAAAAAAAACATTTGAATTTTAAATGTTACACTCAATAATATTTGGAGATAAATGGTGATAATTAGACATTCACAAATACTTTTTATTTGATTTTACCATCTACAGATTTTGTCAAATACAAACTATTTTGGGCGATTCAAATTGGTTTGATGCCTGACAAAAATATTTTTTAGGTAAAGAAAAAAAAGAAAAAATCACAATTGGAGATGAATGATTTTCATCAGCCAGTGCCAATATGTTGCTTCAATTATCCAGGTAAAAAAAGTATCAACACATTTTTTTGTAATTTCTTTTTTTTTTTTTTTTTTTAAATCATATATCGCCAAATTATTCTTTTTTTTTTAAGTTTTTGCCGCCACCCCAAAAAAAACCATTTATTTTTCCAAAATTAATTCATTTTATAATAATATAATAAAAATTCATTAGCAATAATATCAAATAAATAAATGTTTTCATTACTGGCATATCTTGTGTAATTTGATTTTTATATTTTGCAGGACTTTCTAAAAAGATGAAATACACCCCGATAGGAGTGTTTTAGTTATGTTAGTGGGTCAAGCACAAAAGCGATGATTGGTTGGTCCTGGTGGGATGCAGCAGACCGTGAAGGAGGATTACATGTCACCCAATTGACCCCGAGACCCCGCTTCACTTTAAGGCACGGCGATGTTGACAAACACACAAGGCTGAAATGGCGATAGCTTAAATTATTATTAGTAGGTTTTTTTTTGACAACCGCTCTAACTGACCTGTTTGTGCTTGTCATCTTCAAATGTGCTTTGAACTCTCAGCTGCTTGGACTGAGACACTTGCACCTAAAAAACACACAGCGAGATTAATGAATGACGTCATCACATAACACACACGTCTGGTGTTTAATGTGGCACCATATTGTTGCCGTGTCTCTTGAATGAGGACGGATTGCATGTGGACGGCGTCTCCACCACCTCCACCCGAGCGCCCGGAGGTTTGATTGCTTGTATGCGAACGCTCCTCCTGTGGCCCGCCGTCCCATCGCAGCTCGCTCTGCTCAGAAGGATTCAGAGTTAAAGAGTGGCACCTTGAAATCATGGCGTGTTGTCTTCAGTCGGTCACAAAAGTCGGTCACAAAAGTGTTCAAATTCAAACATGTAATGCTGAGGATACTGCAATTATAAGAGCCCAATTTCGAGTGTGTCTTTTGTTAATGTTTTATATAACTTTAATGCACTGCATTGTCTTGCAAGAAAGGTTCACTACCTACCACGATGGCTCATCTCTTAACTCATAAATAGGGGCACTTGTGAGTCAAGGTACCCGTGTGTATACACACACACACATTCATTTGGAAAAACAGGAGGGGTAGCAGTGAGGGGCAATTATACCTTGCAGTGATGGAGGGAAGGGGGAGGAGAGGAGGAGGAGGTGGAGGTGGAGGTGGTGGTGAAGGCTCACTGAGTGGGGGTGCACTACAGAAGGGGTGGGAGGGCATTGCTTCACCATCCATCGGGAAAACGAAGTGGGGGAGCGAGTCGGAGGGGAGAGTCAACATGGCCTGGCTTTCTCTCTCTTGCTCCTCTGCAAACAATGACAACAACAACGATGATGACGACGACGACGACGACTACAACAACACCTCACCATCACTGCTGGGGCAAAACGCAGGAGAAGAACTACAGACTAGAAACCAGAGCTGGGCGTTCCGTCTATCTGATGGACTGGTCCGTAGACAGATTAAGCATAGACGGAAACCCATTTAGTCCGCCATCCGTCTGCAGTCCGTCCGGCGGCTTAACCGTGGACGTACCTTTTTTTCTTTCAATTATGGCTTTAATTTCCCCTGTCGCTGACTATTTTTTTAATTAATAATTGTTAACAATGTTCACTTGAATTTTTTGCAGCAGATCAGGACCAGCGAAGGTTCTATTGTGTTTCATGTGTAGTTGAACAATTTCAACGTACTGGTGTGAAAAAGTGTTGAATCTGCAGACACGAACAAGATGATTAGTGGCCACTTGGAGGCCGTATGAAACCCTTAATGAAAGTCTGTCGCTAAGTATGGGATTCAGTTGCCCACAAAGGTGTGCTTAGTTTTACTCGATACGTTTTGATACACGCAGACACTGATGTGATTAATGTTAATAAATATTGCTGATTTTAAAATATCATTTTCCAGTAATGGTTCTTGGGTGATTATTTCTCGAAATTTAAAACGATAAAAAAAAAAAAATCTAGATATTATTTGAGCGTGACGTCACTTATTTCCAGGCGACTCACTGGACCTACCAAACATGAAATGGAAAAAAAGCATGACACACGGAAGTTTAGTCACACTTACGACAATCAAGCCAGTCTTTACTCATCATTGGCAAATTAGTTAGATTGTGAGACATATTCTGTGAATGTAGTGTTTTGAAAAAGGATGATGTGTCGCGCCGCTGACAGAAAAGAGTACCGTCTATTTGCTGGACGAACCCCGTATCAAATGGTAACTTTCGCGCGAGCGAGCCTGACGTACTCGTGGGTCTTCGTCCCAACTCCTGCGTGGGCGAGTGTGTTTGGGGACGCATCATCCAGACACTTCAACCCGAGCCAAATGTTTTTTTTTCAGTAAATCTCCCTCGCTATGTTATAGTTCCACAGTCTTTCGGCCAGAGTATAGCCGTATCCGGGAGCGGTCGGGGTGCATCTGTTTACTCCCTTACAAGGAAACGCCGCACCTTATTTGGTTTACGCAAGGTAAGAAGTTGATGTACATTTAATAAAAATAAATACAAATCTTACCAGAAATCTCGAGCTGGACCACGGCGGACAGCACTTAAGTCCTCATCGTAAACGAGACACGCCGGACAGCGGCCAACAGCAACAGCAGACGGGTGCGTTTTTGTTTTTTACAAATCCAAACAGACAGCCGGCTTGACCAATCACAGTCGAGCGTCTAGCTCGGTCGTAGAGCGCCGCTTTTACATCTGGCCAATGGGAGAATACCTTGATACAACACTACCTGATCATCAAGGAATCGATGTGACTATTTTGTATTGAACATTTTCGAGCAAATGACCGTATTTGTCAGCTAAAACGAAAATGACAAACAGTAGTGCACGTATGTTTTATTTAATTTACAGTAATTACATTTGCCCAAAAATAATCTATTTTTCCCTAATAAGACACAATAAAAAGTCAAGGGTATGAATACGTGATCAAAAGTAACAATGCTCCATTATAGGAAATAAGACCACAGTGCAGCGTTGTGTGTTCATCCTATTGACAAACTATCTCGTTTATTTTGTCCAAGTAACAAACAGCAATACAGTATTTGAGCCATTCATTTTAAAACAATGTGGACACAAGAAAAGATGATGGAGCACTGCGCGGGATGAGGCGATCACGTGTAGAGCTCGAAGTCCAGTCTCTTGGAGTTGTAGAATTGCGAGCCTTCCTGGTCTAAGCGCCTGCAGTACACGCCACTGCTGAAGTAGCCTTCGTCCACCCAGTCCTGATCAAACAACCAGACGATTAGCGGGGAGCGGGGAGAAGCAGCAGAGCAAATGTGGCAGCTGTAAAGCTGATGATGACAGTGGAGCTTAAAAAGAAAGTGTGGGGAGGATCGTTCCAGGCCAAATGATGCCATAAACATAACTAATTAAAAATGTGCAGCCTCCAGGTTCATTTAACAGGTTGTTTAAGAGCTTTTGGGAAGTGCTGCTATTTTAGTTAGCCCACAAAATTGCGAACTAATCATGTATTGGACCATCATGGCCTAATCAGTATTTTGTTGGTCTCCACATGACGTAATATCATCTTAAATGTTGTGCACTCTCTGCACTAAGAGGTTGTTAATGTGTTGCTGTTGCTTTCAGGCAACAACAAGTGTTGCGAATATTTAAAATCAGTGACTTTTCAATTAGCACGTTATGACAACGAGGGGTCCCTCCAAGTGGTCTACCTGCATCTGCTGACTGGTGAAGGGTCCGTAGACCTCCGACTTGTCTTCATTCTCCCACTTGTACTCCCACATGACTTCCTCGCTCACTGGCGAGAAACAACATAAGATTCAATAAAAGCCTTGCAAGCGAGCGAGAGAGAGAGAGAGAGAGAGCGAACGACCGGGCGCTAAACCTCTTTTGTCCTCCTCCTCTTCGGCCTGCGCGCCGTGCTTCTCATCAAACTTCTCTCCGAACATGTCCAGTTCGTCTTCCTCCTCCGCCTTCGCCATCGACGCGGGTCGCTTGCTGCTCATACTCTTGAGCGTGTAGGCCAGCTTCTCCTGGGTTTGCTGATAGATGCCGTACATGCCCGACGCCACCAGCCTGTCGGCGAGAGACGTGAGGCGGTCCAGCTTCTCCGTGTCCCGCTTGTTCTCCGCCGTGTGGTCGCCAGCGTCCTGCAGTTTGCCCCTCTTCCGCCCGCCCAGACCTCCGAGCCGTCGCAGCGCTGCCGTGACCGTCTCCCCCGGCAACAAGAGATCCACCAGGGCTTGTGTGAGCTGCTGCTGCGTGAGGGAGGCCAGGGGGTCCTCGGCCGGCTCGGCCTCCTCCCCCTCGTCCTCTTCGTCTTCGCCGCCTTCCTTGTTTTCCCGCTGCTCCTCTCGCTTCTTTTCCTCCTCTGCTTCGTCTTCATCGCCTGCTCTGCGCTTGCGTTTGGCTCCCAGTCCTTTCTTCTTTTGTTTGAACGGTTGCTCTTTGATCCTCACCTTGAAAATAAGCACAATTATTCGCGCCTTAAATTGTTATCTTTTAAAATATGTTCCATGTGATGCCAAGGGGGAGCAGCTGGGGGTCCTTAGGGGGCATTATGGAAGGATTTATTGTGGTATGTGAGGGTTGAGGGCTTGGAGGTAATTATACATTTAAAAAACATATCTGAACGATTCATCGATTATCAAAATAATTCCATAATTGATTAGTTATCAATTAATCGTTGCACCTCCAATTCATATTTGCACTTTATGAGGCCAGCACAATAAACTAGTGAACCCACTGTAAATAAATAAATGACTTAGGCGCCATCTGGTGGAATATTGGTGTTATAGTTTGTTTTAATTCATTGATAGTGTTTATTTGTTTGTGTTGAATAATTAAACTACTGAACACAGTTATGGAACATGGGCTCATGACTATGTACAAGCTAGATGCATACCGTCGGTGCTTTAGGATCATCTCTGTTTTAAGTGCTTGCCACTACCTTGTGGAACCTATACGCAAATATAAACCCCTTTCAAGCTAAGTGTCAATTATTTGCGGATTTTTGCTATTCACGGCAAAGGTCGGTCCCTTTAAAAAGGTCCTTAGAAAGCAGTTACCCAGTCGATATTGTCAAGCCAATTGTCTCGGATCAGCTCCTCCTTTTTGACAAAGTAGTTCCCCTCCGAGTCAAAGTGGCCCTCCTGCATCTCTTCCTCCAGGTTGAAGGGCGTGATGGACACGCCCTCGTCGTAATCGATGGTGGCGTTCTCTTGGCCTGAAAACCACAACGGACATCAAGTACACAACTGATCAAACAGAAGCAAACAAAAAACAATCCCGCAGTTTGTGGACAACACAAGGGACTCACCGTCCACGTCGTCGCTGGCCAAAATGTCGTATTTGTTGCTCTCGGTGTCCTCCCCTTCGTCCTCCTCGTCACTGTCGAGGGAATGCTTGCCCTTGAACCTGGAGCCCGGGCCGCTCGGCACCTCAACCGTCGGCTTCAGGACACACATAAAGTAACATTTAAATGCTGATTTTGTGTTTATGAAGTTTTCAGCGCAATAAAGGAAATGTTTTATGCATTCTCTTATTTTCACATCAGAGGTATTAAAGCCCAAACTGTTATTTACTTAAGTGAGCGCCCACAAAGTTTACAGTGCATGATCCCTATTCGCTAGTGGATGCAGCATATCATCACCAACCATGAATTACACCTGCCAATCATTTTGAGTAACTGAGTATGACATCACCAAGGTCAAATAAATCTACCCCTAGGTTGATAACTAAATCAAACAATACAGGGTGACCCCCCCCCCCCCACAAAACAAAAAACAGGCAAGAATATTTGGTTTTGTAAATTTGAAATGGATTTCTGAAGGGGAAAAGGCCAAGGAGTATAATGTTTTAATGTGATGTTCTTAATACAATAAACTAGTTCTATACAAGTTGCATTTGATTCCGTAAAACAAAAATTCTGTCATTTTTTTTTTTTTCACCCTGTATTATCAGAAGAAGTTAATGCTGTTTACCACAAACACTGCATCTCTGCTTGCTTTTTGGCAGTGACATCACGCATTAATTTCGTGCAGAACTGGAATTAGCTGATGATGTCATTGGCTGAGAAACTCGGTGTGGGCGTGGTTAAACTAAGTGGCGCAACTGTTTGGAAACAGTGGGGCCAAGTAGTACAAAGGGTCGCTCGCGGACATGTTTTCAAAAACAGGCTGATTACTGTACTTGACTATCTAATTTTACACCTAATATGTGGGCAGGCACTCCAGACACACAACTACAGAATACAAACATTTGTATACAAACATTAAGATCAATTTTCCAAAATATTTGCCTTTTAAGACAAATTCATTTCAGTGCGCAATTGTTCATGCATTCAAAAAGGAACTTCTGAAACTATAGTGAAAGTTGGCAAACGCACCTTTTTGTTTGGGACCTCATCGTCCAATTCCCCACCGTCACCATCCGCAAACGTGACTTTCCTTTTGGACATGGTGCTTCAAAAAAAAATAGCCACACGCGGAGACTTGTTATTCCGAAAACACAAGAGTGGACGTGTAAGGGGAAAAAAGTGTGGGAATATCGGCACAGCAATCACGTTAGCGTTATTGCTAACATGTTAGCTTGCGGCAGCAGGCAACACATGCACGAATGTAAAGCATTGGTAGTTTATTTACGCTAAGATGAAGCGCTGTTTGATTAGGGAGGCAAACGCAATGGTCGCGTGATGAAAGCATCAGTTTATAAATTTAACCTAGTAATATAAACCAAAAATAGCTAAGAAATGTAACCTGATAACAATTTAAACGACGTTCGTGCTGCTGTGTTCTTCGGTGGTTTATTTTTCTTCTACGACGCAGATGTTGGCCCTGTTAAGTCAACAGCGCCACCACTAGTACGGAGGGTAAACTGTTGGTTGACGTTTTCTAAAATTAAACGTTTTTCTTAATATTGTATGTGTTGTTTCTTATCTTTATAAACTAACAAGACTTAATAGATAAGATATATTTTTTCAATGTAAAGACAAAAATAGAGGCAATGAGTCATCTTGATATTTACAACAGTCTTCTTCACACTTCAGACTCTTTTAGATGTGAAATTCCCCGAGGTCCAGTAGGATAAAAGGGATCAGTGCTTGTCAAGAATAGAGGCAAAAAGGCCAAGAAACAAGGGAGGTCAAGCAAGATAAATCCCACCTGATCCTCATATGAGAGGGGGAAAGGCCTTCGGCACAGATAAAATTAAGTCACTCAGAATATAGAGGCTTTAGGATAATTAAAAGTGTCATAAATGAGGATTTGAAAGTCGGTGGAGCAGCACATGACATATTGGAGTAAGTCGTGAGTGACACAGAATGCAGAAGCTGTCAAGCATCACTTCCAGGTGACACATTTTTTGCTCGGCGACTAATCAACCGAGCGCATCGGTGCCATCGTAGAGAACACAATGTGTGTCTGGGTTCTGTTACCAGGAAGTGGGTCGAGTTATTTATATTTCAGCACTCGTTCTCGGGCACCGGCGCTCACAGGAAGTAACATGAAACTTTGAAATTCAAACATTTTTAGAGCGTCTGTGACTCGCTCCGAGGAAAGGAGAACAGGCGCAATCAGAAAAGATATATACATTCCAAAAAAAAAAAAAAAACGTTTAATAAGAGTGTGCAAGTGACGGGAGACTCAGCATTGGCAGAGGTGAGTAAATAATGTCACTATTGTCCGCTATGCATAAAACACAAAGTGAGGGTTAGAGTGGGGGTTTAAGATACGATTAGGTTAGGCGTTCAGAGGGTTTGGATTCAAGGTTTGGATTTAGAGTAAGGTTTAGGGTTACAGTTGTGGTTGGGGTAGAGGGGGTTTAGCATTCTGGTTACTGTAAAGAAGGGATATATTTCATAAGTAGGGTTGAGGTAGGGTTAGGTTTAAGGGAGAGTAGGTATTAGTAGGGGTCGATTGGTGTTTAGGTTAGATTTAGGGTCGACGTTAGCACTATGTTGGCATTTAGGTTAGCAATAAGGTTAAGGGTTAGAGGATGGGTTGGGCTTAGGGGTATGTATAATTAGGTTTAGGGTAGAGAGGGGCTTTAGGTTTAATATAGGCTGGCATTGGGGTTGGGGCCAGCTTGGAATTTAGGGTAGCGTTTGGGCAGATTAGGGTTAGTTTTAAGGGTTACAGGTTGCGGTTAGTAGTAAGGGTTCAAGTTGGGGTCAAGGTTAAAGTTAAAGGCAGAGAGAGGTAAGGATTATTGGAAGGTTGGTTGAGGGTTGAAGATGAGAGCTAGGGTTAAATTGGGGTTTAGCGTATATCTTGGTTAGGGTTAGATGTTAGGGAGAGTTCTGGTTGGAGGTTAGGGTGACTATCAATATCAAGCATATTTTCGTCCTTTCAGTGTTGTTATGAAGCTCCACAAAAAGATTTTGACTCATTACCAATCCTGCACATCACTGGTCGACAAAGAAGGATACCTCTTCAAAAAGGTTCGAAACCAACAATGCAAACGTCAGCAAAATGATATGCAAAAGCTCAAGTAATCCAATGATCCTTACAGAAACTGCGAAACGGTTCGTACCATCGGCGCTGGTTCGTCCTGAAAGCCAACCTGCTCTTCTACCAGGAGCGGCCCGCAGATCGCCACTTGCTGGGCGTCATCGTGTTGGAGGGATGTGCCGTGCGGCGAGCAGATGCCGACGGACGTTTCTGCTTCCGTTTGCTCTTTCAGGGGCCCGAACCAAAGAGCTACCAGTTCGCAGCAGGGGACGAGGACACTCTGGAGAACTGGGTGCGGGCTTTGCTGTCCGCCAGCCACCGCTACTTGTCGCTGCTGCTACGAGACCTGCGCATGCAGTATCAAGGTAACAATCTCACATAAGATGGCTGTAGCTGATAAATGAGACTTTAGTGCACGCTTATGATGTCGCTTGCTCCAGCAAGAATGTAGCCGTACCCATCTTAACAGAAGATAAATAAAGGTAGTCGATATCAAACGTCAAATCTTTGAACTTTGACAATTTTCATCCAACTGTCTTCAAACATGAAGGGATAAGGTGAGAATCCTATGTACTGTCAATCCAACGCAAGTTTGAATAGTAGTTGGGATCAAACATAAGATCAGAATCTGCTAGAACTGGCTACCAAACTCAACCAATCGTCTTCAAGCTTGAGTAGAGCAAGTATACACCGTCCTCATACTTGAAAAAATCAGGAATACTTCATATTTTCAATCTGAGCTGGCCGAATGATAATAGAGGTACAAGCTCTTTTTTTCGACTAATTTAGTCTTAACCACCACACTTTGAAGTGACTCCATCTTTTTTTCTGTAGGAGTGAAGCAGAAACAGGACTCCGGTGAGTCTTCTCCTGGCAACTTGAACCTCGGACCACCATCATCATCGTCATCATCATCATCGTCATTATTATGGTCGTCAGCTGTAGTCATCAAGAAGTCACCGAAGCCGTGGCACAGGTGGAACGCTCACGTCACACCCTTGAACGTGCCGACGTCGCCTTCGTACGCCGAGTGGCCCCTGATGGGTTCCGACCCGCGGGACGAGTTCCGCGGGCTGCACGAGCTTTACGGGCAAGAGGTTAAGAAGGCCCGTGAGGAGTGGCTGACCAATCGGCAGCCACCAGAGGAGAGCATTCAAGGAGATCTTATCGACCTGACGTGAAAACTGAAAAGAGAAAAGTGAGAATGAGAAGAATGAAAAAACGGAACTTAAGGTGTTATCTACTTGAAAACATACGTTTAGATTAGGGGAGGGCAAACTTTTTTGGGTGCCTGTCCACTCCCCACACACGTGCTCTCCAATTTTCAGTAATGAGTGTGACAGTCAAATTAATTTATTGTGACTACAAATTGGCAACAATTAAGCAGACTCACTGTTTCCTGTTTAATAAGACGAAAACTAAACACACTATTACACGTTTCTGTAGCAGAAAATAAACATACAATAATTGCCTCTTCACAGGAATCCATCTTTATCTTCACTGGCTGTCTTTCCAAACGGAATACTGTGCAGTACTTTGTTGAAGCACTCGCGGTGGTGGTTTCCATTATAGGGGGCGACAAAACTCCAGGTTTAGTTATATTGGCTATATGTCAGTGGTGATTTTCAATCAAAAGGGGGCGCTATAGTCTTGAAAAAGAGCTTGTCACCTTATACAGTTGATATGAACACACATTGCAATGGCTGTTCAAATGTATACAACGTTGACATCTCACCAAAAAACAAAGACAAATAATAAAACGCAGGAACAAAAATATTACTATATATTACTATTTAACTACATAGCTTTTATGCTTTGATAATCAGTACACACGCACACTTACTCCAGAATATAACATTTCAAACGAGGCCCCATAGCTCAAGCTATAGGAACATCTTGACATTCCCACCCCTACCTCCAGACAGGCAGATAGACAGTCAGATGGACAGACAGAGAAATATACCGGTCAAGTCAAGAGTGATCGATGGCTTTGGCGGAGTGGTTTCAAGATGTATCGTATTACAACCGCCAACATACAACGTACACACGTGTGGCAGCGCACGTGTAATGAGTGAGTAAGGTCAGTCTGTGAATGACACAAAGCATCAAAAAGTACACAGAGATGGTAAGCCATGTTCACAAACACCATGGGGTGACATGAGCAAGGTTCATTTTTATATATATATATATATATATATATATATATATATATAATTTATTTATTTTTTTAAACTATCTGCATGGCCATCAATAGGCCCCTTGCCGCATTTTGTATACCTCATGTTTTGTCACCATGAAGACAACGAAAAGGTACAAATGTCACTCATCCAACAAGGTGATGACGGCTACGTGAGGCCGGGTTCAAAGGTCAGCCGCCAGACAAACGACAGGGGTTCAGAAGTGGGTAAGTATAGACAAAGGGAGCCCAGATTGTGAGTGGCTAAGAGGTGAACCAGCACAGCAGGTGGAAAAAGATCCGTGGAAATATAAACAGCCAATAATAGTGTCGGCCGATGGGTGGTTTGTTAATGAAATGAACGCGTATTAGTGATGGGTAAATTTGGATGCAAAAAGACAAACACGGGAAAGCCTTTTGCCAGTGAGGGTCCAAGCCCCCCACCGCCCACCCGCCACTCCTCACTGCGCCTTGGCAGGGACTCAAGTTTATTTTGCTATTTCTGTCACTCCCAGCTGTCCCCATTCTCCAGCGAACGTCTGCTGCCATTGCCAGCGACATGACAAGTAAACCCCTTATATTTCGGCCAGGGAGGGGCCAGGGAATGAGGTGTGTGTGTGAGTGTGTGTGTTGGGGGGGGTTACACGAATGGTGAGGGGCCCAATTGGCAAACAGGTGCAAAAATGCTAAGCAGCAGTCACACCTTTGCACAAAGAGGCGCCAGGAAGAGATCAAAGGTTAATGTTGTGTTCAAGTGTCTGACACATTGTCGTTCATTTTGACGCTACGATGGAGTATTGTGAATTTCTGACTTGACTAAAGAGATAGCTAGCTAGCACATACATAGATAGATTGACACACTGTTTTTTGACTACTTAGATCCTGGGCCACTTTTAAGGGTGTATTTCGTGTTGATTTTTCTACTTTAACATCCTTCAAATTGTATAACGTGACGAAAAAACATCCAGTAAAAATAATTTGTACTTTTACTCTCCAATTACATTTCTAAGCCTGTACTTTCTTTTACTTTTACTTGAGTATTTGTTTGAATGATTAATTTTACCAAAAGTATTTTTTTAACCAAGTAATTGCACAAAAGTACTTTTCCCATTGCATTTAATGGAAAACGCCATTAACAGACTAATAGCATCAACTAGTGTGGTGTTATAAGCCATATAATTGATATTTTAACAAAAATGGTGGAGCAACACACATAGATGAACGATATCCCAACGATATTCTTTATACTCTGTGAAAACAACTAATCCTATTGCAACTGAGCCACAGAGTAATGGCGACTCCTCTTCTTTTGTGTCTGTATGACTGCATTATGCTGACCGCTGGTGGCTACGGCAGGCACACCAGAATGAGTAGCTATTTTCCTTATTTACAAGACATTACAAAAAATGTTTTTGTTTTTTTTTAGGAGGGAGGAAAGATTGATTTGATGTTCGAGTGTGGCCACTGAATGAATTCAACTTGTATCTCAAGGCACCACAGAGTGCGCTGCTCTTGTAAAAGTTTCAAACATTTTTTTCATCATATGAGGTTCATTGAAAAGACTTATTTTTAGATTCTGTCCCCAGTTGGAGACGCCTTATCCTGTATACATCATTTTATTATTATTTTTTTGTCTGTATGTGTCTTCATAAATTATTTTAATACGGAAGCCCTACAATTTGTGTGACATCACTGATGGTGACATGATTCCATCAAGAGACACGGGAGACGTGCACATACACGGTCAAGGCGTCGTGGGTCGCATGTTCGCGTCCCACTCTCTGATATCCCGTCGAGGTCCCAAAAATAAAGGCGGTGAGCGTCGGCGTGGAACGCAAGGAGGGAGCAGGGCGGAGGGCAGAGGGGCCGCTCTGTCCTCCGGTCCTCCGAGCATCCGTGTCCTCAATGTCCTTATTAGTCCACGTGGGACGGAGGACTTGCCGCAAACTCCCTCGGCTATCAGGTTGACTTAATTCCAAGACTCCGCGCGTCTATTTCGGCTCTCCTGTAAGCGGATACGCCGACAACGCCATTCTGTCTCCTTGGGTTTTGCCATCCGCTCGTCCCCAAGCATCCTCCCCTCTCGCTCTCTTTTTTATCCCCCATCCAAACTTGAGGCTGTGGCTAAAGTTAGACGAGGAGGCCCGGGGCTATATAAGCCCCCCGGAGGCGGAGGACCAACGCGGCTTCACCCTCTCCTTTCTTTCTTCATCGTCCCAAACCTCCGCTCTCAGCGTCTCGAGATGGTGAGTAGCATGAACTCACTCCTTCTCTGTATTCAGCCTGCATTGTGGAATTCTTTCCTTTTTTTTTTTTTTTTTTTGCCTGCTGTCAATTTACACTTTGGAACAAGCTTACCCCTTTGAGGATGCAAACACAGCACAGCAACAAGGACCGTACCTGTAATATTGACAGTTCACGACAGCCTAACTAAGCCTGAATTAGTTAATGTATGCGAGAAAGTAAGAAAGTGAGTAGGAAAACAAGTGTAAATAAAGTAAATAAAGAGTGTCAATACGGAAAATAATGTGACGTAAACAAGGAAGTAAAACAGTAAGTGAGAAGGCAAAATAGTAAGCAAGTAAGTACGTAAAAGTAAAAAAACAAGTGGGTGAAATTCTGAAAGCATAAGTCAAAGCAAAGCAAATGTGTATGTAAGTAAAAGTAAGTCAGCATAAAAGTACATAAGTAAGCAACATTTAAGAAAAAGTAAAAGTAAGATAGCAAACTAATTGGCTAACTAAAGTAAGCGCATATAGAAGTAAAGAGATCTCAAAATAAGTAAGCAAGCAAAAGTAAGGAACTAAGCGGTCAAGCACAGTAAAAGTAAGTAAGAAAACTGGTCAAAGTTAGTTTGAAATCAAGTAAGTAAAGTAGTATGTTTATCATACTATAATAAGTATACAATAGTAAGTATAAAAAATAACGCAAGTACGCAAAGTAAAGATGTTGATTAAAAGTAAGCAAACTCACTACGGATAAGTAAAGCAAGCAAGTAAATATGCAATATGAATAAGTAATCAAATAGAAGGTAAAAGCAAGTGAGTAAGCAAGAATGCAAGTAAGGAAGCAAGAATGTAAGCAGGAATACATGGAAGCTAGCAAGTACAACTAAGTACGTATGTGAGTAAAAGAAAGCAACTACAAAGTAAATATCTCCCAACAAAAAGCAAAGCAATTGCATAATAAAGTAAAAATAAGTCAATAAAAAGAAATAAGTGAAAGCGAGTAAGAAAAGACAAGTAACCGAGTACGTAAGTAAAAATAAGTCATTCTGGAAATAAGAAAGTTTGATATAAGTAAGCAAGCAAACATACAAATGTGAGTTAAAGCAAGTTTTAACCTCGCAGATTTGCGCAGTTTCTCATCCTTAGTAACTTTGCTCCTTTCTCTAATTTGCCCTGCAGGCACCCAAGAAACCCAAGAGGAGGCAGGCAGCCGGAGACAGCGGCTCCTCAAACGTCTTCTCCATGTTTGAGCAGAGTCAGATTCAGGAGTACAAGGAGGTGAGAATCCCCCCCCTCAAAATCGGACCCCGCTGTTGGTCCATCCGCTTCATTTCGGCCGTCAAGCTCAATTGGAGTTTACTTAAGCCTGGATCCACTTCCACCGCAGTTCCTCTTTGTCCCCTGACTTAAACAAGCACGTCGTTTCCACTGAGATGAAATGTCCCGCACCTTCTTCCTGTTTTGGTTACCTTTGACCGCCACCGTCCAGCTGTCAATCAGCAAACAACCCCAGGCCAAAATTACACCGCCAAAATCCATAAATCCTCTTCAGATAAAGACAGCGACGATCACATATATGACTATCGTCGATCGCGACGCCATTTTCCGAGAACAATTAGCCGGGCTAAGATCCGGATCAAAGATCCTAAGTTTTAGCTGAGAAGATGGATCCCGCAGCTGCTCCTATGCCGTCCCAAATTAACCCGTAAGGAAAGTCGCCACAGGCGCTTTTAGGAATGTGACTACTGTACCGTAAGGACCTTGCTCCAGAAAGGCGAGACTCTTATTGACAAGTATCCAGAGGGTTTCAGCTTTCCACACGAACGCACGATAGCACCAAATATATCTTCAGGGTCCTTCATGTTTCCATCAATTTGTCTCCTCGCAGGCCTTCACAATCATCGACCAGAACAGAGACGGCATCATCAGCAAAGATGATTTGAGGGACGTTCTGGCCTCTTTGGGTGAGTTTTTTTTTTTTTTTTAATTATATGGCAGTTCATCACAAATGAGTCTCAAAGGGCTTCACAGGCACACCGTTCACACAAATCAACTAAATCCCCGGGTCTAGACCCCCATCCAGGCAAGGAAAACCTCAGAAGGAAAACAAATGGAGGGATTTTCCTTCCAGGGTGAATAGACAACATTTATCACATGATATGATGCTGTACAACATAGGCATAAATAGCTTGAAAGTCCATTTAATGAAATAATGAGCCATATGTTGGGCAAAGTGGTCCTCCTCATGTCTTGACCTGGTCAGTGAATTCGGAATCCTCACAGAAACAATCTCATTTTGCTCGGTGCAAGAGAGAAACGTGGGGGAGAAGCGGTAGTAAAACAGGCAAAAAAAAAAAAAAAAAAAAAAAAAAAAAAAAAAAAAACAGATGTCAGGGATCATCAGACAGAGCAAGAGACAAGTTGCACATCATGTGTGGTTTAACCAATTGCATCAACGTAGAAATAAGACTAAAGTCAAGATTTCTACGGAGGAAGTCACTAATTTAATTTCCACGCGGAACACTTTTCATAATACCAGAGTCCGAATAGAGAATGCTCTAGAACCTGCTTTAGCTCTCACCAAGGAGCAAGTGTTTCCTTGTTCTCGAGTAGTGAATCCTGATGTCTTTTCATCCTGACTACAGGCCAGCTGAACACCAAGAACGAGGAGCTGGAGGCCATGATCAAGGAGGCCAGCGGCCCCATCAACTTCACCGTCTTCCTCACCATGTTCGGCGAGAAGCTGAAGGGTACATTTGTAGAATTTTTACACCAAAATACTGCTCTTAAATTGTTTGTTTTTTAAATTTTTTTAAATAACTTAATTTCCTTCAGGCGCTGACCCCGAGGACGTCATTCTTAGCGCCTTCAAGGTTCTGGACCCCGAGGGTCAAGGAACCATCAAGAAGCAGTTGTAAGTTCAGACTTTTCACACTAGACATCTTGCGCATATTTGTCTATTCTTCTCTCAACACATACTGTTGATGCTGCTTTCTATATTTTAAAAAAAAAGCCAAAGATAAAGCCATGCACATTCCGAATAATTGCTTTGATGCTCACTAAACTGAAAGCAGATCTCGCAAGGTTTTATATGACAGTATTTTAGAGCTTCTATTGCCAACTTTAGTTAGCTTTTCTTATATGTGGATTGCGTGGCCCTTACTAGTATGTACTGTAGAGATTGTAAATAAGTAAACTGTACATTTTATTGTCATTCATTTGTCAATTTTGTGTCCTCAGCCTCGAGGAGCTCCTGACCACTCAGTGCGACAGGTTCTCCAAGGACGAGGTAAAACTGGCTGAGGCTGCTTTTTATTTGCAGTATTTTGTGAGATTTTAGAAATTATGTGTTCAAAAACGCACATTTCACCAGCTTTCGATCTTTTTCATTAGTTTTTTTGCGGGGGGGGGGGGGGAACGTTCAAGGCTTTCCAATGTTCAAAGGATTTTTAAATTTTTTTTTTTTTTTTAATTTAGTTAGCCTGCTTATGTTACAGCCAACTCTTCCACTCGCATTCCCTGACTTCTTATTGCGTTCCCCTCAGATCAAGAACATGTGGGCCGCCTTCCCCCCTGACGTCGCGGGCAACGTGGACTACAAGAACATCTGCTACGTCATCACACACGGAGAGGAGAAGGAGGAGTAAGAAGACAGGAAGAAAGACGACAAATCCCTTCTCTTTTTCCTGCCGTTCCCCTCTCTCCTTCTTCCCCGCCCGCCTGCCTGCCTCCCTCCATCCCATCCTCCGTGTGTACCCGTGGGGTCACCCCCCCCCGCCCTATCCCCCTTTCTCTCATCCAAAGCAGAGACTTGTGGGGGCTCACGGGATGTCTGTGTCGGTTTATGGGGGAACAGGGGATTCTTTTCAATAAAACATGACATCTTTTACATACGCCAGCCATCTTCTTTCCAAGCGTGCTCTCGAGACCACCTGGGGGGGTCCTCATTCCCATTCCGAAGAGGTCCTCTGGGGCTGGAAGGGATGACACACAGAAAGGGAGAGGAGGGACGTCCCCGAAAGAAAACATTCACGTCTTCGGCGACGTTTCCTCCTCTGCCCTGACACCGGCGTGGTCGTCAGCCTCCTCTTCCTCCGTAAACTGGTCCACGACGTCCCTAATCATCCTCTCCTTTCCTCTGTACTGAATAAAAAAAGGGACAAACTGTGAATAAAACCTCTTTCCTTTTGTACAAGACTGTCTGTGCTCAGTGGCTCTCTGTGAGGAGGGGCGGGTGGGGTGGTGGTGGTGGGGGGGGGGGATTAGGTTTAAATAGTTTTCAATCTTGTCATTGGTATTTGCTTGTTTGCCATTTTGGAGAATGAGAACTGGCGGATAAACTCGTTTGAAAGTCAAACATGAAGGGCATCTTTGAATTCCTGTTTTTGCTTAGGAACTTTTCCTATCCTATGACGAGGTGAGCCAAAAATACGTGGCGGTTTGTTCGAATTCCAAAAATGCTTATGGAGGGGGCCTCAATGTAACCTTTAAACCAACATTAGAATAGATTACTGATGACCAGCCTTTATGAAAGGAGATAAATCACTACAGTACTATTCCTTTACGCCAGCAATATTTGATGCAACAGGCCACCGATAAAGTTTACCGACTCTACATGAAGCAACGCGAGAGTAAAGAAGCAAAAGAAAACATTAAGAAGCAATTATGACACCATTACGATACAAAACAATAACTTACAATGTTATTAGACAGCACCCAAAGTTATTTTAATAGCCCGTAATTACACCATGAGAAAATAAAATGCCAACTTAATATTTAAGAAAGACTACTTTCACCCAGACAAATACACGCAATCGAGTTTATTTTAAAACTACATAAAACGTAAGGATAAATGAAGGACTGTGACAAAGCGAACAATGAACACAGAACCTGAGCTAAGGAGTGTAAGGAGAGAAGGGATGACAGCTGGAATCAGGCAGACAGCTAAGAGGGGGCAAATTTCTCACTAACGTTAAATTTATCCACCCCAAAACAACTACTGCAACAGCCAATTTAAGATGGTCCTGAAAGGACAAACGGAAAATTTATGACGTAAAGAACCTTTGGCGACACCAAGTGGAGCAGCATGTAAATGCGTGTTACCGAAACACTGGAAATGAGAAACCTAGTTAGTGCGACAAACTTCGATATACACGTATAATTAGAAAATTTAGTCGTCTGGAAAACATGCACAAGATAATTAAGAGGAGCAAATAAATGAACAATCGTCGATGCAAGGCTCATTTAATATATTATTATGGTTTATTACTCATCACAAATGTCATCATTATCATCAGTTAAATACATCACGTCGATGTGAGGGAATGAATTCAATTAGCTAGAACATCAATTAATTCACTTTCGCCACAGAGAGTGAGAGTGACTTGTAAACTCAAAAACACACGCAAAAAAAAGACAAATAACAGCCATGTAAATCTTTGCATGGATCGAACACGTTTTCCAAATCAGAAATGCAAAAAAGGACCCTACAGAAATGCACTTCTTCTAAAGTCCACACCCGGTCACCATGGTGACAGATTGCGACATTGACGTCCAGTTATAGTTTGCATAGAAACGTTCAGGTTAACGCTATGTGTGTGCATGTGTGTGTGTGTGTGTGTAATTGGGAGTGTGTTGTCATAGGAGGACACAGTGGATACACAAAAATCCTTCACGACGACGACAACAATAACAACAAGGGAGGGATGATGACTAAGAGGGAGTCAGTGTTGCTCGTCCTGCACTGATGGGCCATTGTCATGGCAACAAGTTAAGAGTCCATAGTTACATCACAAGAAGCAGGAAGTTAGGAGCTTCCACTCCCAAATGTTCCAGAACTCAACGTGGATAAATGACGACGACGTGCAACAACCTTCCAGTCAACCAGGCGTTCGATAACTCTCATAGAAAAATAAGAACAATAATGTTAATGATCATTATATACTAGATTTGATTAAATTAACCACTTTATACATAAATACATCCGAAGGTGAGAGGTTAATGCTACATGGGCACACCAGGCACCTCACGCTCAAGTGGCTACCTTTATTAAAAAAAAAAAAAAAGTAGGGAAACCTATCCGGTAACAAGCCTGACCGGAACTGTTTTTGTAACTCCGGGAAGTGCAAAGATTATCCTTCATCGTTTTCCGATCACATTCCGACATTTGGATAAATAAAATGCTTATTAGTTTTTAAGTAATACTCATTGGTCTAATTTCTACGAAGGACCAGGGACACACTGAAAAAAATAATTTTACTGTGAGAAAAAAAAGTATATTTATTTTTTTTCAAACAAAATATATATTTTTAAAGAATAATATATTTGGGGGGAACATTGCAATGTTAATGAGAAAAAAAGTCTTTTTTTTCAAAGGCTACAGGCTGATTTTCACTAGAATCAAGCACGGTATTTTTTTTTTCTATAGCAAAAAAAAAAAAAAAAAAAAAAAAAACTTTTCCATGGGAGGAAAAAATATATATATATTTTAAGTTGTAGTTATTCAAGGGTCAAAATCTATATTTGGTCAAAGGAAAATAGAAGCAATATGGCGAAAAACACTAGTTTAAAAAAAATTACAATTTTACGAGAATAAAGTGGATTATTTTCTTAAGGGGAAAAAGTAGAACTTGCGCAAGAATGAAACCATACTGTTTCTAGATGTAATGTATTATGAGTATACATTTTTCATTTACTGTAGAATGTTTTATTTTTTAGAAAAAAAGGATAATCTTACTTATGTTTTAACAAATAGTCCTATTTATCAGTGGACACTGGCTTCCTTTCAAGTAGACAGCACAGCGTCGATTCAATGCCACTGACGTTCTCAAATCTGGATAAAAATAGATATGATTGCGTCATTAGGGGCATCCATGTCAAACCTGTACCAAACTAATTATTTACTGTGGCGACCCCTAATGGAACAAGCCAACAAAAAGTCATATTTATCAATTCCTAGTAAATTTACGGCTAATCTTGATGTGATCAGACTTCATCTAAAAAAAAAAAAAAAAAAAATGACGTCATTCTTATAGTACATTATTTTCTATGCCGTGTGTCCCTAATCCTCCTAGGTGCACATCCAACACTGCTGTTTAAAGATGAATTTACCGATTAAATAACTCCTTCAGGTGTAAGCACTGAGGCCTAAACTACAAACCATTAGAGTGCATTCTTAAAAAGTCCCTCTCGTTTGTTTTTTTTAAAAACACACAAAAAGCACCACCACGTAATTGGAATACTCTCCATCGCCAGCAGGGGGAGGCGCGCACACTGCAGTAACGCTAAGCTACTAAGGCACGCACCACAACATCCAATAAATAGCTCGGGCACATACCAGAAGTTTTTCTGGAGGCGACTCAATGTGAAAATCACCATCCATTTAAACGTCTTTGTAGGCGGTGCTTCAATTCTAATTCTTACTATGTACATCTTCTGTGGTTTGTCATGGTTAAAATAATAACATTATTTAAAAAAACAAAAGTGGCGTCATGTTCTGAACGCATGATCACGTCCTCGCCTGTTTAACAGATGGACGCTGTCCCATCTATGAAGTCCCATTTTTTTTTTTTTTTTAGCTTAATAGCACAATTGCCTAAATCATAACTTACTGTCACAATAGTAACCAAAATATTAATGTGCTTGCTAAAAATTGTTTTTTTTCTTTATCTGTGTGGATTCAAATTCATCTAGGTCAAAGGTTTGAGTCGAGGCAACTTAAGTCTTAAAACGTTCAAAAATGACTAAGGCAATTGTGCTACTAGGCTAACATTTTTTAAATCTGTCACTCTGTCTCCGAAGGAAACCTAATTGCTTTGTTCTTACTCAGCCTCCTTTTTGTTTTCATGATCCAATGACGTGGAATCTCTGGCTGCGGCGGCCGCCCCGTTTTTGTCATGGTCCGGCCCCGGTCCCGCCACCCCTTTGTCCTTTTTCTTTCCCGCTTTCTTCTTCTCCTTGTCCAGACGCTCTTTCTCCTTCTTGAGTCTCTCCTTCTCTGCCTTGTCCTTCTCCTTCTTCTCCTTCAGCCGCTTCTTCTCATCCTCACGCTCCTTCCTCTTGTCCTCCTTGCTTTTCTTCTTCTTGCGGCCATCCTCCTCCGCGCGGGGCGGTGGCGTGGCCGGCGGGGACTCGGTTGTCTCCTTTTTGTTGGCGTCCGGCATCAGGGGGACGTTGTTGGCGGTGGGCGAGGGGATGGTGGGAGTGATCTGCTCCGAGACGATCCTCGGCGAGGGGGATAAAGCGTTGGCCGTCGGTGCGCTTTGACCGCCTCGTGGACCAGTCCCCACAAGGGGGCTCTGGACTTGCGGCGCCCTCTGCCCCGCCCCGGGAGGAATGGGCGGCTTCTGGCTGCCGGCGGCCGGGGGCGACTGTGGCCGCGCGCCGTCAGAAAACGAGGGCCCCGAGAAGGAGCTTTTCTTGCTGTATGAGTGGAACGGCGTCCTGGACTTGCGGAAGCCCGGGAGCGAGAGCAAGGACGACGACGCCCGCAGGGGTCCCGGCGGCGGGATGGAGCTGGCCAGGAAGGAGAAGCTGCCTCCCGAGCTGATGGCGGAGGCGCGACGCTTGTGCTCAAAGATGGCTCGGGTGCCGTGTAGGCGGCGGCCGGGCTGGTGAGTCAGCTCGCCTCGGGACTCGCGCCATTTCCTCACCTGGACCGTGCACTCACGTTCGATTAGCGCCTCCGTCACCTGGAGAAGGATCACCTGGATGACAAGAGAGGGATATGAGATATATATATATATATATATATATATATATATATATATATATATATATATATGTCTTTGCACAGGATTCGTAAGAAAAATGTGGACAGAGGCAGCGGGTGTCTGGTGTTCATGACTTGGCCACCAGGGGGCAGTATAATTAAAGTTAATGCAACAGTTGATTCACTTTGTTGTTTACCTGTGGACAAATTTACTTTTGTAAATTGTAATTTCAATTGATATTTACCAGGGTTCTTAAATGTTTATTTTGTATTTTATCATAAAGAAAAAGAAAAGAAAAATGTTAAAGAACAATAAAATAGATGTTATATGCATATGGATGTTATTAACCCATTAAAGCCTAAAGCGCCTGGCTCAACAGCTCCCCAAAACCTAAGGTCGTCTTTGGAATTACCCTTGAAAACCTGAAGTTTTCGCAGAAATTCAACACCTACAAAATAATTAATATCTCAGCCCCTGTAGCAGACAGAAACATAATTCCAAAAGATGATGAGACTTTAGACATGTGGCTTGCACACAGGCCAGAGTTTATTAATCTCTACTGTTGCAATCGAAAATGTAAAAATAAAGTGTCAATGTAAGTGAGTGGTAATTACCATCCTCTATTTTGTTACAAAGACGTCGATATTGTCATTGTCTACAAACATATATCTTAACCATATATCACGTTCGACTGGTTCAAAGTCCACAAGCGCATAATATATCACTGCCGTTACTCGTTTCAAAGCTCCCGCGATCGATGGACTCGAGAGAATTCCAGAACATCCTCTGCGGGTTCACGACACCATCACGTGTATTTTCTGGTGCATATAATTGGTTAAGAGAACAAAATTGGATAAAAAAAAAAAAAAGAAAAAAGAAAATGACGTATATATGACGTATATGCTCTCCAGGCTTAAAGGGTAGAAAGACGCAACAGCGCTCCCGACTTTAAGGGCAGAAAGACGGTTATGCACTCCCATCCTTAATGGGTTAATAGATGAATACACAGAAAAAAATGTTTTGTTTGCATATGCAAATGGTCAGAAAGGTACAAGTTGCTTCAAATTGAGCCCAGATAAAAGAGGATTGACGCACCTCCTGCACCAAGCTGTCCTCCCTGATGGTTTCGGGTGAGATGCCCCTGAGCCGCTCCATGGTCTCGTACATGCCCTGCACTTCCCGCAGTTTATCCACCGAGCCCAGCATCTGCTTGAGCAGCACCAGGCCCACGCGGAACACGATTTTCACCCCTAAACAAGACAATAAAAATCCACAAAGCTAAAAAAAAAAAAAAAACAGTCCACAGATACATTTCATTATCCAAGTGTGCGTCTTTTGCCAGTCATTCATGACAACCGCCAACTTGCGCAACAGAAATACAAAAATACAAAGCCTACTTTGTCAAGTTGATTCTTATTTGGTACCTTCGCAGAAGAACATGTCCCATACACGCAACACGCAGCCCCAAGGCAGCGTGCGTGAGAAGATGCACATGAACCACTCCGTCATGTAGAGGATGGGGTCGATCTTGAACTTCTTCAGGTGTCTGTAAGCCATGGGACACGTGCGGCGCAGAAGCGAGAAAAAGATCTCGCCGTCCAGCTGGATGGCTTCCTGAAACAGAGGCAAAAAAAACATACGAGTCGGCAAAAGAAGACAGAGGGTGACATTAGGGTTTTCGGCGGACTCACCAGCCCGGCGCTGTAGTAGCCCGGGAGATACTTCTCGCAGATCTGCACCAGGCACCAGAAGGCTTGCTGGGGATCACAAGTGCACACATGCATTACTGTCGATGGCCATCTTGTGACTACGAACACGACATGGTGAACAAAATAGCAATTGTGAGAAAGGCCATCATATTCACATCCTGTACAAGTGCACCGCATCACACTGAGAGTTGATGACGGATATCTTGCACAATAAAAATGACTAGAAATGGTGCACACAGTTAAAAAAAAAAAAAATCAGACAGAACAACTGGAAATGGGCCCTAAATGATCCAGAGCGCTCACTCACCTCAGCGGGCATGTGCATGAGGAGAACGGCGGCCACGGGAGCCTGCGCCTGGCAGTAGCCCTCGTCAGGCCGGTAGATGGTGTAGGCCTTCAAGATGCGGTACAGATCTTGTTGCCTGCCGACACATAAACACCATTACCGGAACAAGCCCCAATCAACCCATTTTTGAGTCATTACAGGTTGGAGTAGTAGTAGTATTCCAATTTTCTATTACCCTGTCAATAGGATTTTACATTGACCTCTAGCATTAGCACCGGCGATGTTTGTATTTAAATACACAATCGGGCTGCATATTGGAAAAACATGCGATTTGGGTGTTAGACGGCCGGAAACTGTTAGACGATTACGGGTTGGATTCTGACCCGTGGCCTCCACGTGCAGCAAACATCTCATGGAAGGGAAACTGCCTGTGAAGATCTTTTTCGATGATGTCCAACCACTTGGCCTCCCCCGGCTCTCTCTCCAGCTCCTGCGGGCAGGACAAAACCCCTCAGTTATATCTGAGTGTTCATAAGTGCTTACGATGACACAAACGCGAGACCACAGGAAGTCGATGCAGAACGCGAACGAAGGCCTCCACCCTCCGGCAACGAGACGACTCCGAGGTCTGACAGGCGGGATTAGGCGGCGTGATAAGAGGCTTAAAGCTTCCTGCACCCCGCAGATGCCGAGGCCACAACTTCCCTTTGGCCAGGCTGTCACTTTGACACCACTTGAACGGTCCAACCTGGTGGCACTGTTTTTCCCCTTCTAATTCAGTTTCTACACAGAGCAGCGATTCAATTGCGAAATGAAGTTGTCACATAACGCTTGCAGTGGTGGTTTTGTCGTCAACTGGGGCGAGTCGACTCACGTGATGTGTGTACTTTTTATTATTCATAACATTACAAAACAAAGAAAAAATAGAGTAAGCTTCTAGGATTGCAGTCATTCTGTGCCTGACATTTTTATCCCGATAAAAATGCACCAATATATACAAACTGAAAAATGATAGCTTAATTTTAATCACATTGTATGAGCTACTTCTAAGATATTGAAGGGTGAAAGTTGGAAAATCCTCTTTTCAAATAGCTTGTGCAGAAGAAATTCAAGGATGTCTCATTTAATTTCTTCAGTTAGACTAGTTATTCATGTCCAGTTATTCGTGTTTGGGAACATTGTAGACAACATGTAGCTTCGCAAGGTACATACAACGATAATCGGCTGAATTTGAGCATTCACACCGCCGCCCTAAAGGTCAATCTTGGTACTACACATTTTCCCTCATCCGGTATAGTGTCTCTAACATTCTATAAATTGGTAAAGATGTTTAAAATGGGTATTCGTGTGTACCTTGCTTAAGCAGCTCAAAAGTCTACATAGTGTGTTGTACCTCAAATTTTCCAGGGTTGGCATCCAGCAGTTCCTGGCTGTTGGACAGCAGCTGCCAGGCTTTACAGCGGAGCGACGATGGGATCCCTTTCCGGCAGCGCATCTTCACCTATGATGTGACAAAGGCACATTATTAATACTATTTTCACTTTATCAATATCATCATCACTCTGTTTGCACTTAGAAACGTTTCGGATGGCTTCCATGACAACCGGAAACTTTAAGTATGCATGCAAGTACCTTCTGGAAGCGATGTTTGATCCATTTGTCCCAGCTGTTGAACATGTCCAGCCATTTCATCTCCCTCTGTCGGGCCACCTCCACTCGCACTTCCTTGTCACTGCCACAATGAACAATACAACAATGTCACCATGACACAATAGCCGATATAAGACAAGTGCATTCATCAAGGGCAGCAGAGTGGAGGAGCAATTCACTGATCAAGAGGGGTGCTGAGAGTTTCTAAGATAAGTCAGTGCATGTTACTGACTCACAAACACTCAGCAGCATGTGAGTCACAGCCAAGGCAGATGAAATAAGGAAGTTTAGAGCAGCGGGAAAGAGATGGCGAGGCACGAAAAAGTGCATCCATTTGCATGAAGCTGCTCTGTGGGTGTTTTGTCATTACTGATAACAGTCAAAAGTGTGGGTGGAAAAGTGGAACCGCAGGAAAACAATGGAGATTACAAATCTCTGACAGAGTCAAACTGCCGCCATCTGATTTACTGTGCAGGCAACGCAAGGCGCTAAAGGTGTTGGTGGCTCATCATGGATGCGCACTTTGAGTATCTTTCAGAAATGATTAGGGGCCACTTGTGATGCAATGGCCTATTGGCACTTCCTTTTAAACTAAGAATATTTACAAACAAACGCTTGATGTTTTTATTTACTATAATATTTGGACTTTTTGGATACTTTAAGATCTATCACGTTCTATTATTTAAGCATCAATAAAAGCAAAAAAATAAATAAGGGCAATGCTTTTACTTTTGAGTCACATTAACATTCAGATTTTCTTATATACAGTATGTAAAGTTAACAGGTGTTTATATTAACATGTAAAAACAATACACTCAGTCTAAGAAGCTAACCACAATAATTGTCCAAAAAAAAAAAGCAATGGAAAACTACTTCCCTTCAATGATGCACATGTAATACATCACTTTTTTAACATGAACAGTAAATAAAGAAAATGAAAAAAGTTTTAACTTAATGACAGAGGTGTAATGTTCTCATATTATAACATTATAAACCGTCATACATGTGTAAAAAGAAGTTAACCCCCCATTAACAGTCATCGAGCAACACAACAAAACAGCCGAGCTCAAGCTTGACAACGCACAGGTTGGCACCCACGCGCACACGTAATACTTTGGTGCAAGCTGAACTGACCTCCCCTCGCTGAACTGGTTGCCACCCAGGAAGCCGTACTTGTCCGTGCGCCTCACCGCCAAGCCGTTGATCTCCGAGTCGGAGCCCAGCGAACTGCCGTCATCCCCGAGGCCCGACAGCGACTCCAGCGTCCCTGACATCAGGCTGGCAGACTCCAGGTAGCTGAGGGTGTCAGGGGCCGGCCGCTGAGCGCTCGGTGGGGGGAGGCTGGGCTCTTGGATGAGCGGCACTGTGGGGCTGGGGTGCTCTGCCCTTGGCGGTGGGGTGCAGGGCGGGGGAAGGCAGGGGGCAGGCTCTTGGATGAGCGGCAACGTGGGGCTGGGCTGCTCTGCCCTTGGTGGTGGGGTGCAGGGCGGGGGAAGGCAGGGGGCAGGTTCTTGGATGAGTGGCACCGTGGGGCTGGGGGGTGGCAACGCAGGACTGGGGTGCCCCGCCCGTGGAGGTGGGGTGTAGGGTGGCTGTGCTTTGATGGGACTTTGGGGTTTGGGGGACACAGGTGGGGGAGGACCCTTGGCGGCTTGCTGTGGTTTCTCCTCCACGGGTGCCAATACTGGGGGTGTTGCTACTGGGGATGGCGCCACTGGGGGCACCGAAGGGACCTCAGCCGCGGCGGGGGGAGGGTTGTGGGTGACGTGCACGCTGGGGTACAGGTTAGGACCAGGGGTGAGTTCAGGGGAAGGGGATGCCTGTTGCGGAATTACATCTCCTTCAACGGGATCATCTGGCCCTGCCACTTCCTCTTTCTGGGGCGCCGCCGCCCGATCATCGCCCACGGGGGTCTCGGCAGTTGACAAACTCGCTGGCGGCGGTGTCAACGGCACAGCGGGAGTGTTTCCGATCACATTCAAGTCATTGCAGAGGGAAGATTTGGGCGCCACCGACGAGGCAGAGGGAGTCGCGTTGGCGTCGACCAAGGCGGGTGGCGGCGAAGAGGACAAGGCGGAAAGTTCGGCCATGTTGTGACAAGAGTTCTCCTGTAACATGGGTGGACATTTTGCAACAATGAATCAGCGAAGAAACATCCACAGGTCATAGCAATCATTTTAAGTCACGACCACAAGCATGGCTGAGTGATTGAATGAATGATTACATTGTGACAACATTAACATGTGTTCATTTGTATTGTTGTGTTACATTGTCAACAGGTAATAGCACAGGCTTTTTCTTTTTTTTTTTTTTTTTAAGGCGCAAGGTGGTGGTTACGTTTATAGCTAGCGAAAAAAGGGATCTAATGAATCAAGATACATTCAGGTGATGTATGGACCAAGTGTGATTTTTTTTTCTCCACTCAGTGGATTACTTGACATTTTGTTTATTTATTTCCATTGTATAATGTAATGGTCATCATTCATGACTAGTGAGACCAACAATTTTGTCCATCAAAACAAAACTGCTAATGAGGCATGGCATTAATCATGACAGGTACATTGTGCATGTACCCTTACATGTCCGTGGACTTTTTTGACTGCAAATTATTTGTTGTTGTTTTGTTGATTTCTATTGTACAAGGTGGCAGTTTTCATAAATGACTGGCTAGAACAGACAGCATTAATCGGTTATTATTCATAACTTGCAAAAGGAGTGATTGCGTAATCATATGACACTTGTATTGTGTAAGGCCGAGAACTTTTATTTTTACTGGATTGCTTGATTTATTTCTAGTCATGCTGTTAAGGAGGCGGTTTTCATGAATAACTGGCATCAGGAGCGAGCACATTAATCATGATACATACGTGTGACCAAGTGTACCATGAATAATATTTTTATGTCCAGAATGATTTCCAGTAATTGTTATATTTCTATTATGCAGCATGTCTGTCATCATAAGTAACTGGCAAGAGAGCCTATAGCATTCATTATGATAAATACACATGCTGTGTGTACTTTTCGACAACAGATTATTTCTATTTTCTTTCATTTCTATCCTGTATACCATGGTATATTTTTTGTATGTGCTGTTTTTATAAGTGTACATACAAGATGACCACAAAAGATTTCGATAAATTGCTTATTTTTCTAAGGCATACAGTATCGCTTCATTTCAATCAGATGCAAGTTGTACTCTCTCAAGCATAACAATACAACAATACATGCCAGGCTGCATTTCCTCTTATGCAAGCCAAGATCTTATAAATAGAAAGGATGTGATGAGTAATTCCACTTTTTAGCAGACTGCCAGTGCACTGCACAGGTCGCATGACCAGAGTAACATCTTTTTGCACGAGTGGTTCTTCAATTAAATCATGCATGTCAAGCGTTTCAAAATAACACTCTTATCAACACAGCGCTGATCCGGTATTCTGCTGATCGAGCAGTGTGGAGCCAACATGCTAAGCTAACAACTCTTTTCAAAGGGCCGCCCCAGTTGGAGGTCTGGCCGCCCAGCAAGGGCGATTTACGCGCGGCTAATTAGCTAACGCGCATCCGACGTGCCAGGAGGCCCAGGCCGGGTAGGGTACGCGGCCTCGGTTCGTTCCGTTCGAGCGGTCCGTCGCCCCCCACCCCGCATCAAAACCTCGACTCACCCACGCCCGGCGTTGTCACTGCGACGCGTCCGCCCGGGTGTCCAGGGGGTTCCTGGGGGCGCGTTGGACCGCCACAGCGACGGTTTCTTCGCCAAGCTCCTCGGTGGGGAGGAAGGAAAACCGCGGGGGAGGCGACACACCGTAGCGGCGGCGAGGATGAGGACGGTCGGCGGCCGCGGGTGGCGGTGATGGGTGGTGTTAACCAGCTAGCCTAGCAGCTAGATATTAGCTTCTCCTAGCAGCAGCACCGTCTGTGTTAGCATTGCTTGCTAGCCCGCGTTACCTTGTCGACCATTTCACTGGAGCAACGTGCTCACTGGTCGATTTTATTCCCGCATCCCTAAAAGGCGAAATAACGACTTCTTTTGTTTAATTCATCCGAGTTAAGCGGTGCGGGTACATCCTCCGCCAGCCGCCCGCAAGGGGATCTGGCCGCATTTCCGACTGACAGCTCTGTACGTGCACGCGTCCGCGGCCGCGGGGACGCGCACGCAGCCGCGCGGTAGCCCGCAATTATATTGTATATAAAGTCACTTTTTTTCACCACGACACACCAAAGGAAGTTATAACAAATATTTGTTGATTAAATACTTTTAATTCGCTGACAAGAGCGAGCGGACTGATAACGCCTTTACGTCACGTTGATGCACTTAATGAGTCTGATCGATAGATGGCGCCAGACCCTGCTTATTTCAGCTGGTGGGCCGTCTATATATTCTTGACTGTTTATTTTGGCAGCATAAAAGAAGTTAGTGATGAATGAGGTATTATTTTCATTCGTCCGTCCTTTGTCTACATTATTTTTAAATATTTGATTCTAATAATAAGTGAAATTGCTTGGGGCAGCACATCTGTCTCTGAGTTGTGAGGTTTGGGGTTCGAATCTGGGCTGTGGCACTCTTGTGTGTTTGAGTTTACACGTTTTCCTCCCACATTTCAAACAAATTTCCAGAGAACTGAAGTCTCGAAATCATCCATAGGTGTGAATACAAGGTTGATTGGTTATTTGTCTGTAAGTCCTCTATGACAGCAGTGACCAGTCTAGGGCAGGGGCGGAGCCATGAGCGGGATGGGATGGGCGCCCACCCAGATTGACAGACTGCCCACCCAGTGGGATTCATGAAAAAAAAGATATTTTTCAATCTTTAATTAATTAAATTATTTTTTAAATTAGCGTTTCATTGGTGTTTTCTATTTTATTGAATATTAAGTATGGCATAATTGTGGTTGTCTAAGGAAGATCCGAACTTCATATTATTCAGTTTGTCATTTCATTTGAATGTACGATTTGCCGGACAGGAAGATTGTGCTCAGTGAGAGAAATATTCAGGCAGGCCCACCCTGATTTTTCCAGGCCCACCCATTATCCACATTCTGGCTCCGCCCCTGGTCCAGGGTGTGCCTCACCCAAAATCAGGTCCAGCTTACCTTTGATTCTAGTGAGGGCAAGCAGAATAGAAAATGGATGGACATTAAACCTGCAAGAAGCAATGAACAACCTAGAATACTCAAAATAATAAATCTCCATCTTTATTCGACGGCGCGGGTAAAACATTTTTAGGTAATTAGGTGTCGCTCATCTAACTTGGATGCCTGCTTTCAATTATTGTTTATTTGGGCTAATTACAGTCAGAGTTAATAAAATTAATCTCACGAAACGTTAAAAAAATGGTTGACTTCCTGTTAAATTTCAGGTATGGGTCCTTGAGACTTTTTTTTTCTTGCTATGATACAGTGGTGTTGAATGGTAACGCTGGTGTCAGGGGTTTTCCCACATTGCAAGAGACACTACTGAGTCATTATTTTTTTGAAGGGACATTTTGGGGACCCTCTACCATAAATACACTTGTGACTTTTCAGGCATCTTGAGGACCCCAAAAATGATTCAAGATGGCCTTCACATGCCTGGTGCTTGGGTCCTAACAATAATCTATAGATGTTAAGTGTTACATGTTCTCGTAGGAAACTAAATTTGAATTGAGGCAGTAAGATTCTTTCAAATTCTTAAATTAAAACTAAAATTAGTACATGAACTACATATCTAAAGTATTGCCTCAAATGTTATTTCTGAACAAATTAGGAGTAACAAGAGCCTCATTTCCATTTCGGACATAATGTAGCCGTTCTCTCCACACATCATTGAGAAGCATGTAAATGTTGTGACGGTCTCCATGGAAAAACCACAGAATGAACCAAGGAATGAAAACCAAAGGGAAGGCGTGCCAGCTGACTAACACCAAGAGGGAACTCCCAAAGACCCAGCATCCAAGATCACGGAATCCCAAAAGAAACAGACACATGAAACACAACTAGTTAAAATATATTAAATCATTTTTACTTGAGACGTTTAAACAATTATTACTGTTATTAGAGAAAATGCCTTAAATTACGCAGTGTAAAACAATATAACCTCATGTGAAAAGACATGTGGCCATTGCTTGTAAATAATGTTTACATTTGTCATACTTGATTCTCACAATAATCACTTTATCTTTAAAATACAATCAACGGTAGAGTCTGATCATTGACAAATTTGAAAATGAGCTGACTTGTATTTGCGCAGCTATTGTTGAGGTGCCTGCATGCCTCCATCGACATATCCAACTTTAGTGGAACACTCTACAGGCATTTAGCGTTGATCTTTCTGGTTTTAAGCGACTGTTTTCACATAGTGGCATTGTACTATCGTCACCACCTTGTGGATAAGAAGATACTCAGTTTGGAAACCTTTGTGTCCACATGATTTCAGTCTCCTTCCTGGCCCCTGAGGCTTTTAACTATCCATTTCTCAATGTACGTTCTTGTCCGTTCTTACGTACTTCTGATCTTGTGAAACGTCATCAGTCGCGGCCCGAGTACAATTGTTTCAAGTTTCAATTGAAAGCACAAATATCAAGAACACACGGAATACTCAAATGTTCTGCTTGTCAGCTAGCTTAACACCAAGGATGCATCAGTTAGATATAAGGCTTCGCCACGAAAATATCCCTTGATGCATTTCACGCTGCTATCACGGAAATACGTCAGAGTCGGGGGGGGGGAAGAACACAGCCACTCCAATTTACAAAGCCTTGCATATAAGGTACAATTCCTGCAAGGTCTTCTTTTAAATGACCTCAGAACAAAATGTACTCTCCAGGAATATAGTTCTTCATACTTGTATCTCTTAGAACTAAATAGTCCTGATTAGCTATGTTCAGCACTGCAGAGCCCAAACCAATAATAGCCCTGGTCCTCTTGAAAGTAGCAGGTTCTTCATTTGGCCCCCCCAATAATACCGTGGAACTCAAGACAAAAAGCTCCGGTGGTCCAAACACAAAAAAAGTTCCAAGTCCTGGTGTAAAAAGTTCAGTAGTGGAAATGTGATATCAATCGGGAGTATTGCCCCTTTTTTTAACAGTTGGTCTGAGATTATTTGTTATCCAGATAACTCTGGCATGCGATGCTGCAGGGTGCCCACCCCCGTTGTCAATAATAACGGAATTAAAGCTAGAATTCTTTCAAAACATACTTTTTTGTGACATCATGTGGGCAATAACAAAATAACGTAGATGTACGGACGGGGGTGTTGTTGCAGCAGCCCCCTTAGGTGTTTTTCGGGTCCTCCAGAGGGAAGGTGTCCACCCATCTCTGGGTGCGCTGCCGACACTGGTCCCAGTCATACAGCGGGCGGTACTGGAAGTAGCGCAGCGCTTTGTCCGTGCTCACGGTGAAGGATGTGATGGCCACGGCCAGGGTGTAGCTGTTCAGGAGGGGCGCAAAGTTGCAGAAAGGCGTCAGGATCCAGCGGAGGATGTCGTTGAGCATGGCCAGGAACCACAGCAGCAGAAGCGGCATGCGCACCCGCCGGAACTTGAAGGTGGACAGGAAGAGCATGTTGAAATCCTCGTAACTCTTGTAGGGCGAGTCGTCGTAACAGAAGAAGGCCTCGCCGCCCACAGTCTCTGGTTGCTTGTGTAAGGCCCGGGCGGCCAACACGTGCATCCACGCCACGTTGCCTGAACAGAAGGGGGAGAACGAAAGCTCGGAATGTATGTTTTGCAAAAACTTGTAATGGGTCCCAAAAAAGGATCTACTGTATTAGTTTCTGCAACTCCTCTATCGAGGTACCAAATGCAGTAGTGTGCCTAAAGGGTGGAGCTGTCTTGGTATGCTTCACTTGCAAAAATGTGTCAACAATCCCAAAAAACAGATGTATTCCACATTTCGGCAATGTTCTATTGGACACCATCTACTCAATTGGTAGGCTTCTGTTGTCAAAAACTGTACAAGGACCTCCAAACCACTTTTTGGCAGTGTCCTATTGGGTACTAGCAACTACTAATTTGGAACGCATCTGTTGCCAAAAGTTGTAAATGGTCCCCAAAAAAGATTCATACCAATGTTCTATTGTGTGCCAACAACTTATTTGGTACACTTCTTTTGCTAAAAGTTGTAAAGGTACCCAAAACAAATCAGATCTATGCCACTTTTGGGCACTGTCTGTTGAGGTAACAACCACAATGGAAGGATGTCCAATGGGGAAAACTAGTTTGGAATACTTCAGTCAGCAAAATAGTCACAAAAATTCTGATCTGGAACAAACTAATTGTTTGGTTTGCTTATTAAAATTTTGTTTTCACTAAACCAAAGACTAAATCTGTCACTTATCTCCTGTTAAGGTAAAGAGAGAGTACCTATTTATGCTAGTTGCCAAAGGTACCCAAATATTAGATCCAAGCGACTTTTTTTGTTAATTTTGTCAGATGTGCCAAGCATAGTGATTTGAGTCACTTCACAGACACTGCGATTACAATTCATCATGTTGTACATTGCGAGGAATTAAAGAGGAGGAGAGACGTTGCATGACTTCCGGTTTGTGGTCGCCACTCGGAAATGTTCTTTGCAACCTTGCCTCTCAATTCTGGGACTCACCGACGTAGACTCGTCCGTGTTCGGTGCTGTCGGGGACGCCGCCGATGATCAGACCTCCTCTTTTCATGGCCAGCTTGTAGAAGTCTTTGATGAGCTCGTGGCCCTCACCGTAAATGCCGGTCGGCCTCAAAGAGCACGTGTGCAAACGCTCACCATTCCGCACCTACACGGCAGGATGAGCAGAAAGTCATATTTGGGTAAAAATTCAGCCCTCAAAGCCAGTTTGATTCGGTAACATACATTTTGGTAAGCATTTCTATCACAAATAGCCATAGGAAGACATAGGAAGTTTGTTATTTTGGTCGGTTGCGCACCCTAGAATGTTTTTAAAATCCAGCAACAAAAGCTAGTTCATGTGGAGACCTACAAAAAATTCTCAAGAATCCATGCTCGAAAAGACACTTGAAATCTGCCGTTATTTTAGGCAACCACTTTAGGGTCACTTTGGCCATTTCCACGGGTCCATCAAAGACTACTGTAGCTTGTCCTAGTGATTTTGTCTGACTGCTACCAAATTTGAACCGCGTGTACAAGACAGATAATTGCTACTAAATTTGAGTTTGAATGAAGTTTGACTTGCCATAAAACACGAAACTGAACTACTGTAAGGTGCTACCTTTGTTCCATTGGCTTCCAGGACGATCTTTTCAGCCTTGGCCTTGCTCTTGGGGTAGGCCATGGTGTGCTTCACTTCGTAGGGCGTGTCTTCATTACCCCTACATAGACACAGTCACAGGATCAAGTCATGCACAGATGAGTTTATTTATTCACGTACATATTTGTACTTATTTGGACGGTGTTGCTCAGCGCAGCCAAACATTCTTGAACCGTTAACAGAGCCTAGCAACTGTTTAATCAGATTTCAGGAATATCGTCCCACCCACCATAAATCATTTCCTTGTAATATTGTATTTCCTTGTAATATGACTCAATCTTTCTTTGGAATTGGTCCGTTTTTATGCAACAACTACTTTGAGCATTTCTATAATCCTTGTGTAGCAGTGGAATATAGAATCTATTACTTTTTGTTGCAGGTTTAGAGTTTTTAAATCAGATTGGTATTTTTTTTTTTTTAAATACATGAAATTGTAGCTGAATTTTATTGAAAAAAAAAATCAAGACTGCAAATGTGTATCCAGAAGCTTAATATTAATGCAACATGTCGTTATACGAATGCTGGAAAAGACACAGCAAGTCTGCTGTTTTGCATTGAACTGATCATTTCGACCACGGTGAACAACTCTGGACAGATGTTTCCGACTGATAGCAAATTTGAACCACATAAACTAGACAAACAGATAACATTCAAATAAATCATTTTAATTTCCATCCTAGTGTCTGGGTGCAGCACGGCTGCAAAGTTTGACGACTCAGATGATGCAACTCCACAAGGCTACAAACATCTCATTAGATCACGCAGGTGTACCTAATGTTGTGACCGGTGCCACTGAGTCACCAAAAGTAGGAAGAGAGGAGAATATAGGGAATGTCGCAGATGTTTCCTCAGGTAGAAAAGGAGTTGATAATGAGTCATTGTTCAGTCTTGATTTCTTTGGACGAGTGTTTAAGTGTTATTAAGGGTATTAAGTGTGCTCGCCGAAGCATTGCATAACAACTGACCTGACAGACGAACTGGAAAGAAACATTCCGGTGGAAAAAAGCAGTCAGTCAAAAGCTGACTTGTGTAATAGTAAACAGGGTTTAAAAAAAGGATTTGGAGCACTTTTCACCACTGCTCTGTTGAGGTACTAACAACAGAGTGAGGGTGACTGAAGTGTTTGGCCCTGTAATATCAAGTACTCACCACTACTACTTTGGTATGTTTCTGTTGCCAAAAGTTGCAAAGGTGCCCCCCAGGGTCTTGTTCTGGATCTGCAAGTTCTTTTAGTAAGCTACTTTTAATTTATTTCCTTTCCTTTTAAATGTCTTAACTTCTTTTGCTTTTAAATGCCTTAAAAATATTTTTAATTATGTGAATCACATTGAGTTATCTTGTGTATGAAATGTACTATATAAATAAAGCTGCCTTGCTTTACTGTGCCTCAAGGGCAGTTTGGTATGATTCCCCAGAACTGATTTTTACCACGTTTTCCACTCTTCTGTTCTGGTAACAATCAAAGTGGTGGGGTACCAACATTTATAATGAAATAATTTGTAGAAATACAGCCGTAATGACCCGGCATGATAAGATGAAAGGTTTTACCTGACAAAGTGCTCCCTGTTCATGTTGGGCCCGATCACTTCCATGCTGCTGGTGTACAGCAGACTGCAGATGTTGTTGTCCACACACGCGTTAATCACATTCTCCGTTCCTGACAGGAAAAAAACAACAACAAAAAAACAATGGAGAAATGATCATAATCAACGCTTACTGCAGTCCGATTGTTAGAGGTAAGACAGTGTGAGATGAGATCCATATGTGAGTTCCTTTGTTTTCAATTAAAATAAAATAAATGATATATTAACTAAATTCAATTTTTCTCAAAGTACTGTACATAGGCAAGATAAAAATTGAACATAACACAGAAAAATGACAAATGAATTAATGAATAAATTATTATAATAACAATTGAATCAGTTCCTACCACTAATTTGGTAGTAAAAAAAATTTTTTTTTTTTAAATAATAAAAGCATTACTTGTTTCGTGATCACTACCCTAAATTATGCACAGTATTCAATTACTTTGTAGTACTAAATTGATTGAATAAAACTTGAGTGGTTATGATATCTGAAAGGGAGTGGCATCAAATACAGCAATAGCAATACATGATGTATTGTAGTTATTGAAATAATGTATCAATAAAATAATAATTACAATAATACAAAAAATACTAACTCATAAAATAGTACTTTATTTTTGTTCATTTTAGCACTCATTCACTTCGTAGTATTAAATATGTATATTCATAAAACAAATAAAGCAACAATAGTTACACATGAAATTATTACTAAAAAATATGGCTAAATGCCTTTTGGACACAAAATGATTGATTTCTTTATGAATAGAATGATTATGTTTACATAGAGCAAAATGTAAGCACTCTGGACTCGTTTGGTCAAGAGAGGGCGCAGAAAAATATGTTGGTACATGCTTTAACGATGATAATGAAGGGTTAGCACGCTTACTTGTGAGCTAAGCTATTCCAAACATGCAACAAAACACCCACAGAGACATCCCCACCTAAAAGTTGCTCATTAAGTGTGACAGCACCATTTTTTGAACTCTAGTCAAGTAAATGATCGGTATGCTAAGTATCTATAATGTTGCTATGAAAGTTCCTAAAAAGAGATTTTTAAAGACCAGTAGCAGTTTTCCTAGTGCTACATTAGTTTACATTTTAACATCCCCGGTATGTGCATGAACTTCAGGCCAGAAAAAAAACACAGTAACTAGGAAAAACAAAAACACCTCAAGAGGGGGAAAAAATGACTCGTGCGGCACCACGTGCTGCGTTCAAGTGCTCCCGATAGGCTCGTAATTGTCACTGGTGGGAGGAAAATGATTGATTTGTGTTCTTTTCCATTAGTTTATATTTCAATTTCTGTGAAACCTCCTGTTAAAAAAATTACACAATTGATGGTCACTGTTACCCGCTGCATGTTTTACCATAGAAAAACAAAGAAGTTGCTAATGATTCATCAATATTTAGCATATTGGCTAGCTATTGGCCCCGACTGATTAATAAGCCGACCAATTTAATTGGCTCTTGTTAGCTCTTTTAAAATCGGACCAAAAAAATACCTTATTTTAGTGAATAAATATCAGGATTGTATTCTGCCAAATATTACATTTGCTGTCAATAAAGAAAGGGCCAAAGATTTTTCTTGTTCTTCCTGTCGACCGCTCCTATTGTCATAATGTTAAAAAGCTTTTCCAGAAATACACATGAGCAACATGAGTCAGAGCTCGGACCTCCACCAAAGCCAAATATAAAAAATAAAAAAATCCTCTTTTTAGATCATGGAGAAACTGACAGCGAGCGGTCTAATGTCATTTTCTTCCACCAAATTGAATTTGAGCTTTTGTAATCCTCTCTGGTGGAGGTAACGACAACCACATTGCTCTGCGTGCCAGGAATTGACAGCATTGCGTGGAGGCTGTCATGAAGCTGTCAGCAAAGGAAATTTGAGGGCTGCTGGAAAACGGGCCCCCCAGCTGAAGCCTGGCTGAATGGCAGAACTGACAGCCGTTCAAGAGTAGCTGTCTCACTGTACGAATATGAGATTTAGGCGACAGAATGATGTCATTTAGTCATCTTTTAGTGTTTCCTTTTTCTGGCCCGATGAGTGATCTGCTACCCATAGCAATGAGTAAAAAGCTACCAAGAAATGGGTTACCAGGTTATCAGTATAGCTGTGCTGAAAAATAATACTCATTGTATGACCAACATTTTCTAAGGAGAAGAAGAAGCAACTTTCCACTGTCAGGTGCCATCACAGTGAGTCATGAGCATTAAATTTACTTGAACTTAACCTAACTAACCTACACTTGGGTAAAAGTAACCCAATCTGCTCAAAAATCCACAGCACCATGTAAATGGGTTATAACCAATCCAGCATTTTTTAGTGAGCAGCCACCTGTGACATTGACGGCGTAGATGAGCGCTTCTGGGACCTTGTGCCAGACGTCCACCAGGCTGGCGGCGTGGATGACGACGTGGGCACCGCGGGACGCCTCCAGCACGCTGTCGTAGTCCGTGATGTCGCCCTGGATGACCGTCACCTTGGTCCGCCCTTCGAGACCAAACAGGAAGCGATAATGCCAGAGAAAGTTATGGTCAGAAAAATTCGAAAATCATTTCCTGAAGTTTGCAACAAGCACTTTAGTACAGTGGTACCTTGAGTATGAGTTTAATTCGTTACGTGAGCAAACTTGTAATGGTACTTACTCATATGTCAAATCAATTTTTAATTAATATAAATGACATCCATTACAGCTCACCAATAAACACAAATAACAAGTGTTTATGATAAAAAAATTAAAATAGCACTGTTTTGCATAAAGACATAAAAAAAGAGAATCGCGAGCAGCTATAAGGGGAGAGTGAACTTGAAATTAGGGCACTCATAAATGAAGGTGACACTGTATATAATTTTACAGTTGAAGGTTTCTGCTGCATTCAGGGTTGCTAGAGAATTTCCAACGCTTAGCTTGTGTGGTTCAACAACACATTTTAAAAAGAAAGCGAAAAACGTGGCTGACCACGTCAAATAGTGAAAGGATGTACTCCAGTATGTTTTTCCTTGTCGAGGTTTGGAAAGTGTAAATTTCTGAGCTGCTTCCTGCAAAGCTTGTGTCTTTAGTGATGGGTTAGCAATCACACTGCAGGCCTCTCGCTCTCTTTTTTTTATCTGAACCGGGTCCTTGAACCTTCGCAAAAGATAACACTGTCGGTCACCTTTGCAAAAGATAACACTGTCGTTCTTGGTGCCAGAATGGAAGCAGGCGCATTCAAAAGCTCTTCAGTTGGTGCCTGAGATTCAAGTTTGGAACGATGTCATGTATTGTTAGAAGACAACAACATTTACTGAGCATCCAATAGGACCAGACGTATCTCTAGTCCAAAGACACTTTCTTTACTTGTACTGACAGCAACACCTCTTTGGTGCCAAATTTACTGGTGGCCATATTTGTAGTTCCAAGTGAACGGCTCTCACAACCTGGGTTAGAGAGAATGAAAAACGTAAAGGACCAAAAATGGAACCTTGGGGAACTCCACAAGAAAGAGGCGCTGAAGAGGACACTGCATCACCAATCTGCACTGAAAAAATTCTGCTGGTTCAGTAAGATTTAAACCAGGACAGGGCAGAACAGCTAATGCCCACAGACTTTTCCAAGCGGCACAATAAATACTAATAATGTCATAATTTTATCTAATTTGATTTGTTTTTTCACGTGTAGCACATAAATTGCTGTTATGTGTTATAGCTGACAGTCGTGAGGCCCAGGATGGGTGCGGTGGTTGTGGTTTGAGCTCTCTGGTTACAACGGGACTCAGGGGCCTCGGGGTACTCGAGCGTGTTAGGCGACACACAATAAAAACCCAAACAAAGCGTTTTTCCACAAAGGCATCACATCACGCCCATGTCAGTGGATTCCCGACACTGTTGACGCCGCCCTGACAGGGGAATGCCACTTCCGATGGATTAATTCTCTCCGTGCGGGGAAGCGAAGGTTAAACACGGCCCTGTCACTGGGCAACAAAGCACACACATGCAGTATCCCGTTGACACAGGTGGCAGGTGGTGACAGGCCAACAGGAAACACATGAGAGTGGGACATCCTGGAGAGGATCTCTGCACAGTGACCACACAACACAAGAAGTGTTTTGCTTATATTTAAAACAAATACCACATGCTTCCCTTATTTACAACTGCTATGTCTAATAGCATGAAAATAAAAAAAAATATGAATATTATGTAATTACAGTATGATTGGTTGCTTGCCAAAAGTTTAAAGGTGAGCTAGCGCAGGTCGCTGGAAGTGTGTGCAAAGTGCAACACTTCAAAACAAGTGTGCTTTTTAAGTGATAAATCAGGGAAAGTGATTTCATGTATATTTCATATTTAATGATGGCCCATGTGTCACTTAAAAAGAACAGTAAATGGAAAATTAAAAAAATTAAAAAGATTTTAACCCTATCCAAATATCAATTTTAAAGTGTTATATGGTGGCAACACCAATTCTATATGTTAGCATGTCAATGCTACTTTGTATGGCAAAGCAATTTGGTTGTTTTTAACGCTATAATTTCTTTGTTTTCTGTTAAGTTTGACAGTAAATCTCAAGTGGGAGTGCCATTAAACAGTTTGAAACGTATTTTTTAATGAATTGTTGATAACCTTGCATCTCGAAAAAAAAATATATACATATATTAAAAAAAACAAAAGCAAAAAAACTATTGAAACAAGTTAAGGCAGACATTCCAATCAAACTAAGTTGTTTTTATTTGTTCTGATTTCTATTCATTTTAATTTGATTGATTTGTTTAATTGATTGTATAAACTGTAAAATGTTGTGATTGTGAATCTGTATCATTAGAAACATATTACCCACTACGTGAATAACTTTGTACATCCTCACTTATAAATGCTATTGCGATACGTTTTTCATTTAGAAAAAAAGTATATATTTCAGAACCTATATCTTGTATAACATTCCTTATGTTGCACGAGATTCTTAATTCAAGCGTGCTGTCAGGAGTTGTGACAGTCCGGTCCATATTCGTCACTCTTACCGGTTCCGAGGTGGCTTAGTCCGGGCTCAGTGTGCTTGTCAAACACGCGAACCTCCGCCACAGCGTCTCCCTCCTGGTCCAGAAGAACTCGGAGCAGGTGCCGGCCCAAAAAGCCACAGCCCCCCGTGATAAGGTACACGAGCCCGGTGCGGCGATCCGACATGGTGACGTGTGATCGGGTTCTCTGTTCGGCTCGGTATGATGAGGAGAAGGAGTACGAGGAGGAGCAGGAGTACAGCAGCAACCTATCACTACTCGACTGTGCTGTGTTTAAGGAACCCAGGACAGGCTGCAGCTTCATTTTTATTTATTTATTTATTTTTTTACCTCAAACCTCGTAAAACCTTTTTTTTAGACTGGCTGTGAGCGTGAGCAATGTGTTTGCGCAAGATGACTAAAAACCCATACGGTGTACATTTTTGGTAATGAGGAGACTTTGATGACGTTCCCTTTATGCTTTAACGTATTAATGACGTCACTCTTGTGTTGCGCCTATTATGTGCTATTTAATTAAGAAAAACACTCAAAGACAAAGCTGACAAAGACAGAATAAAAGAAATATTGTTAAAACACTTTAAAAAATATATACATTGAAATATCTAGACTAGTGTTATTTTTTGAAGATAAATTTGTGTTTAAGCTATCTGATAATTGTTTTCTATATAGACTTATAAAATCATGCTGGATCCGTTTTTTGTTCTCTGTGATTTTTTTATTAAATTTAAAAAAAAAAGCATTTTTATTTACTCTGCAACGTTTATCCTACACATTAATAACATTTCTTTATTTTTGATTTAATTGTATTTTAAGATAAATAAAGTAAAATAAATATTTAAAAAAAAAATATGCGTTTTAGCTTTTGATTAATTAATTAAATTAAATATAGGGGGTTTTTTTCATCAGAAATGTTGTGCATAAAAGTACAAGCATGATCGTATGATACCATGGATGATGTTCAATAACCATACAATATCAAGGCACCACTAGGTTGCAGCCCATATTGCATCCAGACCATTGTGGTATGTGTGTGTGTGGTTTGTGCATGTACACTACTTGTTTGGTATGTGTGCGATTTATTTTTACACCCCCGCTGTGGACAAATCTAAAAATATTGCAATGTGTCGAAACAAATCAAAGGTTGTATACTAATGGTGACAGACAAAAGAAAATTTTAAATATTAACGTGCATTTTGAAAAATAGTAGTTAATGGTATAGTATAATAGTATTTATCTATTTATTTTGAACATGTTGCAGCTATTCTGGTCCTCCTTAGTTTTTCCATACTGTACGGTATGTCTGGTTGTTTAAAAAATATATTTTTCATTCGTAATTTTGTATGTTTAAACTCGTGTACCTAATGCTCTCCTTTGGACTGTCATTCAAGTTTGCAACATACTGTGAATGGAGCTGGAGAGTGGGTCAAAGTTCATTAGTCTTTCAACATTTTCATGCCAACGAACAAAAAGTTGAACTTGATGTTTCATCATTCACCAAAACAAGTCACGTGTAATATATTATTGAAGAAAAACGACTTTTGACTGTTGTTAGCATTACAGCAGTTATCTGCCTTTTTCTACAAATGAAAAAAATGAGCGAGGCCTTCTGCCCAACTATTATCTCACTGTGAGGCTTATTAACATAATTACCAGTACCACGCCCACACTGAGTTTCTTAGCCAGTAACATGATTAGCGACATTCGCCAATGTTCCACAGCGAAAGAACCACTTTGCGCTATTATGTTCCAAATGGTAAGCAGAGCTGCAGCGTCAGCACATATTGGCAATGTAACTCTGTGTTGTTTGATGACATGACACCCTCTCCCCCCTTTTCAGTAAAAACTGGCACTTATGTAAGCAAATAAGAGGGAAAGCATTGTGCCTCATTTTCATTGTGCCAAGTTATCAAAATGGCTAGTGTTTACTGTCAAAATTCATGATTACTTTTGTACTTCTTTTTTTTTTTGTTTAAACAGTACTTTTACACAAGCATCTGAATTTCTACTTACAGGGTGTGAGTAATTCGGCCACAGACATGTTAAGGCACTTGGGAAGGGTTTTAAATTTTGAAATGAAGGCAAATTATCTCCTTTCACACTACATTTGCCAACAAAAAAACCCCGTGCCATCACGCATCACCTGTTTCATCCATTTCAGGTCACATTCAATCACTTCCTGTCGACATAACTGCACGCAGGTGCGTCATGTCAAGGCAGGAAGCGGTCACGTCAAACGACTTCCCTTTTGCCTCTTCTCGGACAAAAACAAACGACTTTTTCTTTAAAAAATATTTTTAATGCACCATTAATAAAGGGTCCAACGCATTAATACAAGATTGCAAATAATATTAAAACAAGGAAGAACCATACAAAATAAACGAGTTGAAGGTATGTACATGTGTCCTGGCGTGGCGAGAGAGAACAAGGGCGAGGGAGTGAAAGGGGGGGGGGGTCTATTTACAGCTCAGTGTGTTTCTACGAGAAACAAACACATTTTATTTACATCCATTTTGTTTTTTCATCACTTCATCCCGTAAAGCAGAAAAAGACTTTTTGCTTTTGTCTTTTTGTTACTCCACAGATAAACTTTGGACAAGTCGCCTTTTTTTGAAATACCCACTCGGTAAAAAATAACCTCTAGTTAACCCCCCCTTTTTTTGTTTGATTTTATAATCCAATGCAAAACAAAAAAAAGTGCCTGTTAAAAACACTTGTGCAAAAACACAGCGACAACAAAACCTGCAGGAATTTGGTGGGAGAATTTCAAAATAAGGAAAGGACGACATGGAAACGGCACTTAAAAAAAAAAAAGAAAAAAAGAAATTGACAAGCACTAACTCAGGGAGGACATTCTGTTTTGGTTTGTAAATGGCAGATAACTTAAGGATCTAGATAACAGGGACGCTTGAAACACTACTCCATAACAGTAATATTATATAATACTATCAAAAACAATCCCAAAACAAGGACAAAGTTGGTATAACATAAGTGGAACATGTCAGATTAAAAGTTTTAAAACCCTGAATTTGTGTTGACTTCCTTGTGCGTGGATCTGAGTGGACCTTCCGAGCCGAGGTCCCGCCTACCCTCGCCACTCATGTAAGAGTGGAGGGGTCGGGGGGTGGGTGGATGAGGACAAAATGGCCACCAAAAGTGCGAGGTGTGGTTTTTCAGGTGGTGGGATGGCGCTGGGAGCCTTAGTTGAGTGTTCCGCGACAGTTCTCGGTGCCGCACAGGCACGGGATCTTATTCTCTTCCAGTGGGAACTTGTAGTCGTACGTGATCTCCTCATTGACGGCGATGGCCTGCTTGGAGTAGATGACGATCTTCTTCTGGGACTCGATGGTGATCACCTTGGCGTAGCAGTTGGGCTGGAAAAAAAAAAAAAAAAACACGCAAGGTCAGTATACTTCAAATTCATCATTACAAAACAGAGGCAACAGAAAATCTGATATAGCGGGGGCACGAACAAATATTTGTGATATAGTGGGGGAATACTGTGGACTAGGTTTTTCCCAAATCGCATGAACATCAGTGAGTGCGTGTATCCACTCACAGTGCAGCAGTGGTTGATAAAGCGTGCCAGGTTTCCACACTTGGTGGCGTCGATGATGGTGTCGTGGTCCACTCGGAACAAGTAGCTGCTGCCGATGCCTTGCTGGGCGTAGCGCTTCTCGCGATTGTCCGCCACCATCTAACCACACAGCCGCACACACATTATATTACATTCATGCTGACATTTGGTACCGCTGCCACTTTGAAGCGTTTAACTGAAGCTCACCTGTCGTATGTTCTGACCCACGTACTCGATGACCATCTCGTCGGCAGCGATGGCCTCCATGGCGAACAGACCCCACTCGTGGATCCTGCTGCGTCCGAATCGAAGCTTCTTCTTGCGGAACTGCACCACCACAAGATACAATACAATACAATTTTATTCATATAGCGCATTTCATAAATAAATAAATAAACATATATACCTCATGTGAAATACAGCGATTCCAATCCACTGTGTTGTGACAACGTGTGCTGTGAGAGATCAATTTCACTTTTCCCCCTCATTTCATTTTCACGGAAATTACTTATTTTAGGTCTGCAACAAGCGATTATTTTAAAAACTGAGTGATCTGTCAATTACCCGAATCGCATTAAAGACACGTTTAATTTTTTCATCCACTCATTCAAAAACAGGACATTGTTTCTAATTGACACTAGAAAACACACACACATTAATTATGATTCAGTTACTGATTTAGTCCATAGCATGTTGGAAACATGGCAAAAATATTGATGATTTTTTTTTTCCAATGTAAATGATTAGTCATGAAGGACTACACCAATCTGAGAATATTTACTGTTGAGAAACTGAAATGATTATACATATATAATGATAATTACCTGAATGATTAATCAATTATCAAAATAATTATGGATTAATTTGATAATCGATCGGTTGCTGATTATTGATTATTTGTTCTACTTCTAATTTATTCATTTTCGACAACTGTGCAGTGACAGTGCCCTTCATACAGCTAGGAAAATGTTGGTTTTTATCCGCGGCATGAGAGGCTCTAATGGGCCTGGTTTGTGGATTTAAAATTAGTCGAGTATTTACTAAAAAAAAAAAAAAAAACTTATGTAAAACCGAAAAACAATATAATCTCATAATATCTAAAAATGTAATTCACCAAAAATAAAATACACTTCAAATGCTGATTTATAAGTAACATTGAATAAAATATTGCAATTAAACAATCACAATATACAAAACATAGAAATGAAACAATTAAAATCCTTTTTTTTTTTTTTTTTTAAATAAAGTGCTGTGCATTATTCTCTCGCCAATGATTGAAGTCGTGTGATAATTTCCTGCATGTCCTCACTAGCACACCGACAACTTGGTTGTGTAACATGAGGTTACTGAAGTGGCATTTTGAAGACATCATGTGCTTTGAGGGTGTCTGGAAATAGGGTCAGCTGCAGAGATTGAGGTTATTGACGTGCGTGTTTGTCGGCCGTACCTTGAGCTGGTTGAGCTTAAGCAGGTCAGAGTCCATAACGGCCGGTGTGCCGATGACGGTCAGGAGGCGCCGCTGCTCCGAGCGGCGCTCCGACAGCAAGCGGTTGGTACCCTGAAGACAATAAATAAATAAATAATGAAGAATACCTATATATCTTATGAGGAGGACTGGTGATGTTATCAGATGGCCTTGAGGTGGAGGAAAGGCAAATGACCTTGACCTCAATCCAAGGAATTCAGTGAACTTGATGTGAAATAACTGAAAGCAGATAAGAGCGCTGAGAGACCTGATACTGCAGTGAAACGTTGACTTCAGACATTATTTACGACTTTCCTTCCCTGACAGTTAAATTCTTCAAGATGTTTTAAGATAGCATTCCAGGCAACCATCCACTGGAGCATGGTGGCCAACAACAACTGTTAATAAGGAACTACCCGAAACAAACAGTGGAAGTGGACCTTCGCTCCACGCAGGGTGGCACAACACTGACAGCAATGTGGTCAAGTAGAGCAGAAGTGCACCGCCAGTGAGCACGAATGAGCCTTTTTCTTTAATTATTTATACAACAAGGTGGGAGTCAATAACATTTTCCACTCTGATTTGGATATAAAGCATTGTCTAAATTTTCAACAGCATGCAACTATTTGTCACGTTCTAAAAATTCCCACTTTTCCATAAAAAAAAACTTCCAATTGAAATGAGTAGATATTTTTTATATTCAACCAATTCTTCCACTACTTATTTACAACTTCAAAATGTCATTCAAGTCTAATAGTAGAGTACAATGCTGCCATCATGTGGCCTATATAGGCAACTACAAACCTTTTGGGGATGCGCCTATTATTCTCAAATGTTTGCTAATTGTGCATAGTTGTAAGTAGTAGGGGGGTTCCATTCTTCGTAACATTTTGCCATGACGTGTTTTGTCATGTGTCTATTATTGTCAAAGGTTTGCTAGTTGTGTATAGTTGTAAATAGCAGGGGGTTCCATACTTTTTGTGACATTTCTGTCATGTCAAATGTGCCTTGGCACAAAGTTTAAGAAACACTGCTTCATACGGCGTCATATCCTAGCCTAGTTTGCGCTCTGCCGCGAAGCGTAAGAGACCCAAACATACCGAGCTGTCGACGTTCTCCACCTCCCGTATGACTTGTTCGGGCAGGTCCAAGTCCAGGTAGACGTCCTTCTCCTTGCGGCTGATGGCGTAGTAGCCTTCGCTCCTGGCGCAGCCCGTCACGTGCTCGCGCAACTGCCCGTCCGTGTTCCTCTTCTTCCGTCGAGGGTTTGGCAAGTTGGTCAGTGCAGCTCAGCGTTAAGGTGGATTTGTCATCATAACATGAGTCGAACAAAGGCATTGGCAATGTACAGCTCGCGAACCGACGGCACGCTAGATGGACAGCGTGATTAGGATATCAGTGTGCTGCACCCAGTGGGTGTCGTTGAGCCAGTCGGAGTTGTGGTCATCCTGCAGCAGCTTCTCGTACGTGGTCTTCAGCAGCATCAGGTCCTCGCCGTCCAGACCCGAGTTCCAGATGTCGTATAGGATGGTCATCTGCTCGAATTCGCTGCGGTTATCGTACTTGATCGCCGGAGGCGCGGGGCACGGCGCCGGTTTGCTGGACATCATGGCGGCCTCCTGCAGGAAGAGGCGTTCGCTCTTCCTCACGTCCTCCACCGCCATCGCCGACTCGCCCTCCGAGTCGGTGCTCGTCAGTTCGCCGGACTCCAGCTCCTCTACGTCCACGTCCTCTTCTGCGTCAGAGTCCTGCAAGGCAACGTCACCGCAGGCCTGGTTCTTGTACTTATTTGACATGATTGGTAAGTTACATCACATGGCCCACACCGAACGAGCTGCACAGATATATTAATAAAATGAAATAAAAGACATTTTCGCAGCGGACCATGTATGCCCGAAATGTGCGTTAACACCCGGGCAGGAACGAATTACATGTGAACACACGTGACTCCAGTGCTACAGTGTTTGATGTGAACATGATTTCTCTTCTCATGAATGCAGTTATTTTGCATAACTGTTCATGCAGGACGGGTAGAGTAAAAGAGTGAAAGCACACACCTCTCGTTTGCGTTTCTTTTGCTTCAAGGCTGGCGTCTCCTTCGGTTGCTTTGTGGGAAGAACCTCCAGATTCTCCTTGTCTTTACTTCTCTTCTTTTTGCTCTTCTCCAGCTCCAGCGCTTTGCTCGCCTGTGACCTCTTGCTCGGAGGAAGCGTCGCAGTAGCCTGGCTCGACTCCTCAGACAGCAATCCCAAGTACTCTCCCGCGTCGCCTCTTGACGGAAGCGCCTCGCCGATGACCTCCTCGGGCGCCTCCAGCACCCCAGAAATGGCGTTGAGGTCGGCCGGAAGCAGGACGGAGGACTCCTGCTTGGAGGTCTTCTTGGAGGCAGGTGGTGCCGCGAGGACGGGCGGCCTGCAGTAGTTGTGCTCCATGAAGACCAAGATGCTCTCCGAGCTCATGACTCGCGACAGAGCCTCCTCGGAGAAGAAGCCACCCTCCATCTTCTGCTCCTCGGCCTCGTCCGACGTCTCCGTCTCCTCTGAGTCTCCAGCGTCGGGATCCATCTTCAGGGCCACGTCGGCCAGCACAGACAAGTCAGCGGCGGAGGCCGAGGCCGAGGCCAACTGGAGCAGGCTCGACGCTCCCAGCTGCTCTCGGAGCTTCAACCTCTGCTCCTTCTCCTCATCCTCGTCTTCTTCTCGGAAGGAAGTGGGAATGATGGCGGTCCGGGACTTTCCGCGGGGTCGCTTGCTGAGGGGAGACGTAGGGGGCGCCTCCTCGAAGGCCATCCTGCACATGGAGGCGTGGTCCAGCGGGAGGTTCTGCACAGTACGACACACCATGATGGGCGGGGCAGAGGATTTGGGGGAGTCTTTGCCCGAGGCCCGCTTCCCCGGCGCCTTGGTCGGGGTAATCTGAGGGGCAGCCCTTTTAGACTCGTCCGAATCCGGAGACCGTCCACACGGCGGCACGATGAGAGCGTTAGCCTCGCCCGGTTTGGAGGCAAAGGGGAGAAGCTGGATGCCGTGAGCGGGACGCGGACCGGCGGCGACTCGAGTGTCCAAAGGTTTGGCGGGCGACAGCGGGGGAGCGTCGCCCGGCGTTTGCAAGGGCGGCGAAGACACCGACGGCGGCAAAGATGACGACAGATCTTTGCTTTCGTTCTCCTCGGTGGAGAAGGAGACGGTCTTTCTGCGCTTCTTGAGAGGGGGCACCAGGACCACGGGGGATGGAGGACGAGGGTAGGGCGGGGACGGGGGCCGCATGGAGGGGGGTCCCGCTTTGCTTTCTTTGGCTTCACCTGGAAGACATTATATACATTTTCAGTGACTGCCCTACAGTGGAAAATGCGCCACTCGATTTTGCTCGGCTGTTCCTATTTTGCCCCTACTGTTACATCACAGTTGGACTGACTGAAATAAGCCTGCTCCCGCTCGAGTTGCCCCATCCAATGACTTGACAGACCTCATCTGCTATTTTAGAGCAGACAAAAAAAGGCAAGCAGAGCTGCAGTGTTGTTGGATGTAACGTGTGATCTGACGCCAAATTCAGTTTCGATTCTGAGTGTGCCGTAAGACACCTGGAAACTATTTTAATAGGTGGGAAAATGGTTGTCACCTTGATGAAAGAGCTTCAAAATCATATGGCCAACGATGGCAAACGGGCGGTATAAAGTAAGAAGAAAAGTGTTGCCATGGTGACCCAGCATTACCAATTACAGTGGTTTATCAGCCATGATCAACTCATTCACTGCCAGACATTCTCAGACCCTCTTTTACCCTCACGTTTGAAAAAAAATTGAAAAACAATAAATATCATACAAATAAATTCCTGGGATTGAATGGCTGGACTGTGAAAAGACATGTAAATTTGTCATTGGCATTAAACGAGTTAATAACACATTTATCCACAAAGGCTTTAAAAACAGACCCAGCAACAACATACAAAATAAAGTGATTCCTTATCGCCAAGTCGACATCTATTTCTTACCGGCTTTAACAATAATTTAAGCAGCTTACATTTTGATTTGAGATGACTTACCAAATTTGAGCTCTGCCTTTGTCAATACCTTCTCCCTGATAAAAGCACAAAAGCAAAGTGTTATGAAGAGCATTTTCAGGGAACACACCAAAAACAAAAAAAACAAAAAATAATAATAATAGGAGTATTTATTTATTTACTTTTCGCTGCATCAAAAACGTTGAAACATACCTGCCATCTTTTTCCACCGTGCTGTCCATGGTGGACTCATCCATGGTGTCCGGCGCGTCGCTGTCAGGCATCTCACCTTCCTCCTCTTCATCTTCGGAGGAGGAGGAGGACGAGGACGCATCGGAGGAAGAGCCCTCGGAGGATGAGGAGAGGCTCTCGTCGTCGCTGTCGGCGCTAAGGGCATCGTCTAAAAATAAGCAAAACACTTTTTGAACTCTGTGCATTACCTCAAGTCATTCTGTTCACTTCTATTGTACAAGATGGCGTTTGTCACCAATATCAGGCGAGAGGAGCCATAAATGAAACATATGTTACCAAGAAACGTGTGTCCAAGGCTGCAGAGGACTTTATGGATTCTGGATGTTTTGCAGCTATATTGTTTTTCTATTGTGCAAGGTGGAGGTTTATAACTAATGAGAGGCGTAATTGCATTCATCACAACACCTACATTGCATATGTGCAGGTCCCTATATGTAACAATTTATTTGACTGTGGATTATTTCCAATCATTCTGTTCATATCTGTTACGCAAGAAAGGCAACTAATTGGAGTGACAGGCGAGAGTAGCCATCACATTAATCATGACACATACCTATGTGACGTGGGTTCTTTTTTTTTTTTACTGTGTGGATTATTTCTAGTATTTCTGGCCTTTTTTATTAAAAACAAGTTGGGGGTTATTCCAAACGACTGATCGGAGAAGCCATCGCATTAACAACAACATTGTAGGGTTTGTGACGTGTTATTTACCATCAGACTTGTCACTCGCTCTCACTTCTCCATCATCCTAGAAAAGACAGTTTAAGTTGCCATCAAAAAAGTCATCTGAAATGCCGCCCTCCAGCTATCAAAACAGGCAGCCCAAAATCAAACCTTTTCAGAGGAGGAGCCGTCAGACGTCTCCTCTCCCTCGCTGTCCAGCTCCCAAGGTTTTCGACTCCTGGGCTTCTTTTTCCTCCTCTTGTCTCGTCCTGCTCGGCCAATAGCCGGCATTCTCCCGTCTGCGCCTAAAGACCAGGCAGGAGTCAGATGGCCCTCTTCTGAAGTGACATGACATGAACCCAACAAACCTTCGTCATCCTCATCTGGCGGCGTCGATGGTCGAGGTCTTTTCATGTCTCCTTCGGTGAGCTCTTGAGGCTCTTTCCTCTTCACCTTTACAAAAAGATTTATTATTAATTTTTTTTTTACAATTATAGGTTTTTAAAAATTGTTTGTCATTTGTTGCACTCTCTGACAGCGCTGCATTAATTACCTTAAAAGAAGGTAACCTGAGTGCTCCCCGCAAGGAGAAGCCCTCCACGCCACCACTTTTGGCCCAGTCCACCAGAGACATGAAGGGCTCGCGAGGACGATTCACCTTCTCCTCTTTTTTCTCCTCGTCACGCATGGCTGACATCGTCTGGAATGGCTGAAGACAAATACAATAAAGCTTAAAAACATACTTTCTAATTCATTTCTATTGTACAAGGTGGTGACCGAACCAGTTTGAATTAAACAATCCCAAACCAAATGCGGTAAGCGACTCCCTGCCGCACTCCTACCGACGCACTGCGATTAAGAAACTGAGTCCCCCGGTCTTCTTAGGACCGCCACACACTGAGCGACGGGGCCCAAAGCGGAACAAAAGTGTGACCTAGTATTACGTTTTTAGGCTCCACATACAATATTGTACTGTACAGTATTATTAGTATTTTAGTTTTTATTGAATCATAAAAACATGGCGCGATTGTCAAGGAGGAAGCCGATGGCTACAAAAGATGGGGAAGCGAGGAGCGATCGCGTTAATTAGATGACAGTACATTGCAAACGTTCCGATGCATGCCATGGGCTTTTGACTGTGAAATATTTCTCAACGACTGGTATATTTCTGTTGCCCAAGATGGCGGATGTACTGAATAATTGCTGTAAGGACAGGTCAAATTACTTAAGAGTACAAGTCAAAAAAGAAGAAGAGTGAGGATAAAAAGGACTTCTTTACCTTAGCCTTGGTCTCCTTCCTGTCCCACCACTCATCAAAGGTGGCGAAGGCGATGTTCTCCACCATCTTGCGGTTCAGGTCCCTCTGCATGATGTTCTTCATCTCCTGGATGAGCGTGGCCAGTGCCATCTGCACGGTAGCTTCGTGAGGATTCTCAGGCAGGAGGGATATCTCCTCGGCGGGGGTCTGGTACTCGCCACCCTCACCGGGTGGCATGCTACCATAGGCGGGCGGTGGCATGTATGAGGGGTAGTGTGCGGCCACGATGTGTGGCGGCCACGCTGAGTGCGGAGGTGGGAGGTGCGAAGGGGGCGGTATCTGTGTGCTGTGCGGGTCAGTGTAAGGGTAGGGAAGCATGTGGGGTGGCATATAGCGGTGATCCTGCTCGTAGTGTGCGGCCGCCCCGCTCCCCTCTTGTTCCATGAAGGGGTGGTGCGGGGGCGGCAGTGAGTGCAGGTGGTATGAGGAGTAGTCCCCCGTCGCAGCCTCGCCCGGCGTGCCGTTAGAAGACGACATGCGCAGCTGATGCAGGCGACTGAGCATGTGCGTCTGCATCTGGAAAGACATGGGCGCCCCACCAGTGTATTGGTTCATCAGTTCCATTGAGCTGGCATAGTCATACATGTGGTGGGGCATGGGCGGAGGATACTCTGGGTGCAGCTCCATGTGAGGGGGCGGTGGGATCCCGGGAGGTGGGGGCGGCTGCAGCGAGTAACCCGGCGGCGGTGGGGGCGGCAGGTGGGGCGGGAAGGAAGGGATGGGCGGGTGCATGGAGGTGCCAAAGTGCTGTGTTGACTCAGAGATGGGCGGGGGCGACGACGCTGAGGGGTCTGCCGCCGCCTGAGACGGCATGGCTGCCTGGGAGGACGACGGCGAGGTGCAGGAAGTGATGGAGGGCTGGTGGGTGGTCACCGTCGTGATGGACACCTCGCCCTCCTCTTCCTCCTCTGAGATTTCCATGTCTTCCCCCGATGAATGAGGGGAGGACTGGAAAAAACCCCCCCCACATGTTTAATACTGAAATGGTTTTGTTTGATACATTTGGAAAGACAGGGTAAAACTTTAAAATGTCTCTTAATTGAGGAATTTAGAAATGGAAAATTTGGAATTCTGAGTAGAGTTGGAATTTCGGAATGTGAAAAATAGTTTCCAATGTATGCTGAATGAGCTTGAACATTTTAAAGTTGCAATGGTTAAAAATGGTCGAGAAATCGCAGGTTCAGGGTCCCATTATTTTGCTGATTTTTTGCACAATAACTATTTTGTATTGCCTCTGGTTTATTTGGGGCTAATTCCACTGTCGTAAAATGGACAGAAAATTGTGAGGATTTGGGTAATGTAAAAATGATTTTCAGTATTTCCTGAACAGTTTGATTTACATTCAAATGGTTTGAATAATCATTGAAAAATATATAAAATACATATAAGTAGAAAAATATGGGCAGATGAATTAAATTTAGAAACAGTGATTTTCCTTTTTTTCCCCAGGGACAATTTGTAATTGTGGGAAAAGTGGCTATTTGGGTCTAGGTATAAAATAGCTTCCCAGATATCCCCAAGGAACTCCAAATTTTGACCTTGGAATGGTTTGAAATGAATGAGGAATGTGGACATTTTAGAAGGACAAAAAAATGGGAGGAATAACAATAGTCTTTGACTAAATGCTTTATAGCACATGGCATGAGAGCAGCCACAAATTTGAAGAGCAGTGGTTTTTCAGTATTATGACAATGACTTGTACTTTGCTTAACATCCGGCTCCTAACCTAATTCTGTGTCAGTCCTGTGATTGACAGGTGAGATGTCTGCACTCTGAGAGCAAATAAGAAAAATAAGAAGAAAATAATTGCAATAGAAGACGGCTAAATGACGAGCGCTTACCTGACTCTGCCCGTTGTAAGGTGGCGTGTGCGCTCCTGTCCTGTTTTGGACGTCAATGCTCACATCCTGCGTCGACTCCTCTGGGACGGCGTCCGTCCCCAGTGGGCCAACCGGTGGCAAGAGTTCCTCCGGGGGTGGCACTTCCACGGGCGTGGAAGCCGGCGGCTCGGCGGGACTTTTCCGTCCGTCTGTCCCTTTCCGCACGTCTGTCCCTTTCCGCCCGTCTGTCCCTTTCCGCCCGTCTGTCCCTTTCCCTCGTTTCCTGAGGCTGTCTCGGTCACGCCCCCCTTTGCCCCTCTCCTTCTCCCCGCTATTGCCTGCCTGGTTGGCACCGGTGTGCTCACCCGCAGCGGTGCCCGCTCGCCCTCTTTTCGTCCCGCCTTCTGAGCGCGGACCCCTCAGCTTATCCTCCTCATCTTCCTCATCAGAGGCAAGGAAGGAGAACTTGGCCTTCTGCTCCTTGAGGAGCATCTCAATGCGGGAGTCCAAGCTGCTGCTGTGGTAAGCGAATGGTAAGCTTTCATTGGTGCAGTCCGGCTCCGGGGAGGCAGAACCACGTCGGCGACCTGGTGGCAAGCTACCGGAGGCGGCAGGGTGCTGGGGGAGGGAGGTGGAGGAAGTGGGAGTGGATAAGGAGGCGCTGGCGGAATGGGAAGGGGACAAAGGCGGTGGTGTCTTTGGTGGGATCGGTGGCGTGCTGGGACGGCGTTTGGGCTTGGTCCACTGTTCCTCTCGTTTGGGACTATCCTGGTTAAAATCAAGTGTTCCCAGTGTCTCTGCCACAGCGGCGGCAATGACGGATGCCGGTGGCAGCGGCGGCGGAGGTGGGGGAGGGGGCGGCGGCAGAGCACCTGCCAAGGGTGCGGGGGCTCTCTCAGGGAGGCTTGTACCCCCTAGACGAGTGGACGCATCCAATCCCTGAGGAGGGACCGGGGCGGGATCTTTGGAAGCGGAATACGTGGAGTAGGACGAGGGCGGCGGGGACATGCTGTTGGAGGAGGAGCGGTATGAGTTGGAATTGTATCTGGGGTCCGAGTTGCTGGAGTGGTCAACGTCCCGCTCCCGCTCTCTGTCCCGGTCGCGATCCCTGTCGCGGTCATGGCTGCTTTTCCTGCGGCTGCCATGGTGGTTGTGCGAGTGGTGGTGGTTGCGGTGCCGCTGGTGCCCGTGTTCGCCTGAGCGCGAGCCCGTGCTGTCCCGTCGGTAGCCCCGCTCGTCCCGGCGGTCCGAGTGGTGGTGCGAGTGATGGGAATGGTACTTGGAGGAGGAGGAGTTGGCGTCCTGCTGGTGATGGTAAGACGCCCGCCTGGAGACGCCGCCCACAGCCCCATAGCGCCCTCCTGCGTCTCTGTCTCGCTCCCGGTCCCGCTCAGTCATGAGAGGCTGTTCGTACTGGGACCCTAGAAGTGGCGGGGGCATGGCGGAGTGATGAGCCATATGGGGGCCTGGTCCTCCGGCGTTGGAATACGGCGGGTAGCAGGGTGGCTCATTGGGACGGTACGAGGCGGGCGGGAGGTACCCGGGACGACCTCGGTGGTACAACGAAGGTTCGTGAACGTCCTCGGAGTAGCGGGACACTTTAAATCCGCTGCCTACCGTGGACGACACCGCAGAGGAGGAGGAGGAGGAAGGAAGCATGTCCTGAGGGGGATAACCGCTTCCCAAAGTGCCCGCGTTATAGCTGCTGTGCCTGCCAACAAGAGAAGTAAAACTTTTTAGCTAATCAACGCTTGAGTTGCCACACTCCCCTGTCCCTCATATGCACTCAAAAAAAGTAAAAACAAAGGCCATTCGTGACGGGTAGCGACCGGGCCGACCCACGAATAGCGAAAATCCGCATATGATTGACGCCCATCGAAACGTATTTCCCCAATAAAAACAACACAATAAGTGTTGCTTACAAGCGAACACTACTAGTCGAGCAAACAACGCACCGGGTTCCGGAATAGCCGGATTCCTGGGAGAACGGCGTCCCGGATCTGGAGCTGTATGGTGTTCCGCTCTGAGAGGACGCTGAGGACCCCGAGGTGTAGCCGCCTGTCACGGACGAGGAGGGGGGGGTGTCCAGGCGATGCTCGCCGAAACCAGTATCCGTCGAGCCGGGAGTGATGTTTCCTGACTTGAGGGCTTGCTGGACGCCTGCCGCCAACACTGCCAGCTCGCTGGAGAGGCGCCGGCGGATATCAGCAGACTGCGGACAGGAATGACGTGTTAGCGTTTGGAAATGAAATAAAATTTGTATTCTATTTGACAGTTACCACATCAGGCGTTTGCTGCGTAGGGGTCTGCGGCGCGAGGCAGTCAACTAAGGCCTTGCCCCCCAAGGGGACCGTCTGAGGCGTGTAGGAGCCATTCACAATCAAGTCGTAATACTTCTGCCTCTGCTGGCCTGCAGACATAATAATAATATATATATTTTTTTTTTTATGTGTGCAGTGCAGACAGGTGGTGCCCCAACTGCCTCCGGTCACCTTTGATGTCCAGCTGTGCGTGGATAATGTTGCCCATAACCGAGGTGTTGTGCAGCTGCTTGACTGTGTCCTTGGCACCACGTGTGCTGGTGAACAGCACTCGAGCCAGGCCCAGGTGCTTCCTGGTCTTGGGGTGGAACAGGATCTCCATCTCCTCCACCTCGCCGAACTTGGCGCACATCTCGGCCAAGAAAGGCTCCTTGATGTTGTCGTTGAGCCGGGCGAAGGTTACCTCTTTGAGGGGGATTGGACCCACGTAGAAGTCGTCCAGCTGCGGATCAAGGAGGGGGAAAAAAAAAAAATCAGGGAATGACACATCGGAATGCGCGACGCTTTGATATGTGTGGAGGTCTTCTCACCTTGAACTTTGGCACTGGCAGGACCATCTCTGCATATCTGGACCATAATCTGCGGGGTCTCGGGTCCCGCAGTTCACCCACAGGCGGGAATCCAGAGTCCTAGTGACATTTTCTATGCATGAGGTATTGGAGTGCAACATATTTAAAACCCGCAGCACATGTCTTTTTTGTTGCAGCGAGTTTTTGATCGTCAGTAGGTGTGTGAGGGTCAGGCATCGTCTGTTGTTTGTTGGCGAATTTCCAGGTCCATAAAGGGGGCGCTATACATGGTATATACTTGGTCTACAGTATGGATTTGAATTCAATCAACCAATCGTGAGTTGTGACACTTGGTGATGATGTCATCATAAATGCCTCAGTGCACTGGATGGAAAAAAGAGAGTGGAGTTGATGAATTTATGGCCTGCACCACCACATTTGTACAACTGCAGAGTCAATGGACCAAAAACAAAGCATTGAAAAATCCATGCGTGTCAATTATTTTATTTATTTATTTTTTTTGGCGGGGGGCAGTCAGTTCAGGATTGCTCATAGATGTTGACGTAGATGTCTACACTGCTTATTGTGTTCAGGGTCATGTGGAGCTGCAGCCTACCCCAGTTGACTAAGGGCAAAAACTAGGTGGACTACACTCTAACATGGACTTGACGCCAGTTAATCACAGGGCACATATGGAGAGACAACCCTTAACACTCAGTTTGTTTCTGAGCACACGCTGCCTGCACTGAATGTCGCCTGTAAGACTGTAGAACCACACACCACTGCGGTCACATAACCTGTGATTAAAAAATAAATAAATTATAATAAAAATACTCACAGGCACGCTGAAATGCACTCCATCGTATCTGTAGATCTTCTGTGCCACCCGTCTGATGGCCGGGTCCTGGACCAGTTTAAAGCTCTTCCACTGCAAACTCACAGCTTTTTGTGTGTCTGCACCGCTGTCTGGATCCATCCTACAGCTACCAAAATACGTTTGTTTACATAGTGTGTAGGGATTGCAAACAACACAAGCAATTACGTGCACAGCTTTGGACTGGCCAACAATACAAATGCAAAAATCGAACATACCCAAGCAGGACACGCTTGAAGCGCGAATGATTACTACTTGTTTATCGTAAATGAATACGGCGAAATGCATAAAAGAAGATATTTGGCTGACGTTCGCCGCTCCAGGTAAGACGCTGTCAAAACAATGAGCGAGTTACGTCACAGAGCACTAGTTTAGTTCAGATAGCTATGCTAACATGCTAACAAACAGCGACAAAACGCCACCGGGCTGACCTATTCGCACAAAATAAGAGTTCGAAATGAACAAAACTCGAATCGGGTTCTCAATTTGGTCATAAATATGACATTATAAGAGATTCGAATACTCCACAACGGCGGTAAATTTGTTAGCTTTTTTTGTGTGTACCTGCTAATGCTAAGGCAAGTTATCAAGACGGTCGGCTAGCGCTAACTTAGCATAAGCGTCAACTTAGGTAGCGAAACTGATCACATTTGCCACACTGTGCAGTCGATACCATATTATAATCAGCGGTCGTGTTATCTAAGACTTTACGGGACTGTAGGGTTTGGTTTCCTCCTGATAATACAAGACCCGCAGCTTCGAGAGTCCTAGAGCGCGCTCATCTGAGAGTAGTAGCCCGCCCGCCGCCAGGCCCGCCCGGGCAACAAGAAAAACACAGTCCACCCACCAAAACACAAACGGGACAGCTCCGACCCCCGCGCTCAAGCGAAAGTAGCAGGCGAAAACGATGCCGCTAACATTCCGGTTGATAGTCGAGGCAAACGCGAGCCCCTGCGGAGCACCGGGGAGTTGTTTTTGGCCTCTAAATGCCCAATATTATGGAGAGAGCGGCCATCGCGTAACAAACCTGAAAGCCTCGCCTGTTCTCCATCAGAGGAGGCGAACGCAGCATACAGCTTCTCACACGCACTTTCCACTCATAAAATTTGAAAAATAAAAACCTACCAATTGTGCAAATGAGCAACAAAACAACTCTGAACGACAATAGGTTTTTATGTGAGTGATTTGAATATTATTTTGATACATTTTCTTTGCGTAAATTGTACCGCAAATACACAAACGAATCTGCGTTTTTAAATCGAACAAGCGGTTGGCCTAAAGCTGCTAGCAATAAAAATGTTGGCCATTGTATTAGTACGCTTTACACTAACGTCAATGATCGTGATATGTTTATGAATAAACGACTTGAATATATATATTTTCAGGTTAGTTATACAATTTAAAGTACTTATGATCGAATATGCGTTTTGAGTACTGTATAACAAGCAGAGCGTCCACTGGTGGCTATCTTCTAGAATTACATGTAAGTTCTAAAAAATAAAATAAAATAAAATAAAATAAAATAAAATAAAATAAAATAAAATACAGTATGTAACCAACTCAAACCAACAAGATTGTGAATGACGTTTTAAATTCAACGACATGGAATATTTTGATTACATTTTCGCGTAAATTATACCAGTGCAACATGCCATTGAATCCACATACTAATTAATAGTACAGTATTACTATCAACGGAGTTAATCACTTATTTTTAATTACTGACTTGCGGGCGGCACTGGTTAGCACGTCTGCCTCACAGTTCAGAGGTCGTGGGTTTGATCCCGGCTCCGGGCTCTCTGTGTGGAGTTTGCATGTTCTCCCCGTGCCTGCGTGGGTTTTCTCCGGGTACTTCGGTTTCCTCCCACATTCAAAAAACATGCATGGACACTTTAAATTGCCCTTAAGTGTGATTGTGAGTGTGTGTGATTGTTTGTCTCTGTGTGCCCTGCGATTGGCTGGCAACCAGTTCGGGGTGTCCCCCGCCTACTGCCCGAAGACAGCTGGGATAGGCTCCAGTACGCCCGCGACCCTTGTGAGGATAAGCAGTATGGATGATGGATGGTGACTTGCATATCATTTTGACCCCCCAGAGTCTATGCACGTAGATAAATGTACTGTATTAAATGTATTTATCTGTAATCTCAATAAAATTATGGAGCCAAGTGACATTTTAATATATGACAAGTTGCACAAACTTTTTTTTAAAATTTATTTTAAAGAGATCTGCAACTGAAATTACACCCTTCAAAAGTGATATAAATGACACTTCCTTCCACAATGTCCAGTGTTGCATTATGCAATATATTGTAATGTGATCAATCATGTTGTTCATGTGGCAGGGTGGTGCTGTAATAACACCAAATTTAGTTCAGCTTGTTGACAATGACACAATTGTTAAATTCAGCACAGTGCCACACCCTTTCCAGCCCTCTTTAAAGTGCAGATGTCTTCCTGTCAATGAAACAAAACAGCAGACTCCAGTGCACTTTATTGACGTTTTCTCAGATATTCATTGGAAACAGCCTGCAGGAATGCAGCCTCACAGCGGATATAAGTTAAAATGTCATTCAAGATTATATTAATGCTATGATTCCAAATCAATGGAGCCCAGTGGCGATGCTTTAAATTTAAAAGCAGGTGCCGTTTTAAAAGCGGACCAAGACAAAAACATGATGATGCAGTGAGGTGCGCTGATAAGATGGTGACAAAACGTCCTTTGTGAAATCCAGTTATTGACGATGATGGGCGAACTTCACATGGCTTTCACTTTGATCTGCTTCATCTTCATCTGTTTCTTCTCGATCTTTTTCTGCTCTCGTCTCTGAGCTGCTTCCTGAACAAATGAAAAAGGATGCAATGTATTATCTGAGACTGTGTGATGATTTTGAAGCAAGCAGAATCCTTAAATAAATAAATAAATAATAAAAAACAGTACCTCAAGGCGGCGTTGTCTCTCTGGGTCCTCCTCGTTCATGATCCTCTCCTTCTCGGCCCGCTTCTTCTCCTCGCGTCGGGTCTGCGCGGCCTCCTGGCGCTGAGCGTGCGTCTGCTTCAGGAAGTTCTCCTCCACGCGGGCACGGTTGCGGTCCGCCTTCATTTTCCCCTGCGGGGCAAACGAGGGCAGCGGGGAGACTCTTTAGTGCTTTGCAACCTTCACAATTGTTTGTTTGGTCTGAATTTGTTTGTGTTTGCCTGATATTCATGTGTGTATTTGTAGTGTGCGTGTGTGTATTTTGTGACATGTTTAGTGTGGTGCTTAGTGTTAGTGTGTCAATGTGGTGTTGGTTTGTATAAGTGTTACTGACTGACGTGTGTTGTGGTGTGTCTGTGTGTCTTTGTATGTGGTGTCTGACGTTTGTTGTGTAAGAGTATTTGTTTGGTGTGTTTCTGTGTGCGTGTTCATGCCGTGTGTGTGTATGCATTTGTGTTTGATGAGTATGCTTGTGTATTTGATGTATTTTTAATTCATTGTTTTAACTGTCTTTGTTTTTAGGTCTGATTTTTGCTTTATGTAGCGCACTTTGTATGCAGCTGCGGTTGTTGCTCTATAAATATGGTGAGTTTGGTTTGGGTGTGTAATTGGTGTTGGTACACATGCCTGGTGTTACTGTGTGACTGTGGCGTTGGCTTACATACGTGTTTGACGTGGTGATGCCTGTGTGTATATTTGTTCAGTGTGTGTGTCTGTATGTAGTATATTTTGTGTTGCACATGTTTGGTGTGTGTGTGGACGTTTACCTCTCTGTTGAGACGCAGCTTCTTGACTTTATCGATACTGTAGATAACCATGTTCATAAGGGGCAGGAGAGCATCCATGTCTTTGGGAGAAGTGTTGCCCATTCCAGGCACTGCACGACACGCACAAAACAAATTAGGGACAATGTCAATGAGAGCAAGCAGCGTGGTTCCTCAGTGAGTGTAACAAAGACTAATAAATGATGACCATTAAATGTAAACAACAATGTCTTCTTTGTTTCAGGTAGCTTTAAGGGCTGGCCCTCCCTGAAAAACAACACAGCATATGAATATCAAACAAAGCTATTTTTAAAATTATTTGAAGAAACGTGATACTCACTCTTGCATAACTTTTGGACCAGAAAATTGGTCCGAAAAATGGATGGATTCAATCTTGTCGGCGTGGTTGGTGATATAATGAACCATCTGTGAAACACAAGCACACAGAATGACAGAAAGAAGCAAAGATCAACATATCGTCACTGTCCTGTGAAAAACACTTATCTCCGATTTTGGAAACTTTTTTAATTTTCACTTGAATGCGATTTCTGTAACGAGTAAACATGATTCAAGTAAAAATAAGAAAATGAAAAAAAATGGAGATAAGTGTTTTTCACATGACAGTGACGATATAATAAAAAAAGAGGGTATTTTCATAAAAGTCACCTTGTTGTCCATCACGCCGTCAGTGACCTCGCCCATCTCGGTAAGAATAGCCAAAGAGTCTGGAAGGCCGAACTTGGCTCCAGACTTTGGCTTGTCGCCGCAGAACTCACTCTGCACAAAACAACAACAATCCCAGCTTGCATCGATAATTTATGTACACTTTACATCTTTATTGGATGACGCGCACAGTGACTAATTGGGGTATGGCACCTACTGGAGGAAAAAGGTATTTACCAAGTCCTGCAACTCCTTCTGGAGACGGCCCATCGCCTTCTTGGTGCCCACAGCAAACACAAACGTGTCCATGTCCTCATCATTCAGAGTCACTTTGATTTGCTACGCACAAAACGACAAAGACAGTTTATTTGGCTACAACACAACTATTAGCGCTTTCTCGCTACACATAGCATGCGTTCTGGGAAAGTGTTAGCACTGTTTTGGAGTTGATACCAACCACTTGGTCACAAGTGGGCCTCATCATCCTGGCCAGAACATTGAGCAGGTCCTGTCTCTTCAGGAACTGCAAGCACAGAAACATGCATCACCATACTACTTTGACACACACACCACCCTCCCACTCACGCACTATACGTACTTATACACACTAAACTACCACACACATGCACGCCCGAGTCCTTTACCTTGAGCTGTATGAGCATGCCCTCACAGCAGACGCGCCCGGAGCACCACAGGTTGTAGATGTGTTCATTTTCCTGATTGAGCTTCCCCGTGCTCGCTGCTTCTTTGCTGGTGCCGTCGTCGCCTGTGTGTACAAATAGCAGTTGCCGGTTGTTGCGGCGCCACCATAAAAAATATAAACATTAAAATAAAGGGTGAACGGCGGCAACTCACCCACAAGAGCAAAATTGCTCTCCAGCAGCTCTCTGTGAGAGTTGAACCAGGACTGAGCCAGGCGGCTGTTCTTGTTCTTGCCGATGATGTAGTTCATGATGTAGGCAAGCAGGCCTGTCACCATCAGGATCTCCATGTAGTAGCTCTCCCAGCTGTTCTGAAGATGGGCCGGAACCTGAACACAAGCAAACAGTGTGTACTTGCCGATATTTTTAATCATTTAGATTTGGCAGGGTTGTTAAGAACACTCTTTTCTGTAGCATGTCAAATTTAAAAGGCAATTATTTTTACTTGACAGGGACTTTAAACATTTGGGAGAATTCAACAACTATAGCATTGTTCCCCTTTGAACACTTAGGAATGTTCAAAGATATATTTGAAGCTTGCTCTTGATGCTCGAGGAGCATTCAAAAAGCACTATTTTGATCTTGCTGCTTAACTCATACCCCACAAACACAATATTAATCAGAACGCCTTGTTTCAACTAGTGGGCCTGCATAGAACATATGTTTGAAAAAAAATGTTTGGGTTGACTTCCCCTTTGAGGAGTTTGTTGTTGTTATCCTTTCGGCTTATCCTCTCAGGGGTTGCCACAGAGAATCAAGTGCACGCTCGATTCGCATCATTGATTTGGCAAAACATTTTACGCCGGATGCCCTTCCTGATGCAACCCTATTAGCAGGGCACACACACAGACTCCTCTTTAAGGAGTTTAAAAAAAACAAAAAACAACAACAACTAAAATTTGGCCTGACACTGATAACTATACTTGGCAGGCAAAAGTAAGACAAGTGATGGCAATAATCTGAGGGGAGGCTCTGCGAATTAAATGAGATTTACCGTGTGGATAATGAGGGGGTCTTTCATGGGGTGCCCAGTCTTCTCCATGTCGCCAATCCCTTCAAACTCCTCCTGGTCATATTTACTGTAAATGTCCTGATCCTGAGGAACACATCACAGAAAATTATTTTAAAATATCATTTCTGACACATAATCATCATTCTGACATACACACCAGTTCGCTACCGTCCCCCCATAAGCATACAACCACCGTCACATGCACTTTAAAAACACTCTGCACTTCCCCCCCATCACACACACACTACACCACCCCAAATACTACACTAACGCCACAAATGCACTACCCTACCCTCACACATGCGCACTACACGTTATCCTAACTCCACCATACACACTACATTAACACCCCACAAACTACACTAATCTTGAAACCGCAATACACTACGCCACCCATACTACACTACTTCATCCTTCCCACAAACACTACACACATGCGCCTCGGTATGTGTAAGGTATTGTAACGTTGCATAATTAGGCCAAGCGGAACAAGCAGCAAACTCTTAAATAAGAACAAGAAAAGAATTACTGTTGGCCGTAACCACACCTAAACAAGAAAAATGCTACGCATGTGGGGACTGCACGTTGTCTGTAAAAGCGCTGCCTTCAAATGAGCTACATTTTAACTGTTAAACAGTCACTGAATAAGGCCCAGCTAGACAGTGTAACAACACCTATGTTCACTTGCTGTTGGACCCTTATGCCGTACTAGCAAGGGAGTTGGCAGTGCTGAACTGGAGACGAAAATACCGCTAGCAGCTGGTATGACACAAGCGGATGGAATTCAAATCGGACCAAAAGAAGACCCTGGCTTCTGCTGTTGGCCAGTGTACGGCAAGGGATCCTGGAGGATTTGACGCGGCTGCCTTAGCACGTCTTGGTACACTCCAATATGTTTTTTTTTAAAAAAGTGACAGATACGCACTACTGTGCTCTTCTCAACATTACCCTAACCCCAACCATACACTACTCCTTCACACATTAAGCCTACCTGTACGTCCGAGTCGTCAAAACCATCCTGGCCGTCCTCCAGCTCCACCGTGGCCTCGTCTTCATCCTCGTCTTCGTCAAGCTGTGAGGAAGGGTTGCCCCGAAGGGGCGGCGTGGCGGTGCCCGCCTCGGGCGCCGCGTCTTCGTTCATATCCTCAAACTCAGCAAAGTCATTGTCGTCGAAGTCGGCCAGGTCCTCGCCGTCGTCGAAGTCGTCATTGTAGCGCCCCCTGGAGACGGGGAGGGCCAGGAGCAGGAGGAGCATGGAGGGCAGCAGGAGGAAGGGTAAACGTCGCATGGTGGTGCCTGAGCAGGATTTTCACAACGCAAACAAGAAGAGGGAAAAGGGATATAACCATCAAATATCTTTCTTATGCAATTCTTCAAGTACATTTAATCAGAACATGTCAACACACTCCCAAAAAATCTGGCCTTTTTTCTTTTTCTAAACTGTTTGCTCTCTGCCAACTTGGACAATGCACGCTTCACTTGTGAAGCTTGCGAAATGAAGCAAACATAAAAATTGATCAAGTGACTGCTAACTTGAATAAGTTGGAAGTTGGGGCACTCACAAATCAAGGTACCCCTGTACAGTATATTATATACTGTTGGCATTAATTTTAAATGTCAAAATATAACTTCTTTTGAAGTTGTCAAAAACTTAATTGTGATGATGATGAATGAGTTTGTTATAAGTGTTTAGGAACATTCAAAATGTTCAAGGGACATTTAAAAACGACTAGTACATGGGTTTCCTTTGGAATACCTTGCTTAATTGTTTAGGGGCAATTCCAAACTGACTAATTTTTTCTTTTTATCTTTGCCTATAACAGTTCAGGAGGAGGAAACCCGCCCACATTTCAGCCAAGTTTTAAACGTTTAGTTTCTAATAAGCTGATTAGTGATTAGGGGTCTCAAGTAAACCACACAGGCATGAGTCTGGTAATAACCTGACAGCTATCAGACGGAAGAGATCCCAAATGAGCGAGTAAGCAATGACTAAAATACTCATTATGACGCTTGCTTTTAAGTGTTTTGTCATTTAAAGGAGGAAAATAGACTATTTGACTTTTATCCACAAATAGCTGCCTTAGGATAATGAATGTACTCGTCAAACTAAAATTGTGTCGCAAGCACCAGCTTAGCAACGTATTCGACGAAAACACGTTGCCATAGTAAAAATAACAAGTGTAGCATTTTTTTTGTATGTGTATTTTCATCTTGGACACTTGTCAGTTTTTCTGGGATCGACCCCCCAGTCGTCACGTAATCAGACCCCAGTGTCCTACCATTCTCCGATCACTTTCTTATTAGCCAGCTCTGCCGCTAGCATGCTAACGAGCTAACACAAGCCACAGCTCACAAATGAAAAGTGACACCGTAACACTTCCTTAACGGATTCAAAACAAAACGACAAGAAACGTAACGACTTACCAGACCCTTACTGCTGAATTTGCGTTACGATATCTGGTCTCAAACAGCCCCCAAATATTCTGTTTTTATGCAAAGACTGGCTGGAGGAAGCTTGACACGGATTTAACCTCTCAAAGTAAAACTCAGGCGACGAGACTTCGTTTATCAACGCGAGAGTTTGGGCACGTCAGCCACGCGAGTCGCAAGCAGACGTTGGGCTTCCAAGTCGGGTGGAAACTGGACACATACAATATATCAATATCTTCGTACCTATGGTTGACAGTGCCTTATGTGTTTATATGTTTCATTTATACCTTAATATCTACATCGGAACACGCAGTTTTAAACCTTAAGTAATAAATCGAACATTTAACAAACGACAATGGTACAGCAAGGGTAAAAAAACACGAATCTGGGAAATAACTAACGTGTTATAAGTGTCAATAATAATTACGTGTTCAAATTGATTGTTGGTGTGAAAGAAATTCTGAACTTTGACGAAAATAATAGCTTGTAAGATGAAAGACGTAACCGGAACTCGTCTAGTAGTAGACCGCTAGCCTGACAGAGCTTTGTCGTTCTGATCGAGCTATGGCTGACACTCTTTGTTGACTAAAGTGGCTGTAGTATTGCATTGTATTATCGTTTCCCCGACAGGACGGCGACCACGACCGTAATTTCTACTAATTATTGTCACGGGTTGAACAAGCGGTTGCGATCGCTTCCCGAGGGGAGACTTAATTCGCGGTTAGCTAACGCGAACGTGTTAGCTCCGCTCGGCTAGGATGTCGCTGCACGGCAAGAGAAAAGAAATCTACAAATACGAGGCGCCATGGACGGTCTACGCTATGAACTGGAGCGTACGGCCGGACAAACGCTTTCGCTTGGCTTTGGGAAGCTTTGTGGAAGAATACAACAACAAGGTGTGTGCATGGTTTCCATTTTTTTAATTATTTTTTTGCATTGGGGGCCGTTTAATAAAACCCGGGCTAAAGATAGTAACGCGGCGAATGCTAATGCTAAAGATGGTTGTTTTGTGCAGCAGAGCACCAATTGCACGGTTAAATCATGTCGTTTTACTGCAAATAATGCCAGACAACGTTACCTTACTTCCTAAATTCAAATTATCTACCATCATTTAAAAACATTATGATATTATGGCGTTTGTTTAAGTGTTAAAGGACGTTATAAATATTTAGTGGCATTCAAATGATTCATTGTTGTCTAATGTTACGTGATGTTTAAAATAACTTGTTTTAGAAGGGATGCCAAAAATACATGCATTAAAATGTTTACTGTATTGTTTGTTTACTTTAAATGTTTAAGAATGTTCCAACCATATAAGGCATCGTTTGAAATGTATAAAGAAAGAAAGTTCAGTTGTTATTGTTGTATCAGGACCTCAAAAATACCATGCTTTTAAACGTCAGTGGATGTTTTGTAATATTAAAAAGGGCCTTTGTTTTAAGTGTCTGGGGGCGTTTTTCTTTAGGAGGTTTGAATACACTGTTTTAAAAGTTTAACAATTGTCTAAAAATGCCATTCTTTACATATTACGGAGCTTTCAAAAAAGACTACACTGTATCATTACAATATACCATAATTTTACTTAACAAACATTAAAGATATTAAAATGTCTTTAGCGAGCTTTCAAAAACTGCTATAGTTTTACTTTGAATCTTTTTGTGACTTAAAAACGATATGATGTAAGAGGTGTTAATAAATGATTATTGTGTGTTTACTCTAAATGTACATGCATCTTTTGCACAATCTAAATGTTTTTTGTGTGGATATACACTCTTATGTGTGTGTGTTCAGGTCCAGCTGGTGGGTCTGGAAGAGGAGAGCTCAGAATTTGTTTGCCGGAACACATTTGACCACCCATACCCAACCACAAAGATCATGTGGATCCCGGACACCAAGGGGGTCTACCCGGACCTGTTGGCCACCAGTGGGGACTACCTGCGAATCTGGAGGGTACTTGGAGCTCACTCAATGTGCTTTTTATTTGGTCTGTTTGTGTTTATGTAGCACTGACATCAAAGAGGAATAGTGTGACGATAACCATAGAACAAGAAATGGTACTCCATACAATGCGAACAAATAAAAAATAAAATTTCAATTACCTAATAAATGTTTAGCTAGTGCATAGATTTATATTTTACAGTCTATTAAAAATTATTTACAAAGCTAAATGGTAACTTTTAACAAACCAATTATAGGGAGGGAAAAACAGCCCTATTAATGCAACGAATACGAGAGAGGGAGAATTCTTTAATGATCCAGAGGGCAAATTCAGGTGCTCCAGCAGCATTATAGGAAAGTTGGATTACCTTTTTTTTTTTTTCACAAAGTACCACATCAAAAAAAATTCTGTCCCTGAGTACCACCACATTGACAACATTAAAATGCAGTATGAATGTTTATCAGAAACAAGACAAAGGTTTTATTCCTAAACAGTATATTTTCTATTATTGCAAACCACTGTACCATTATGCAGTCAGAACATTAGAACTGTGCTTGAATGTAGTTTATTAATACATTAATACTATACAATAAAACTATAAAACTCTTAGTTTATATCCATCTTTTACCTTAAAAATAAAATGCAACCAAGCTACTCAGGCTGTGATTATTTTGCACTAGTGGGTGCCTGTGTGCTACAAGTGGTACTTGTACCGTTCTTTGAGAATCACTGCGGCACACAGCAGATTGTTTAAAAACCAAAATAAACGACTAGAATAGAAATGCGTGGCAAGAAACGTACAATACAGTAACTTTTTTAAGCAAATAGTCAATGGGCCGGAATAACGAAGAGAGCGGGCCATACTTCGCCTGAAGAAGTAACAGCTACTGAAAATGTCCTCCACATTACAGGTCAGTGACACGGAAACGCGTCTTGAATGTTTACTGAACAACAACAAGAACTCTGACTTCTGCGCGCCGCTTACGTCCTTCGACTGGAACGAGGTGGACCCCAACCTGCTGGGTAAGAAGAAGACAAATCCAAGGGGCTGTCTTGCGGAAATGAGATGCCTCCTGACAATAATACACATGTGCAGGCACATCCAGCATCGACACTACCTGCACCATCTGGGGTCTGGAGACAGGTCAGGTTCTAGGCCGCGTCAACCTGGTGTCGGGACATGTCAAGACGCAGCTCATCGCCCATGACAAAGAGGTTAGTGTGATCTAAGCTGGGCAATGAATCCAGTTGATAAAACCATTTCACCGTTCAAGTTGTTTTTGTTATTATTATTATTTTAAAAAAAAAATTTAAGGCTGTATTATCCAGCTCATGTGATTGTCATACCCGCAGGTGTATGACATCGCCTTCAGCCGGGCGGGCGGCGGCCGCGACATGTTCGCCTCAGTGGGCGCCGACGGCTCGGTGCGCATGTTTGACCTGCGGCACCTGGAGCACAGTACCATCATCTACGAGGACCCTCAGCACCATCCGTTGCTTCGCCTCTGCTGGAACAAGCAGGACCCCAACTACTTGGCCACCATGGCCATGGACGGCATGGAAGTCAGTCTTACACACTACTTAAAAACACTTTCAGCAGAGCAGAATGTCCGGCACCATAACCATTTATATTAACTTTATTGAAAATTAAATTCTCTTTGTTCATTGAAGACTGAAATAGTCTGTTTGGAAAACACGTTCAGATCTGTCAGGACTCTTACTGGCTTTTGACGTTTACAAAAACAGGCTACATTCAAGACTAAATTGCCTTTGATATGTAAGTTCATTAAAGTGTGTTTACAGAACTTCTATGTTGAATTAATTGACCTAAATGCGAACACTTTAAATTACATTTGTTGTTTAAAAAAATGTTTGGATCCGTAGTCTTTGTATACCTGCACGTTATGGAAGACTAAACCAATCAACTAATCAATCCAAGTTGACAAAAATCTTGCATTTTTATTGACGACTCAAAATGGTCCTTCCGAACACGTGTGTTAAGGTCTTTGAAGACTACATTTTCTGTGTCATTAACAGAAACGCACATTAAAGCGGTGGAAGATTCCAATTTGGCTTTGATGTATATTTTACATTCAGTAAGGACTAAGTTGCGTACAAAATTATTTCAAAAACAGGAATGAATGTTATTTCTTTTGCGCACAGCCCAAATGATGGTTTTTCGTTAGGGCTCGTCCAAGGTCTGAAAACAGTTTTTATTGCCGCAAAGAAGTTTTGAACAAAATTTGATGGCCATAAGAAAATCTGTCAAATGTCTGTCTTTGCAACCTTGAATGCTCTGTGACCAAAATTAATGTTTTGTGCGTGAAAGGTTGTGATCCTGGATGTGCGTGTGCCGTGCACGCCGGTGGCTCGTCTTAACAACCACCGCGCCTGCGTCAATGGCATTGCCTGGGCGCCGCACTCCTCATGTCACATCTGCACCGCAGGTAAATCACACACCTACACTTTTTTTTTTTGGCCTTTCTACTTTATTTCTTCAAAGAGGAGAAATTGTGTGCTATTACGTGTATAGCAGAGTCTGCGCACACACACACGTGTCTGTGCGTATGGCAGTTGTTGACGCTTGCCTGGCGTACGAGAATAATCCCGCACCACACGCTGCTTCACCCAGTCACACAACTAGCATGTACTTGCGTTTCAAAAACACGTCTTCTACCTCTCGTTTTCTTTTCCTTCCTCCCCGCGGTAGCCGACGACCACCAGGCTCTGATCTGGGACATCCAGCAGATGCCGCGCGCCATCGAGGACCCAATTCTGGCATACACGGCCGAAGGCGAGATCAACAATGTGCAGTGGGCGTCCACGCAGCCTGACTGGATTGCCATCTGCTACAACAACTGTCTGGAGATCCTGCGCGTCTGAATGGGGAAGGAGGACTTTTGCCTCCCCCTTCTTCCAGTGGACTGAACTGTTTGGAGTGGACGTACTCCGCAACAAGCGTGTCTTTTTTTTCTGTGACGCCATTCTTCTTCTTCGTCTCCTTCATCATCTTCTTCTTTGTCTTTTACTTGTACTATGTGTGTTCCAGCTCTTTATTTATTCTGTTCTCTAGTTTATTCTGCTCTCCAGGTAGACATCTTGTAGTACCGAGGTGCTTCTATTCCACACTGACAAGAAAAGGAATAATTGCTGTACAAGATTTAGGGCTTATATTTTTTAGAGGGGATTAATATCCATTTTAAAATATCTAGATTTTGGAGCATTTCAAAACATATTTTACAGGAGAAAATCTGTCATTTTTGAGGGGGGAAAATCTGGTGTTTAGGGAATTTGTCACTGAAAAGAAGTACAATATTAAAAAAAAAATAGATCTGTTTCAATTATTAATTTCTCCTGTCAAATACATCCTATTTTTTCCTGGAAAATCTCTTAATTGTTGTAATTTTTTTATCCCCCTCTGTCAGATTTTTTTTTCTGAAAAATACCTAATTTTTTTTTTTTTTAAATAATATCACCCCTTCAGACAAAATATATGACTTTTAATCTGCTGGTATTAATATTGTTCCTTTTCAGTGTGTCCCTGATATTTCTCGGTATCGTAGTGCTTGGAACTCTGAAGAAGATTTTGACAATGTTTGTGAGATGATCTTTTATGTTTTCGGTTGTGTTGTTAAGACTGAGTACCAATTCCAACGGGTTCTTCTACCGGTGGGAGGAATACTTTCACTCTTCCCATGGACAGCAGCAACTCCAGAATTTGTTCATTTCTTTGTAAACTCCTTTGCGCATTTCTTACGTCTCGACTGTGCCCAAAAAATGGACTTTTGTCCTCCCGTCTCGTTCCACAAATCGAGGTTGTGTCCTTGTAGCATGCCATTACAAGGCAAGGGGAAAAAGTGTACATACATATAAATATATTCATTTAAAAAATGTCGGATAGCAAAGTGATCAAGTTGTAGGCTTCGTTTTTTGCATTAGTTCTCATGGAATTTGCTCTAATAATAAATTGTATTCCTCCATGTATCAACTCAATTTGTGTTTATTATCCATTTATTATGCTAACTATTAAAACGTGTTCCTCAATTATTCATGTTTTTATTTTTTGCTCATTTATCGATAATCCTCTGGTGGCTGCCGTCAATGACGTCGCAAAACATCCCGATCTTCATCGCTCAGGACGCTTTGGGTGGGGGAAGAGGGGTATAAACAAGGAAGTGAGGCGAAAGAAATTAATTTCTACTGTAAATTACCGTGATTAACCTTAAAATGTATATTCAAGTAATACAGCTATATGTCATTGTGACTTGTTAATATTCTATAGCTGAATTAAGTGCGTTTAGCAATTGAAATCGAGGTGATTCCATTTTATGCAACGTCCTAAACAATACAGTGTCAGTATAATTATCTTATGTTTCAGTTGTTTAGGATCATTGTAGCGTTGTTTTATCATAAAAGCAATGACCACATAAGGATGTGTGTCAGTGAGCGTCGAGGCGTTTCAAAGGAGGCGGAGGAGAAATGCCAGCATACGTCTTAAATTCCCGCCCTAATTTCGCAATACACCAATCAGGGCGCTCTGTGTTAGAAAAAGCGGAAGAAAACAAGGTGGGAAGTAGATGGGAGGAGAGCTGCCTGACGTGTCGATTTTATGCTGTGAAAGTTTATAACAAGTCCAAATGTTTATAAATTAATCCTGTCGGTTTTATTGTGTCTTGGTAAAAATAATCCAGGTGTCTTGCATAAAACAGAAATGAAGGACTGCGGTGCTCTTTTAGCCACCGAGAGGTACGGCAATGCCGAGTCGTGGCAGTATGTTGCAAAGGACGGAGCCATGGAGCGGACAAGGGATGGCAAGGAAACTGAATCTAGAGGAAACTCTCTTGTTGGTGTTTTTAAAGTAAGGAAGCCTTACGAGAAATGTGGAGTGTTATTACATTTTGTTTGACATCTTAATTTTTCATATATTCCAGAGCGTGTTTCTGCCTCAAGGCTATCCGGAGAGTGTGAGTGGAGACTATTTGCAGTACCAGTTTTGGGATACTGTGCAGGTGCAGTACAGTAGTGCCTTGACTTAAAATGTTCGTTCCGTGCCCATTCTCGAAACTTAAATTACACTTATTTCAAACCATTTTGCCGATCGAAATGCACGGAATTGCCATTAGTCCGTTCTAGCCCAACATTATTTGTCTTTTTTTTTTTTTACTATAATTAATAGCATTGTACAGTATTGTACTGTATACAAACTTACTATCATAAGATAACATAACAAAATAGACTGGAAAGAACATCGTACTCTACATATAAAAGTACAGTAATGTACTACGTTGGTCGACAGCCAAGTCAACCAAATGCACACTTTGCTCATATTTTCTGATTTCAAGCTCATCATCTGCCTTTTCTCAGCCCATGCCCCTTGGCTAGAAAAAAAGGCAAAATACCTGCACAAAAAATGCAGCACAAAACACAGATGGCCAGAACGTGTGAAGTTTGTTGCCACTATGTAATGGTGGAGTGTCTGAACCTACTTGTATTATTTCATTCCGTCACCCAGTGATAATAGATTAGGGAATCAATATGCAATATAATCGATAAGCAGTATTGATAATGGAATCTGAATCTCTAAATCCTTATTAATTTACATCTCTAATGGTCAACATCATTCTCCTCAGGCCTTCTCTAGCTCTCTGTCAGGAACGCTGGCCACCCAGGCGTCACTCAGAGGCGTCGGTGTGGGAAACCAGGAAGCTACAGTGGCTGCGGCCACAGTCACCTGGCTGCTAAGAGGTAAAAATATACATACAACAATATACACTGTACATCTCTGTTATAAAATTCTAACAAAAGGTTCAGGGAGCGCCCGGGGTTGTCAGTGTGTCTTAAAAAGGATAAATGAAAACTTAAACAATAGCTCCATTGTAGTTTTCAACAGTAAATGAAAATTTTAAAATGACAGAAATGTTCAACTTTCACATATCTTTGTTTTGATTTCCACAGTTTTGAATTGATTTATTATCGGCCGGCAGAGTTTTAAAAAAGGCAGATGGCGATATTCGTCAAAAAGCCAAATATCGGTGCCGATAATCGGCCCGGATGATAATTGGTCTATCCCTAGTATATTGTTATGCTTGTATCGACACCCTTCAATCATTGTTTTTTCTTAGATGGAACTAGTATGTTGGGAAGGATCGTCTTCGCCTGGCTAAAAGGGTAAATCCCAACACTGTGCCTTTCAGACTGAGTAATGGGCCACATTTGAGAAGAGATGGAAAAAGTATTCATACTTTGTACTGCAAGTTGAAATACAGATGTGTGTTAAAAAAAAAAAACAGTACATATTTTGAAATGTACGTTAAGGACAAAAGTAAAAAGTTCAAATCAATTTTTACTGTTCATTTGAATACATTACTCATTTTAATTTCAATACAATTTCATTTCCTGTGTGTCTTGTGTCTCAGGAACAAGTTGGACTCTGAGGCCAAAAAATGGAGGTATGCTCAGTACATTTTTTTTAAAAATCATTTCAGTGACCAACCCTGTCTTAATGTTTGTCAAGGCTTGTTGCAGACATTCTCAATGACATCGCCATGTTTATGGAAATACTGGCCCAGTTCTGTCCTGCTTGGTTCACCTTGATTGTGTGTGCGTCGGGGGTATTCAAGGTAAATTAAGTAGAGAACATGAAATGGCTGGGGGCACCATTTCATAATGGCTAGTTAGATTTGTGAGTGTGAAAATGTATTTCTATTTTTCTTAGTTACCTTGGCTCCACTGAAGAAAACAGCTGTATTATACAATACAGAAATTATAGTACTATAACTTCTGCTGTTGTGTCCTCTCCAGTCTGTGGTAGGCGTGGCTGGCGGAGCCACCAGAGCTGCTCTGACCGTCCATCAAGCTCGCAGAGACAACATGGCTGACATCTCTGCAAAAGATGGCAGTCAGGTATTTCTGAGTAATACAAATACAAATACAGTGCAGTTCAGTCTCTGGCTAGTGGACGTCATAGAATAGCGTTATGCTCTCACAGTACCTCAAACTTGACTGAATTCTTCAGATCGTCACTATTGCTGTTTGTTTTGTTTAAAAATAAAAAAGACGAACTTGTTGTCACACTTTCCTCAAAAGAAAAGTAACCATTGTCACGCTTTCTTAAAATGAAGACGAAAGATGAGGTGACACTTTCCTAAAAACTGTTGATTTTGCACATTCCTAAAAAGGACAACTGTTGATGTTGCACTTTCCATAAAAGAAAAAAAAAACATTCTTGTACTTCCTAAAATGAAAAAAATAGTTGTTACTGTTTCCAAAAAGACAAATTACTCATATTGTACTTTACTAAAAAGACAAACTACTGATGATGCACTTCCCTGAGAAAAAATGGTTCAAGTTGCAGTTGCACTTTGCACCAAGACAATTTATTTAATGCTTTATATTTTCGACAACAAAATGTATTTCCAGGAGACTTTGGTGAATCTGGCCGGACTCATGGTCAGTTTGATCCTCATTCCTCTCGTCACCGACAACCCGGTGTAAGTGCTAAGAGACCACTTTTAATCCTAATCCAGATATTTATTGGTTGATGTTTTTTTTCCCCCCACCTGCCAGATTGACCATCAGCCTATTCTTCCTCTTCACCGCCCTCCACCTGTTCGCCAACTACAAGGCGGTGCGTTCGGTGGTCATGGAAACACTGAACGAGGCGCGGCTCGCCGTCGTGCTGCGACGTTTCTTGCGAGATGGAAGTGTCCCGAAGCCACTGGAAGCCAATCAGGAGGAACCTGTCTTTCTGGGTAAAAAAAGCAAAAAAAAAAAAAAAAGCATAATTTGGTGGCTGTATATTTTCTCATAATAGTCGGAGTGATCATTATATATGTATTTTTTTGCCCAGAGTTTAGGAAAACATTACCTATCAAACTTGGTGTGAGGCTTCAGGAAGTTGTCCAAAGGTAACCCTCAAAATGGGTTTGACTTTAGCGGCATAGTTTTGTATCACTTTTCGGCTGTTGGATTTCCACCTTAAATGTTTGTACAATACGATTTGACATGATATTTTCCTTAGCCCGGAGCAGTTCCATTTGGCTTTGATGAGAAAGGACGCACCTTTCTTACTGGGCATCACAAACGGTACAAAACAGGCGCTATAAAAAGTGGCCCACCTCAGTGCGTATTAAATTTGCATTTCTCTGTACTTCCAGGTTGCGTCCGCGTGTGTTTGGCAGTGCACGCACACACGCGAGATGAAATCAGAGCGATGTGTCAAGCCATTTGGCTCAGCGATAGGTTGAGTCCATCAAGACAACATCAAGGTTTCTGGGAAATGGTGCACAAGAGTTACGTTTTGATGGACACTGAGTTTGACCGATTTTACAAAGGTGAGCCGACGTGGGAGCAGCAACATCTGCTTTACAGGGTGTTTGGTAAATTGATGGATTTGATTGACAGGTGTGAAAGCCGCTGGGTGGGACGTGACGAGAACGTTGCTGGACTGGGATGAGTGGAGACTCGAGTGGAAGCCTAAAATTAGATGAAACACCTACAGATGTCTCAGTGTGTGTCAAACAGATGAAGTAATTATCAGATGATTCACTACATTTGTGCCTTTTTTAATTTATATAATAATTTTTTTTTTTTTTTTAAATAAGATTTGTGTGAAAGTCACTGTCTAAGCAGTGTAAAAAGTTGTCCTTGTTCAACAAAGTACTTTTGACAGGCTGTTATCTTTGATCCATTAGGATTGTTTAAGACTCTTAAAGCACAAATAGATAAATGAAGTAGAAAATAAACCATCTGCTGGCAATGTGGCAATACTTATTGAATGTATACATTTATCAAAGCAGACTGGTGATTGAGACGATTAAACGCACCAACACAGGAAATCTTGCTGTGTGTCGTCACTATTCTGAAACAACGCTGTCGAACACAACCGGTTATACTTGACCTAAAACAACCAAGGTGAATGTTATGTAAATTAACGTTTTTTTATTTTTTTTTTTTAAATAATTGTGTCGTTAGAATTGTGTCTAACTGTCTATGAACGTTAACTTACTTCTACATTAAAACAAACAAACTTGACAGGCTGGCCTCATATATTTGACCCAAAGGGGGCGATGTTAATCTGAAACACTCTTAAATAAACCAACGAAGAAAAAGAAAACGATAACATCCGCTAGGAATCGCTTGTATCGAGTAAAAATAAAAAATCTATATTGTAATAGATATGGCTGACGTTACCGCCTGTCTATCAGCTTTATAATATACATACGATATGATAGTCAACATTTTGAATATAATCACGTTTGACTGAAACTTTTGGACAGTCTTAATTTGAAAAGTTGACGTTACGTTAGCTATCTTGATGCATTGTGCTAGCAAAACAAAATAGATTTAAACATTCGTGAATATTGTTTTTGTTCCAAATGGGCCGTTATAAGTGTGCGTACGAGTGTGAAAGCTCCGACGATGCCGACGAGAAGTATTTCAAGTGAGTTCGGCATACGAAACTTTTTCTGGTTTCAGCTCCAATCTACTGTTAGTTGGGTAGCAAAGGCAAATGTGTTTTGTAGGTTCCCGCTGTGCAACGAGCGACGCCTGAAGAAATGGCTGGCCAATATGAAGTGGAAGGACTGGACGCCTTCTCGCTTTTCTGTGCTGTGTAGCAAACACTTTGAGGAGCAACACCTGGACCGAAGTGGCAAGGGTGTCCAGCTTCGGGAAGATGCCGTGCCCACCATATTCCTGCCTCAAGACGAAACCAGCAAAACCAAGGTTTGTTGATAATGCTAATGGCCTCTGGTTATGGACCATGTACCTATTTAATAATTCGGGTTTTTTTGGGTTTTTTTACCAGTATATTTATTTTTAAAAAAGATTTGAATTTTTTTCATGACATTTTGGAATACACTGATTGCAGTGTGGCGGCACGGTGGTCGACTGGTTAGCACGTCCGCCTCACAGTTCAGAGGTCGAGGGTTCGATCCCGGCTCCGGCCTCCCTGTGTGGAGTTTGCATGTTCTCCCCGTGCCTGCGTGGGTTTTCTCCGGGCACTCCGGTTTCCTCCCCCATTCCAAAAACATGCATGGTAAGTTGATTGGACTGTCTAAATTGCCCCTAGGTGTGATTGTGAGTGCGGATGTTTGTCTCTGTGTGCCCTGCGATTGGCCGGCAAACGGTTCAGGGTGTCCCGCCTACTGCCCAAAGACAGCTGGGATAGGCTCCAGCACGCCCGCGACCCTTGTGAGGAGAAGCGGTATGGATAATGAATGAATGAATGATTGCAGTGTTATTCTCGTTATGATTTTTTTTGGGGGGGGGGCAGGGGGATGTTAAAATTTTTGTTCCCCCCTCCGTTTGCATTTATAACAGGTATCAATTATATGTGGATTCCCGCAAATGGTGGGGTTCAATAAATGACTACAATTTTAGGTCAGGATGCTACATGAATAAACACCAGATCGTATTGGTTGACAAGTATGCCAGCTAAAAGTGGTCAGATTGTGTTTAATTGTTGAGTAAAGTCATGTTTTTAAAATAATAAATACAGTGACTCATCTCATTGTAGACAGCCAGCACTCCAAGAGGAAGAAGAAAAAAGGTGAGCTTGACTTTTACTTTATCAAATGTGTATTGGTCACAGACTAGGATTTAACGTTTCACCTTGACTCAACTATGGCAGCAAGTGAGTACCAAAGCCTGGCAGACGAGTTCGGCCACGCCCTCGACGACGAGACACAATATTCCTGAGGAAGAAGAGTGTGCAGATGCTGAGGTGGACGTGAACGTGGAGGTGCATGAGGAGGCGGTCAGGTGGAGAATCATCACGGACCCGAGCTTTGTCAAGATCATGTCTTTGCCGCATTTCTTCCACGGAGACTACTGCGCCAAGCAGGTCTTCGCACATGATGATGATGATGATGATCTTTTTTTTATTTTCGACTTTTCATTTCTTATACTACTTACCACCACCACTACTACAACAACTACTACTGCTCCTACAACAACTACAAAGACCACAACTGCTTCTTCACCGACTTTCATTTTATGCATGTTTATTTTGTTCTCAACAGGATGTTCAGTGGGCACCCGACACCGATGTGACGATAACCTCCACCAAGGAGGTTTGTTTTCAACTTTTCTTCAATTCACAAAAAACCTTTGTTCTTAGGGTATTTAATCTTGTTTGGTAATCGAGTCAAGTAATCGACAAGGCAATTCAGTGTCCTGACAGTACAAGGACTGAGCATGTTCATAGGCCATTTAAAACTAATGTTTTGTTGTTTGCCATAGACGAATGGCCTAAATCCTGAAAAGGTGATTGAGGTGAGTTTTTTTTTTTTTTTTTTTTTTTAACTACTTGTTATATAATACCATTCAAATGTTCTTAAATAGACTGTGATTGGGTGGTGTCAGGTGACTGCGCCGTGGCAGTGGCTGGGCTTGGATGTACGGGGTCCTCTACCCCCGACGCACAATGGGAACAAGTACGTGGTGACGCTGAGCGACTACTACTCCAAGTGGGTGGAGGCAGCAGCTGTGCTGTCCTATCTGCCCACGCACGTAGCCAAACACATCGCCGATGCCCTTGGCCAGTTTGGTTTACCGCTGCGGATCCTATCCAGGCTGCCGCGCGAAGTCATTGACCAGGTGAGTTATGCAAACGTGTGACATCTTGAACGTGAAGTGGAACAGTGACATTTTATGTGACGTGACGTCAGATCAATCAAGAACTCGCCATACAGCTGAAAACCGACGTGGCGCTCGTGGTACAGCATCCGCACACTGGCGCCGTTGATCTGAACACACAGCATATGATTGACAGGTTTGTATCTGTGAACAGGCTTAGGCCACAACATTAAGTATACAAGCTAATCATTGATTGTGAAACCTTACCAGTATCATCCGTGGCAATGATGTCTATGGTGACACATAATTGGTAATCAAATACCTGTTGTTATTATTATTATAATTATTTTTAGTTAGGGTAAATTACTTTTTGCTGTTTGCCGCGAGGCTTTTTTTTTTTTTACTGAAAGTGCTAAAAAGGAATTATTTAGGTGAAAGGAGGCATTATTTAGGGAGGAAAGGAACATATTTGGGGTGAAGTATTTTTTTCGTGAAGGGAAAATACTCATTCATGGCATTTCTTTTTTTAATTTTTAAATTGAGGGAAACCCCCTTGTTTATGAGATGTGAAGCGTTAATTTTTTTAACTAGGGACAAAAGAAGACATCAGTGAGGTGAGGTTTGCTTATTTTTTTATTGTATTTTATTTTTTTTAACTGAGCGGAACAGGTAAGTGTGCATTTGTTTATTTTATTGTGGGAGGAAAAAAGACAGACATTTAGGATGAGGATTTTTTTTCTGAGACAAAAAAAGGTGAGGATTATTTGAAGATAGGATTTTATTTTTTGTTGAGGGCAAAATGAGGCATTAGAGGAGGAATGGGACTTATTCTATGCAAGAGATTTATTTCGTTTTATTTGGGGAAAGTACTCATTTATGATGTTTCTTTTTTACTGAGTGAAAAATACTTTTTTTATAATTTGAGGTGAGGAATTAATTTACTGAAGAGCGAAAATAGACTTCTGTGATAAGACATTTTTTACAGAGTAAAGACATTTTTTTACAGAGTAGAAAGGGAAAGTGAGGCATTTTATTGTGGGAGATTTTGTTTCTGAAGAAAAAAGATTACGGTTATTTGAGATCGGCCATTTATTTTTTGCTGAGAAAAGGCATTATTGAGTGAGAAAAGGGGCTTACTGAGGTGAGGTAATTATTTGGACCTGTTTTTTGTATTGTTTTTGCTACCAGCATGGTTAGTGACCTAGTTGATGAGCACGCAGCCGACTGGGATGTCTTCCTTCCCGCGAAGGTGTTCACTCTATGCTTCCAAGAGCATTCTCACACCAAAGAGAGGCCCTTTGCGCTGCTCTGCTGCTGCGATTCTCAACTTGTCCACTCTCCACTTGAACTGCCCGTAAGTTTTAATAAACAAGCTTTGTCTTAAAATGATCTTAAAATGTCCCCTCTTGTCTCCCAGTACACAGATGCACAGATCCGAGAAAGTGCTTTCTTGGTGCAATATGGAGCATCAACCATTGCACACATTTGAGTTATATTTATGAATCCATAAACAATGCTCACTCTTAAAAAATAAAAACTTTAATGTTGAAACAGGTTGAGTTATTCATATTCATTCAAGGATGGATGGGTAACCGAATGGTCCAGCTTTGTGGATAGTGAACTCAAGTGAACTGGCAATCTGCTGTCACCTGCTGGCCGTACTTAAAACTGTACGTTCACCATAAACTGTTTGAAACAAAGCCGAAGTGAATATACACCATTTTTAAAATGATGTTTTCAAAAAGCCATGAATGAGGTAGCAGTATAGAGCTTCTACGTTTATACACGTGACAAACACATCGAAAGAAAACGCGCACGTCCGACGTCACAGAAATGAAGCAACCAGACGCATAGTTTGTCCATGAATGCGCGAGTTGCGTTCATAACGAGCCGGACAATGTACGAGCTCGCTTTTCTACGTGTAACACTAAGTTAATATTGACGCGTTAGCATTAATGTGTAGAAATTTGACTTCCGATTGACATCCTTAAAGGTCGCCGAGATTCCTACGCGAGGCGATCACGAAGAGGACCCGCGGCTGAGGGGAGTAACTTGGAAATTCCGACAGTTGAGCTGGGAATTTGAACGCCGCATCAGCTGTCGCTGTGCAGTTGAGGCGTTTTTTTTTTCCTGTATTTTTTTGCCCGCACTGTGCAATCGACCGCTAGACATGGTGAGTGCATAAAACACACTCTGGTCACGTAAAGTGACTTCGACGGCAAAACACAGTTCTTTTGGTTATGCGGGGAACGTTTTTGATGTGTGTTTAAAATCACGTCAAAGAGGAAGCGAGTGTGTCACCAACAAGCCGACGTCCACAAGAAGGCTGGCTTTGTTTGGCTAACGGGTTGATAGCGTCTCAACGTTGGTCAGTTATTAATAATCTACAATTTGGCTTTATTTCGTCAGCGATAATGTATCATAAAAGCGACAAGTGTCTCGGCGTATATCAAGCCGTTTTTGGGCGAGTGTTTAAGACAACAAATAAAACTAGCTCAAGTTGGCAGTTTAGTAATCCCTCCCTTTTAAGTAAACATTGTTTTTGTTAATAACATTATTGACTAGCAAGTCCTTCAATACTACATAACGCAGAGTCCAGCCAGTTGAAAAAGGATTTTGAGATTAATTGCTGCTTGAAACTTGGGTGTCTGTGTGTTAACGTTGGGCTAAGCTATAGCAATTTAGCTCGTCACGATCCCCCTGTAACGCTTTTGGCCCACTAAACATCTCCAAACGGCGTTTATATATTTAATCCATCCACGTTTTAGTGCTGATTAAAATCATGTTTCGTAATATTGTACGATATAACTGCTGCTGTTGGGTCAACGTGTGCCTACCGACTACACGGCGTTAGCTTAATGCCAAGCTAATTAGCGTAACTTTGATAATGCATAGTTTCACTTTTTAATGCCACTATCACGATTTCATGTTGATGAAAATATATGTGAAGAGGATATTTGCTTGTCTGTATCTTGTAAGCTACAGGTTATATGGACGCTTTTATTCATAACATTTCAGGATAGTGTCATTAAATCTAAAGTGAATTAATGTGGCTAATTATTCTTTTTTTTCTTCCTTTTTTTTCAACCTCTAAAAGTGTGTTAGTCATATTCAACTAACTGATTTATGTTTACGCCACACGTTTGGTAGAAGTTTGTGAAATTGAACGCTTGATAGACTGCAAGTTTGTTTAGTAAGTTAACAACTTTAAGTAGATAAATAAACCGTCTTCCATATTAATGCCAATGTTCATTTGACTTTATTTAGCGCCAGCCAGACCAAAAAAAAACCCAACATATTGTTTAATGTAAAATTAATTCATTGATTGTCATTTGTTTTTAGTTAAAATGTTTGTTGAGATGTATGTTGATTAGAAATACTTTTTATTTAAAAATTGCAGTAACAAAAGAAGCTTTGCAGTTCAATACTGTCACCTGCTGGCATCTGATAGCTATTGCAAGTGTATTAAATGTACATTTCTTTGGGGTATTTGTCATCATTCCTCGCTTTTCCGCAGTATCCATTTCCTGTCATCAGTATTGTGGCGGAGTCATAAGAAAGCCAAAAAATAAGTAAAACGCATGAAAATGAAGATAGATCTTTTATCTTGTGTCCGACCAGGATGTGTTCCTAATGATCCGGCGTCACAAGACAACCATCTTCACCGATGCCAAAGAGTCCACATCTGTGTATGAACTGAAGCGCATCGTGGAAGGCATCCTCAAGAGGCCGCCTGAGGACCAGAGGCTCTACAAGGTATACTGACCAAGATACAAGGAAGACTTAATTTTTTTTTTTTTTTTACAAAATGGTGGAGAACCACACCACATACAACAATGCGAGGTGCTTGTGGAGAAGTACAATCAGTCCTGAAATCTCAATACAGTAAAACTCTGTTGAGGTGGGGATACCATTAGACGTTTGGGTAAGGTACAAAGGTAGCTCAACATGGGTTTTCTAACTTTTGGCAATGTAACTGCCTTTTGAGAGTTAGTTGTGTTGTATGATACAATAGCGGATGTTAGCTTAATGCTTGCTAACTAGCGTTAACCGTAGTGTTAAGATTAGCATGCCAAAAGCAGATATCACTTTCAAAGTTTTTTTTTCCATTTCTCCTAGCTGTATGGAAGTCATTTTGTGTGTTAAAATACATCTGTGAGTCACGTCTGCCTTGTGATTCCTGAACTAATGGTAGCTGAATGTTGTGAAAATCAATGTAGTGGAATGCCTGAAGCTCACTCAAGTCAAAATTTTGCTCGTAACTTGATGTCTCAAAGCGCAAGTTGGGGCATTCAAGTTACTGTTCTATTTAAGGCTGCAACTAGTTGTTTGAATGATTATTAAATCTGTTCATTATTTTGTCCGTCCATTAATTGAATAAATCCCTTCATCCAGAAACAGGATATTTTAAATTGACAGTGCAGAAAACGCACAAAAATGATTCACTTACTGGTTCACTGCAGAATGAGCACAATGACAAACCCTTAATAAATGCAGAAAAGGAAGAAAATAATGGCATATAAATCGCAATCGCAATATTGAGGCAAAAAAAAAACCAATTCAATTATTTATCAAAATGGTTAAGCCCTATTATGATGTCAAGTGTAACAAGGCTACTCCTTGTGTTATTTTTCTTGTTCAGGACGACATGGAGCTGGATGACACGCAGACGCTCGGAAACTGCGGCTTCACCAACCAGACGGCGCGGCCTCAGTCCCCCGGCACCGTGGGCTTAGCTTTCCGTCTCAGCGGTAAAAAAGAACAAAACGTTTTTCCATCAGATATATGTGTGTGTGTTTGTCTGGTGGTCTTAAGTTCCCGACTTGTCTTCCCCGCAGATGATTCATTTGAGCAGCTGAGGATGGAGCCCTTCTCCACCCCCCCGGAGCTTCCGGACGTCATGAAGCCGCAGGACTCGGGCAGCACAGCCAACGAGCAAGCCGTTCAGTGAGGGAGGGGGCACACAGGAAATCCACTGGGGTGGGGGCAGGGAGAATTTGGGGAAGTGGACGACAAGATCTCCAGCTGGACAGAAGCAAAAGACGGGTTGTTGTTGTTGTTCTGTGAGCGAGCGGTGCGTTTGTGTGCATGCTAGAAAACGTTGTCACAGCCCAGACTGGTCACGACACTGTCACCTGCTCAACACCAAGCATTGTACCTCCTATTTAATTGAACCTTTATTTTTGAGCTGTCATTAAGCTGCCTTACTTCACTGTGAGTGTTTTTTTTTCTGTTACTGGCTTCAATGACAGCATCGAGCAGGAGAGACCTTTTTACGCTTTTATGTTTGTATTGATTAAACTGTTAGGATTTCACTCTTTGGCCCCAATAGTTTGTTTTTGCCCTTCAAAGAACAAATTAATGGTGAACATTTCCTTCAACTACATTGATCATTTTTATTTCCACATTTAATCAGCAGGCCGAAATATTTTGGCTAAAGAAATGTATGCTTGTTTTCCCTGTTTAAGCCCCACTGTTTACCCCACAATTTAAAATATTAAAGTTTGTTTTTTGCTTATTTATACATTCATGCAGATTTTTTCCCCTCAAATTGAAACAAATAAACACTTGAAAAGTAAAGTGAAAGCATATTTATGGTGGAGACCTCTGCAGAAATAAGATGAGAAGCAGTTTTGCATAATGGAGTTTTGAGTCTGGGCCACTGTCAAAAGTTGGAATTGATTCGACATCATAATAAGTGTCCCTTCTTTGACTTTTAAACATTTATTTGACTCAAGTGTTCCTGCAAAGGCCATGAACACCCTCAGTCTTTTTTTATACTCTTGCTTCCGGCATTCTATGCCCCTTGCTTATATTTCAACATTGTCAATCAAGGAGGTAGATTAAGATCTGACATGTTCTTGATGTTTATTCCCGAAAAGTCCATAACCGCACCACGGCCCCTTTTGGATTTGACGTTGGTCCCTGAACACACAGTAGCCCATTGTTTTCTACAACGGAACTGGTGATTCCAGCTCGTTTTCCTAAATATTCAAATTAAATCCAGCTGTGTCGGGCTTGTTTCCGAAAAGTTCTTTAACACACCATATTCCAACGTTTTATACATTTACACATTTCGTAAATATTCCTCTCAGAACGCAGCACATGATAAATCAACGTTAGCATTTACCCGACAATTGTAACTTTTATTAATCAGTGATCACGTAGTTATAATTGAGTACATTCAAATGAATTTTACTGGTGCTTATTTGCTCAGTGTTCCTAAAATAAGGGATTTAACTCGGGGTTATTTTCCGGAGTGCCCACTGTTTACTGCGAGGACACTCACGTTTCCCCCACTTTCTGCTATCCTCGAACGCCGCATCCAGTAGCATTTAGCTACTTAGCTAACAGTACAGAACAGAGAGGTGTTTCTCTCTCTGAGGCAAATGGACGTCAACGGCTGTGTTTTAGCGGCAGGCCGGGCCATTCTGGACTTGGTGGAGCGGGACTGGCAGCCCTTGTCCGCCACCGAACTAGACCAGCGGCTGGACCAGGCTGTGGAGGACGTGCTGGAAGCGAACCTGATCCATAAAGTCAAACAAACGGATGAACCTCCGTCAAGGAAGGACGTTACTACTGCACACTCTAGTACCGGGGAGTTAGTGCCAGAAGAGGGGCGGGAGGACGACGAGGCAGTCAAGGTGAGAGCCATGCCATTGTCATCACAGCGTATTATAATACATCACAGTGCCATGTGATCTCCTGTCTTGCCATTAAACCCCTCACGCAGTATGTGACTGCCCTCCTGCGGGACTTCCAATCCCGAACCCGCGTGACGGGCCGTGCCCGCCTGTCACTGTGTCTGACGGTCCCGCTGTGCCTCACCCTGCTGTCCAGCCCCGTCAGCTACCGCACTTTGTCGCGCCTCTACCGCTTGGAGAAAGGCAACATCCACCGCGTTTTCTTTTTCTTCTGCCGATGTGTCAACAGGCTGCGGGACGAGCACATTCGCTGGCCCCTCGGTAAGGTTTTGAGTTGTAATATTGCAAGCCGGAATAGCGTAATGTTGCAAGCAGATTGTGGAAAACTGCATTTGAAAGATTCAGGATTTCTCTGCTTGTGGCTTTCATACAGAACGCAATGAAGTGCGATATTGCCGCACCTATGTGCAGGTGTACCGTAAAGTGTCGTTAGAGCAGTATTTGAAGTTCTGGCATTTGTCCAGTCAAAGCAGGATATTACTGTGAAAGTGAGTTTTAGGTTGGGCTGCACAATGGGTAGCACAAACATCATCGTCGCGATAATGGCTCATGCAATATGTGTAGAGCAAAGACATATTTGCAATACTGGCTCACCTGTTTTCTGAGTTTGGTCATGTGACGTTCGCAAGCTGAGCTGTGATTGGTCATTACCTGAGCCCTGAGAAACTTTGATGTCACTTTCACACAATAGCAAGTGGCAAAATAGCCGCGAGATAGATAAAACATAATTAATTCATTCGTATTCCACAATCACAATATAATCAGAACATATTTTAAAGAAAACTTTTGAGTTGGCTTCCTCTTTAATCAACACACCTCTACTTGTGCAACGATTTTGTAGAGCCAGGGTGTCATTTTGTACGGACAGGGTGTAATATAGTTACAGTGGTGTTGTATCTAGTATTATATTATTGATACTTTTGGTATTAAATTATTGCAATTTATTGACACCCTTTGCAACAATGAGAGCGCAGTCAGTGCGGCATGTAACAATACAGCACACCTGTGTGTTAGTACATTTGTAGGAGAAGGCAATTATAGATTTAATGTCGTGAGTACACTTTATTTGCCGATTCACAATGGTAACAATGCAGTATAATGCCATCTTGACAATGTTGTCGTTTCCTCCACAGGAGATGAGGCAGAGGCCGTCCTTTTCCCTCTCTCTGCAGTGCTGGAACAGGACGAGCGGGCGGTCGAAGGCCGGCGCATCCCTCGGGTGTTGGGAGTGTTGGGGCACACCCGTATCCCCATCCGGATGCCGTCAAGTAAAGACAGCGCAGAGCCGGAAGTGAAGAGGGTGAAGAAGACGGAAGAGCGTCCCGTGTCTTGGCTCCATCTTGAATTGGTGTGCGACCGCACAGGACGTTTCATCCACTGCCGCATCGGGAACAGCCAGGACGCGGACCGAGGCGACGCTCTCGGCTCTCAACTCAAGCGGGAATCTCACCTGATGCCTCCTGACTCTGTGCTGGTGGCCCGCGCCGGATACCCACTCACTGCTCGCATTTTGACACCGTACCGGGGACAAGGCAGAACGAGGGAGGAGCGCTTCAACGGCGCGCTGGAGCCGCACTTTCGCATCCTGGACCGGGCCGTCGCGAGCCTGACAGGACGATTCCAGAGACTCCGGAGGCTGGATGTCGGGAATTACACCCGAGCGAGAGCGCTGGTGTTGAGCGCCTGCATCCTCCACAACATGCTGATGGATGTCGGACACGTGCCTCGAGGACAAGTTCAAGAGGCGGAAGATTGTAGTGAATATGGAGGAGGCGAGAAGGATGAGGCGGGTATACGCCTGCGGGAAGCCGTCACGGAAATTTTGCTTTCTGGGGATTTGTGAGAGCCTTATGTAAGATAATGTCTATTTTTCATCATGTTTGCCAGTACACATTTGTCTGCCTGTGCCTTTTTATACAGAACAGGGCTCTAATGATTATTTTAATCATCAATGAATTTTTCGATTATTTTGTCCATTAATCGAATGGATCAAGAACGGGACATTATTTCAAATTGACATTTTAGAAAATATACAGACAAAGTAATTAAGATTCAGTTTGTGGTTTGGTCCGTAACATGTCAGAATATTGAAAAAAAGGTTGATCATTGTTTTCCAAATCAAAAGCAGATTTTTGCGAATGTTTTATTTTGATTCAACACAAAGATAAGTCCGCTTTCACGGAGGACTCAAGGAATCTGAGAATATTTACTCTTGAGAGGCTGAAATTTCAAGGATTTGGACAATTTTATAGTAAGCATGGTCTCCAAATAGTCATCAAAAATAGTTATCAATTCGATTAGTCGATTGTCGATTAATTGTTGCACCTCTAATACAGAAACCGGTGAAGCAGTATATTGATGATTTAAAAAAAAAAAAAAAAAGATCAAAAAGTATCTTTTAAATGATACGAAACAATACGAAAAAAGTAGTATCTTTTCATGTGACTAAGTCGTAACATAAGAATAAAGTTGTATTTGTTATAGTGCAGTGATGCTTTAAGATAGGAGGTTAATCCATTGAGTGACCACACTCATATCTCTAAGCAACCTCCTCATTGAAATGAAAGAAAATGCTGTGTAGCCTTGCCCCACCAAAACAAAATGTCAAAATTTTTGGGATGTTTATATTAATGGGGAAAATATCACTATAGTTTTGCACTTTATAAAAAAAAAAACAGCATTAAGAAATAGAATGTAAAGACTTCAACACAGTCATGGTTTGTGCATTGTTGTGGCTCTTTGGTGTGTGTAACATGGCCACATTCACGTCAACATAGTTCCTAGATGGTGCAAAGACTTTCCCTTTGATTGGTTTGGCTTGGCACAAAAACACCAAATGCAAAAGTTTTTCAGCGAATACAAAACTAAGGGGGTTCACTGTATTGTGCAGTTTTTTTCTTTCAAATTGTGGCTCAACTTGAGGTGTTAGCTGCGTTGTCTCTACAGGACACTGCTGCTTCAAATGGAGAAATTCCACACGTCAAATGAACAACAAAAGCAGACATTTCCCTCCTTAATTGTGCAATTTGAGAAAAGTTTTTTTCCAGCTTTTCGAATGAATATTGTAATCAAAGTGTGAATACACAGAAAATCTCACATTGCTATCATTTTGTTACCTTTTTTCGTCTAGAGGAGAAAAAACATTATTTCAATATTTTGCTAGCATTACCGGGCAAGGTCGACTTTGTGGTCGTTTTTTTACACATGCGTCTAAGTTCACGTCACTTACCAAGAGGTGTCAGAGATGTTGTTGACAATCAAATGTGTGATGTGGGAAGGCGCATTTGCTATAGTGCAGCTGATCATGTCTGCTGTGTGCTTCGGTCTCATCACCGTCCTGTGTCTGTTCTGCACAACTCTGGCTGAAACAGGTAAGACTGATGCTCATGTTCAAACCCGCCAATGGAAAATAATGACAGGTATGAAATATCATCTTGTGTCTTCCTCAGATGAGAACATGGACGTGATATGGAGACCCCTTGGCGGCTCTGTGTCCATCAAATGCAGACATTTGCAACAGGATCCAACGTACATGATTTTGTTCAAAGGCTTCAGGAAGGATTTCACCGTTCTCCACATGAAGTCCCAAAAAAACACCACCGCTAAGGAGTTCGTTGGCAGGCTGCAGGTGGAGGGAGACTTTCCGAATGTGGACGTGGTCATCTCGAAACTGACCTCAGAAGACACAGGGCTGTACTTTTGTGACTACCAGTGGTATGATGACGCAAGCTCAGAACAAAAGAAAGTCGAAGACGACAGCCCGGTGCTGCTGGTGATTGCGGGTGAGCGAACGTCACCTCATGGCATCGTCATGCTGAGGAGTGGATAAAATGCAGTCACAAATTGTCACACAGCGGTGCTTTTTCCATTTTAAACAATTTGCTGGGGTACCTAAATACCTGGAATGAAATGTATTTAAAATGTTTATGTGTGAAAAATATACATGTATAGAATTAATCATCGATAAATAATAGTCATGTATTATAAATATCAATATATGGCATTGAAAAAATATGATATTTACAGGTCAAAGCAAAAAAAAAAAAAAAATGTTGCAAGTAGCTCACAATTTTCAAAGGTTGGTGAACACAACTGCTTGCCTTAGCCATAACTGCCTAATCGCCCAATGAAAATAATTGTCTACTTGTTGCTATGCAAAATTCATAGTGCCCAACTACAAATGCCCCAATAAGGGAAATGAAGGACTACGTCGCTTGATGCTGGGCGGAATCATTGGGTTTAATCGAAAGCGAGTCAAAGGGCAATGGAGGGGGCAGGGTTCATTAAGATGAATCACAACGCCCTCATAAGTGTTCTAATTCGCCCGTTATTGTCTGGAACCGTCGCATCGGACATTAAAAGTCAATCGCGATGACCGCTCTGGTTTGGTACACTGTGTTTGGTTTCTACTCTCAAATGTGAACAAAACGTTTTTTTTCTGTTCTATTTCTGTTCTTATTCGGATCATTTCAAATGTATTGCTAATAGGTGAGCAGCAGTGTGGTAACTCAAACCCAAGTCTTCTCCTGGCGATCTTTGTGGTTTCGGCTACTGTGCTGTTTGGAATCGTCAACGCCTTCTTCCTGTGGGTCATACCCAAGGTGCGTGTGTGTGTTTAAAAGGCATTTTCTCATCGTGGCAGGGGGGGCTGTTTATTTACTCCGCATGCACAAGTGCCAGGATTGGGTTGGTAGAGACTACATTGTAAAATGTATTTCACTCAGTGTTGTGGCATGAAAAGGGAAGCATGAATTTATTTAGCGAAATACTATGTCTGCGGATTCGTGCTTTCATATTTCATACTGGGGTCTCATTTTGTGCCCCCCGTTTAGTCTACAGTTACCATTTACAAAATGACTCCGGCTAACATTAATCATACTTTATGTCATTGGCAGATCAACAGGTGGCACGCCAGATCCAGGCCAGGACGCAGAGTCACCAATGATGTTTACGAGGAGATGCGTGGAACGCTGCGAACTTAAAGACATCCCGTAAGGCCTTGCAAACAGGTGATGCAACCACACTGCGTGCATGCCGCTGAATGAACCATGAGAAATATAGCGACTGTGCTATGCTATTAGCATTATGTTATGATGTCAATGTCAATCAGAAAGTACTATACTTGCTAGTGATACATGCGATCGTCCATATGTGCGAGCGCGAGGCATGTAGAACCCACCGCACACTTCATTAGGTCCAGAACCGAATGAGATCCAATACAAGAGCTGTTTGGAAAATGTCTGACTTTACAAACCAGAATGCTTAGTGTTGATTGACACTCGTAGTGAGGTGTTAATTTACCGTGTTTATTATTGTACTTGTACAAGATGATATTTGGGTAATTTATCCAAATTTTAGAAATGACAGTGTAGTTTTGAACACGTTGAATTAATACCGTTCTAAAACCTGTCTTCGTGTAAGTAAAATTTTGGAAATATGTTGTGTTAAACAAGGCAAGTGTACCTAATCTTGTGTCCGGTGACATGTACGTCATTGTATATTGCGTTATGATTCAGTATTACTAAATGAGAGATATTATGATAATAATATTATCTATTCACTCGATATGAGAAAACAATGACTGGTTTAAAAATATTTTTAAAGCAGGTGTAAGAAAAAGCTTCACTTTAGTATATTCCAAAAATGACTCCATTTATGAATAATGCTGTCCTGTACTTGAATGTGCAATGTGTGCAAAGTAGGTGTACACCCTCACTAACATTCCAAATGATGAACAATGCCTCAGTGAACATAATCCAAAGCCTGTCACATGCCTTGCTCAGGTGATTTATCACCCTGCCATCATTGTTTGCATTTCATGTATCAGGGTTGGGAAAACGATTTCCCCTTTCTGCCATGCAACCCTTGGAAAAAAAATTGAAAAAGTGCAAAATATTTGTTCTGCTGTACATACTCTATTGAATGACTCCAAACAAATCATAAACTCATGCAATTGCCTGAAATAAAGTAATTCTGAAAAATTCTCCACTTGTAGGACACCATATTAGGTACACCCACGGCACCTCATTTGATTCAAACTTAAATTCTGCCTGGGAATGCTCAATTCTGGTACTCTTATCAATTCATTTAACAGGGGTGTGTAAACTTTTAATATCCACTGCAGATAGACTTAATTCTTGCACGTGAGCAAAATTCACAAGTAGTTATGAGAGTTAACTAGTAAAATTGAAATATTCCTTAATGTGGTTCCAAAACAATTTTGTCAGAAGAACAGTTTGGTCATTAAATTCCCATGGTTCTTTGCAGAAATCTTTTTTTTTTTTTTTTTTTTGTTCATCCAAACTGGGCATTACGTTTTATCTTTGTAAAGTGAGTGTTAAAGCACATTTGAGAAGAAAGCGTATGCTTGTTTGGACACATCATGAGTCAAGTTCCCGAAAGCGTACAGTAAGAGATAATATAACACTACGCACATCTGCTGTGAGGTGCAAAATGCTCCCTTACAAGCATAAAATCAGCCCTGTTATCTCAGCTGAATGTTGAGTGATGGCCAAAGAGAAGCACACGCCGTCAATTGTGCCGCCCAAACACAAGCAAGAGATGCTTTTTTTTGTGACTCAACATCTGAAATGTCATATAACAAATCTCTCATCAAATTTGCACTTTTGCAGCATGCACGAAGCAGGTCGATGTCTGTGCTCGTGCATGCATGCAGAGCCTTGTGGCTGCAAGCTGTGAATTTCTTGACCCGGCCAGGATATGTAAGCGTTACCGCATGTGGGTTAAGTGTTACAACAAAAACAAGCAATGGAACGTCTTCGCGCAAACAAGCGGAAACAGAGAACCTTTTTCTTGGAGACACAGCAGAGGGGCCAAAAACAGCAATACCGTGCGGTTTTTTTTTAAACGCGCGTGCAGAGACTGCAGTTTCTATGCCTGCCAAAACTTGTAACAGGAAATGGCAAATGATAATGCTTGTGACAATTTCAAAGCATGATACTATATGTAAGAGATAATCATAAGCCACGTATCTGCACCACCACGGGATTCTGACGAAGAAATGAAGAAGTGACTTAACAAATTTGATTGATTGGAATTTGAAGTTATTTGAGCTTTGATACCATCATCGCTGGTGTGACTGATAAAGAGCAATGAAAATTCCGCCCTTCATGTGATCTGTAACCAATCACATTCAAAGTCATGTTAAGCAGGAGACAGCACACATCTGTAATGGCAATTAAAACCGCATTCTATCCAGTCAGTGGTCCGTCCTCACAACAGACGGTTGCCAGAGATAGTGAGCTTGTTAATGACGGGACAGGAAGTGGCGGCCACAAGATGTCGCTGCAGCCACCACACGTGTGAGTGTTGCCATGCTTGGACTGAGTGCAGAGTGAACAGTAGGAAAGAATGGAGCCAGGATTCAAACTCAGAACTTCTTGACTGTGAGGCAGACATGTTAACAACTTGTCCAGACATATTTTACATTAAAAAAAAATGTCACGGCACCAAACAAAAATGGCATAAAAGTATTGAAACGTCAATTTCTAGTCTTCCTACCAGGGGACTAAAAGACTCTCCGTTTCTATGGCAACACCCTGACCCGACTGAACCTGGCAGTCATGTTCTTGTCAGTGCAATTTCAGTTGTAATTTTTTAAAATATTTTTATGTATACTTCCTTACCCTGTATGATTACTCCTATACTGTATTAGTGAAGTGAAATCCCTATTTTCACAAAAAGTTCTTTCTGTGAGCTTGTATTTGTGAGGAAATAGTCATTTTTTTGTCCTTGAAATGGGAGGGAAGCCCCCTCAATGTAACTGTAAACAGGTCAATGTTGCCACAACACACAAAGACGCACACGCATTGACATATATGACACATGCGGTTGGGTGGGTCACATGGTTCCATTCACACACCCACTCACTGTCAAAGGCCCAACACTTAAGCGAACTGTGAGCATTTTTTTGTGGGGCGAGTAGTACTGAGCAAAAACAGAGTAACAAAAATTTTATTTAATTTGGGATTGTTTTGAAAGCCTTTACCCATTTTTTATTACTATTTTTCTAAGATCAAATTTTTCTAACCGATTAGTGTGTAAACCGATTGGCGATGAGAAGTGCTGTGTTTGCGCCAAACATACCTTTTGAAATTACGCCAAAAACAGATTATCCCGTTTTATCAGATCATAATAATAAAAAAACAAAACAAAAACAACATTTTTACAGTAAATATGTAAATGCACCAAAAAAAAAAAAAATTCTTTGCACTCCATGGTTTTACTTTGAACACATATGCCTGGCAATCCACATTTCAATTAACGTGTTCAATCAGTGGATTAACTAACAACTGGTGTGTACACAGACAGTCTCCTTGTTGTGCGACTTATCTGTCTTAGGGAAGACTCCTAAACATGGAACAGCCAGAGTTTAGGAGCCAAACCACTCCCGCACATGCCACATGGGCGTGCGTCACGACGCAGGAGCGCAGGTGTGATTGTGTCCATGACCGTCTGTCTTTTTCTCTCTCTCTTTCCAAAGAGGTGCACAGTGCATTGGAATACGCCTTCAAACTTATTGCTGTCCCGCTGAAGTGAAAGGACCATCCAGGAAAGACGCTTGTAAAAAAAAAAAAATAATAAAAAAAAAATAAAAGAACTATTACACTTTTTAGTCCCACAGAATTCAGGAGGAAACATCGCCACCATGAAGAAATCTTCATACACAGGTAAATGTGTTACTGACCTGCATGCTATCCAAAGATGCGTTTTGGAGGGAGTTGATGATGACACCATTGTTGTCATTATGGAAAGGTTACTATAAATTCTTCATAATTCATATTTGGGGCGAAAGACCCATGCATGACTTTATGGGTGTGGTTACAAAGCTTCACTTGCATGTTTGGACTCCAAATGAATGACATCATGATAGAAAAAAAAACTGCAGCTCATGAGGCAAAACATTAGGTACAGTTTGGTATAAAACAACTATGACATTTTAACACTGATATTCCAATATGTTGATTAATGCCAACTTGAACTGCATCGCGTCAAAATATTTGGCAGTTTTTCTTTGAATGTTTCTTTCACGTGGCTGTAAACTTTAGCTTTACAGATGCCTTGTCTGCTCGGCAGACGGCGTGTGCAGTTAATGTAAAAGTATTTACAGTCTTCGGAGTGGATCGTTTGGTTGAGGTGAGGCATTTATTTAACCAAACAGCACTATGCATCACTTTCCAATTGGGTTATGGTGTTTATTTTCCAATTTTGGGAGGATTTTTTTCATCCACTCCCTGACTTATTCCAACTTGTTAAAATGCTGACCAGCTTTTACTATGGAATGTAAACTTCAGGTTTTCAGATGTCACGTCTACAGCATTTGTGCTGCATTATTTGTTTATATTGCTCAACTGCAAAGTGTATGAGGCGTATATTTGGTGTAAGGGGTTTACCTTTTTTTTTTTTGACAATTACATTTGTTCCGGGTGAGTGTTATAATGTTCAGCAACTTTTGCCATGGTATGTTTTTCTTCAAATGTCACTGTAAATTAACACCTTTCCAGATGCCAAGTCTGCTTTGCAGGCGGTGTGTGTTGTTCATAGTGAAACTGATTGCAGCCACTATGTGACGGGTTTATTTGAGGTCAATCATTTATTCAACTCAACTACAGAAACCAACAGGCATCTATGAGGGAAAAGGTCTATTTTTACTATTTGTTTCGTCGTAGTTTCTTTGCAAACTCGAAATGAACCAGTTTCCCATTGTCAAGTCAATGTTGAAATAAAGACTGTTTCTCTTTAAACTCGTGATAAATGTCAACTTTTCTGAAGATCCGCCGCTCACTCCCCATGAGTTAAGATAACAGATAAGAGCCACTAAGTGGGGGTGTTTATTTGAGTCGAGGTGCTCATAACTGAACTGCTGTCGTATCAATTGTTTTTTTTTTCCTGAGGGGAAAAAGAATGTGTCTATGAGGTATACACTGTTTATATATTCGAGTGATTAATTAGGGCACGGCATCTAGTAGTTGAATTTTTTTTTTTTTATGTAGTTATGCTGTTGTAGCAGCTATTCGCAACCACTGTACAGTACATATAATTATTATGATTATGTATATTTCTATGCCAGTGACGTATAGGGACAGACAAAACAATGAAATAGTCTTCCTCTAAATGACAGTGGCTATGTTTAACCTGTGCATTCAGTCATAGCTTTATGTTCTGCTCAACATGCTCAACTCAAAATCAATTCGTGAGTAAATTGAGATGTCATCCTTTTTTCAGTTTGCATACTTTTGATGACATTTTTGTTGGCTGCGCCATGGAATTTTTCTAATGTAAAATAAGTGGATTGGTCCAATAAAGTGGGGCTAACACTGGCTTGAGAGTGCACAGAAAAAATTCATGGAACATCGGTGGAAGATGATGAAGGCCATCACGTGATGTCTTCCCCTTTTGAAAAAAAGAGAAGTGAAAAGTTAACAGCCTTAAGGATCAAAGCTACCGACAGCTAAGGCGACCTCGTCACTCACGAGCCCGCCGCGAATTGCGCACATCCTGATTGAAACACCCATCTTCCTCCTCACCTATCACCCCTCTACCTCCTCCTCCTCTTTTTCCACTACTGGCTAATCTCGCGCCCATCCGCTGAGCCTCATTGACCTCCTCCAACTCCAGCTAAGCTCCGGCTCAGTCCAATGTACACAAGGTCTATCCTGCGGAATGCCGCTCTTCCCGGGTCCTCTTTCCAGAGTCTTTGTGCGATCCAGCGCCTGACACTTTTCCGTTGGAGCCAAGTGCAAGTTGGGTCATGCCACATCTTCCTCCTCCTGTGTGTGTGTGTGTGTATGTGTTACGCGATGTGTGTGCAGGTGTCACATTCCTTTTTGTGGAATCGTATAATAACAAAGTGTATGTGTGCATATTGCTTCTCTCCAATGTGTGGGGACGTGTATTTGTGAAGGGGCAGCGCATGTACACACACACACACACACACACAATTCCAGTGCAAGTTTGAATATATGGTGTCTTGAGATACGAATGACCCGACTTACAAGTTTTAAAAATGTAAACATCCTAGATACAAGCACTATATTGTGGCAATGAACAATTTTCAAAAGTTCAAATGGAATTAAACATTGTGTGTGTAAACAACTACATACTGTAGCTTTGCCTTAAGGAAAGTCTGCTTAGCTTAATGCTAACAAACAATGCAAAACACCATATATGGGCTAACAAAGGTCAGGATATTATATATATATATATATATATATATATATATATATATATATATATATATATATATATATATATATATATATATATATATATATATATATATATATATATATATATATATGTGTTCTATGCTCCCCCACTAGTCTAAACACGATATTCTGATTAATATTGCATTTGTGGAATATCGTTTTTATCCGGCCATTCTGCCACTTGGTGTCAACTGGAAATGACATTACAATGCCTAAGGGCTCAGCTTGCAAATGTCACATGACCAAACCCAGAAAACAGGTGAGCTGTGATTGGTTGTTAACTGAAAAATACTTTTGACTTGATTTCCTCTTTAAGCAATGGATATTTGAACACAAATGGGAGAGTAACACATCAAGGCATATAGTATAACAACGGCATATATTCTTTATCCTCTGGGGAGAACGATTAATATTACTGCAGCTTACAGAAGAGTTGTGACCACCTCCATTTATCACTCTATGCCTGTATTATACTCCCCCAGGTGGCCAAGGCATGCATACTAGAATCAGCGGCACAATGTCTCTTAAATTAAAGAAAAAGTGGCAAAGGCAGCTTGATTCTTTACATTTTATTTATGTCATTACTGTATGATTATAAAAACTGCAATAATTAATAGTGGTGGGTTGCTTTTAAATTAGCGGTGACTGAGCATATAGGCCACTTTTATGTTAGTGCGGTATGCGCTGGTATTCTGTTGCTTCAGTCAGCATGTATTGTTCCAAAGATCCGTGAAACCAGTCCCTCCACCAATGCTCTGGATCAATGAGTAACCTGTATGAATATCACCCTCCACACACACACATGCACATGGAGTCCTTATTTTCCAAGTCCTCCTGGTATGTGCTTTTATGTTCCACTCCACACAAACATGAACATGCACTTCCAGGTCCACTAGCAGCGTGACAAAAGACTTCTTCTTGCCTCACATTATGGCTCCTAGCTTGTTTATACAATGCTGTAAGAGGGGGACCAAAGCTATTGTTTCACGGTAACATGAAAGTCAAGCTATAAAAGTATGTTGCGACATATTTGCCCTGTCATCTAGCTCGACATGCTGATGGATGGCCTAACCTTCAATTTGACGTCCTAGAAGACCTTGTATAATGGAATAATAAGGTACTGGGGCACATGGATGTGCACGTACTGTTCTGCGGTTGTCCTGATCCCAAATGATGATGCACAACATTCAGTAGAGCAGTTGGTGGAGCCCGTCATGGTTCCGCGGCTATGAGTTAAGCATAATAGCTACTTAAAGCGGAAGTCAACCCAAACATATTTTTTTTCAAGAATATGTTCCCAGCAGGCCCACTAGTTGAAACACGGCATTCTGATTAATTTTGCGTTTGTGGAATATAAATTAAGCAGCAAAATGCACTAATTTTTAGTCATCTCTGGGGGCGGCCATTTTGTCTTCTGTCGACTAAAAATGACATCAGAATTGCTCACAATGACCAATCGCGGCTGACCTGTTTTCTGAATCTGACCCGTGATTGGTCGTTGTGATGTCATTTTCAGTCAACAGAAGACGAAATGGCCGCGCCCAGAGATGGATAAAAACGAGTGGATTAACACGTATGCCACAAACGCAATATTTATCAAAATGCCCTGTTTCAACTAGTGGGCTTGCATAGAACATATTCTTGAAAAAAATAGTTTGCGTTGACTTCCACTTTAAATTTGTTTGAATCTATATTCTGCTTAAAAGGCTATTAAAAAAACAACTGGGGAACGATGATTTCAATTCACCTACATTCAAAAAAAAAAAAAGAGTTATGTGAATATGCACCGAAACGTAATTGTCAACAACGGAAGGGTGTACGACGTGTGCTGTAATGGACCAGCCGTTTGGTAATCTCCTGAAATTCCCCGTGGCCACCACGCCCCTGCCGATGTTAGTGCTCACTTATTTGCGTGCAGTTTTGGAGTCCATAAAAAAACATTCCGCCATGATTTTAAAATAACCAGAGATTTCATTACCATATGGACAAAATCGCCCTCCGCTGTCAACTGAAAATGACATCACAACTGCCCTCGGGTTCACATTGTGAACGTCACATGACCAAACCCAGAAAATGCGAAAAAAAGCTGTTTTATCACTACAACCTACAACCACGACAACAACCGATGATGTTCATACCCCCGCACCACTGGTAACTACGAACCCTTGGTCCTCCTCCCTCAGCCTTATGGAGCTTTTTCTGGAGGGACCTTCTGCCTTTATTATTAGCAGCAAAGAATGCAGCTCTGCCATACGGTCGCAGCTCTACATTGATAGCAGACATTGTAGGTAGGCTCCAGGCCCAGAGGGAGCCTGTAAAAAGATAATGGGGGGTTCTGATGTACAGCAAGACATGTGCTTTGACATCTACATGTGGGTATTACATGATGGATGCACCCACAGGCATTTAGTTTACTGTTACAAAGAGTAAGAGTATGAATGCGATTGTTTACTTTAAAACCAGGCGCATATTTATTTGATCATTGCTTTGGTAGTTAGCAGGCTGCTTCCCATTGTTTCTAGGACACAGGATGACAGCATTGTGTATTTTTTTTATTCTGGAGTAAGTACACAAGAGCCATCGTGATTTGAATGACAACATTTTGTCTTGTTTTTTTTTTAAAAAAGGATGTGGCATGTTTGTTAACTAGGCGGCACGGTGGTCGACTGGTTAGCACGTCCGTCTCACAGTTCAGAGGTCGTGGGTTCGATCTCCCTGTGTGGAGTTTGCATGTTCTCCCCGTGCCTGCGTGGGTTTTCTCCGGGTCTCTCTAAATTGCCCCTAGGTGTGATTGTGAGTGCGGATGTTTGTCTTTCTGTGCCCTGCGATTGGCTGGCAACCAATTCAGGGTGTCCCCCGCCTACTGCCCAAAGACTGCTGGGATAGGCTCCAGCACACCCCGCGACCCTTGTGAGGATAAGCGGTATAGATAATGGATGGATGGATGTTTGTTAACTACCAGGGTGCTTCCTGCTTCAAAGAAAATGATGACTGTATTATACCATTTTCATTTTGGAACTTGGGGAACGGTTTCATTGTGATTTGAATGGCAAAATAAGATAAGAAAGCTAAACTTTAGAGGAAGATAAATTTGTGTCAGTTAGCAGGCCCCTTTCTGGTTTATGGACAGTGCCATAAAATTGCACTTGCTGGAGCTATTTATGACACAGGATAGAATATTGTTGCTGTCCATTGAAAGCATCTATCTCCGTAGTTTTTTAAAAAATTTTATCCACATGTACATAGGCCTACTCGAACGTTTGACATTCAGTTGTCTTTATCCACTTCTTGACTGCAAGAAGAAAAAAAAAGAAAAAAAAATATGCTGAACCGTTAAAAGCATGTTGACCTGACATGTCTTGGTGAACAGGCACATAAAAGAATCCCTGTGTGTATGACATCCACCTAGTACATGCTTCCTGAGGGAGGTTTCTAGTCATAAAGCTCCCCAGACATCTTAAGTGACTTGCAAAGGAAGTCTGATCCTTATCTGCCTTGTCGATGTTGTTTTATTGGCTGCTTTATTAGTATTCTCGATTCACATACTTTTATACTCATTGTGTTTGTACTGTACAGAAAGGTGTGTGTGCAGCAGTGTAGTTCAGGTTCAGGGTCAAGGTTGAACTCATTCTTCTGCGTGTGTGTGTGTGCATGTAAGTGTGCTAGCTAGCTAGCTAGTTAGCTATCTGGAGCTGTAAGATACAACAAGATAGCTACTTATCAACATAGCTAGTAAGTGTGATTGTAAAGTGATAAAATTAGTTACTAGCTAGCTAGGTAGTTAGCTGAAGTATGCCTTGCAGTGACAGATACATTAAAGGTCTAAAGAAATATAATATATATAATATAAAAATATTGCTTTCCAATCTACCGCTAGATAGCTTGTCTGGTTCTGTGTATGTGCGTGTTGTTGGGTTTGTTTTGGTGTGGTCCTCACTCATTAGGAATGCATCCAGGTAGAGCACTTACGCGGCCTGTAAAAACAACATTGAAAAATGGCTGTGCGGCAGACCTTTCAGCCCGTCTCGCTTTGTTTCACGCACGCTCGTCGTCTGCACTCGTCCGTTCCTCTCCCTTGTTCTCTATCGTTTCGTCTGTCTCTTGCCCCATTTGCAAGCACTGTTGTGAAATATTTGCAGCATACTCTCAATGTGTATAACAGGGGCCATAAAAACACACTGGAAGCAGCATATGTGCATGCAGATAAATGGGGATCCGTTCCCAGGCCCACCTGCAGGAGAAAATAAACATTTAGAAAATAAAAAACAATCGAACGTCAATGTGCTGTCCTGTAAAGGTAAAATGTGTAGTAATTTAAAAATCAATCCGCGCCTATGGTTACAGCTGATCTGATAGATCAAATATACTGTAAAACCTTCTAATTGTACTGCTTGAACACAAATTGTTTTTCCTAATTCTTTCAATGAAAATACTGTATAAATAAAACCCATGTTGGAAATAAGCTCAGGATGTGTGGCAATGTTGTTTGCTTGGCAAACCACTCCTCCTTTCTTTGCTGCTTTGCTTTGTTAACCTTCATTCACAAAGTGTGTGTGTATGTGTGTGTGTGTGTGTGAATGTCTCTGAGTGCTTTTGTATTTCAAGTGCGACTAAGTGCTGCTGCCCGTCCCCTTTGCTTATCTTCACTTCACGTCTGAGGTCAGTCACTTAGCGGTTGACATGTTTGTCCAAGCCATGCACTTGACCGGTCATGTTCTACATATATACACATGCACGCATGCACACACACGCGTTCACGCACTCTCACACGCCTTTTTTCTTTTTTTTTTAATTAGACATGGGTATATGGCCTGACTAAATGAAGCTCCTCCCTTTCACTTGGCACCAAGATGCTATATAAAAACAGTGACTAAGTGAGTTTAACAGCGATTAACAGAGGATAGGTTAAACATAATCGCAAATCCTTTTTTTCCCATATTATATGGGAACCATCTTTCTGAGTCACTTTTGGGGGTCACATTTAAAAGCTTCCTACACACATTGCTTTTCATGTTTTATGGGACCAAGTCACTTTTATTAAAGATTCTACACGTGCACTGGTTTTCATGTTTCGTGGTGTGTATGTGTGGGGGGGACAACTTTATGAACATCACTTGCGGCGCCATCTATCATTTTAAAAGGTTGTAAACATACACACACCTACAACCCCCCCCACACACACACACACACGCACGTTTTCATATTTTATGGGACCAACCCTCTGAACTTTGTTTACAGGGACCCCCTTTTAAATATTCTATACACACAAACCCTTTTCAAGTAAGGGGACCAACTTTCTGGATGTAACTTCGCAGGACCACACTTTGAAAGGTTGTGCACAAACACAGACACACACACACACCCACCCCCCCCCCCACACACACACACACACCCACACACGCACACACCCCCACACACGCTGAATAGGTTTGGCTAACCAGGGGTAGATAACCCTAGCCAGCAAAGTTTTGAGACCTTCAATTAGTTTCCATCCAATTTTACCCTGTCATAGCTAGCAAGTGTTTCATTTTCAATTTAGTACTCCTCATGGCTAACTTGCTGGCCAGCTACGCATTAGCAATTAACTTTATACCATGTCACCATCGCCCTTAATTGCTATGTTGCGAGGTTAGTAGCTATCTAGTTGTACCTTACAGTTTCAGCTAACTAGCTAGCTAGCAACTACCTAGCTACCTATATTGTACCTACTTTCGTGTCAACTAAGGGTGATTGTGACGTAGGAAAGTTGGCAGCTAGTTGATTGCTTGCCACAGTTGTTGTGACTTTCTGCTTGTCCTCATAAGTTGAAAGCTAGTTAGCTGTATAGGTAACAGGATGACACCTTGACTAAGTAGCCATAGTGGTTGACTAAGAGTTGCATGCATGCACGGACAACCTCATCAGGATTTGACATCAATCAGGTGAGGCCCATAGCAACCACAGTTCATTCATGTCGTGTTTTTCCACAAGCATGAACACTGCCTCTATTCTTCTCATGCATCGTGTGTCTACGCTGACCTCAGTTGTATATTTTGATTTAAGCAAATATAACCAGGACGTTTACAAATCCCCTCCCGGGGAAAAGGGTCATAGATCCCTGTGTCTGGAGATTACTTTATAACCCATTGAAGTTGCGCTAAACGTGTGCTTGTGCGATGTGTGTGATTTTGCGACTTCAGACAAGACTGAGCAGGTGAGCATAGTCTTGGTGCGCACACACACGCAAGCATACACACAGAAATAGCTACATACCAGGGTAACTCTGCAGGTGTCACTCTTTTTCCTCATTTCCACAGACACTTTTGACTGACAGAAACATATTAGCGGCCTGTCAGTACTTTGCCCTCACTCTAAACCAGAGCGCTACAGGCGGCGGCGTATTACATCACTTTTGTGCCAAACAACACCTTATCAACACAATGTTTGAATTACAGACGATGACTACACGGGCGGCGGTTTGCTTTGATGCACAAATAAGCGTAGCCAGGAGCAAGAGTTGAAGTAAAGTATTGGCATGGTTGTATGTGTGGCTGCACCTGGATACTGTGAACTGAACAACTACACTTTATTTATCTATGACAGATTCCACTCTTCCGGGAATGCTTTCATTCATATGTTGGGAGTGTGGGAATTATTGGTCCATTCTTCAGATGTAGGACCTAAGAGCCGGCTTACTGACTCACTATCTCTTTTCAATTTTTTCCCAAAGTTACTTGGTGACATTGAGATCATGATTTTAAAGTCCTTTGACACCAAAGTGTTTTTTTTTCTTTTTCTATTTTTCTTCATATTTTAGATTGCATATATGTATAAACTCTTTATTTTATATTCACTCTGGGATAGGCACCAGCCAACACGTGGCCCTGAGGATAAGCACTATAAAAAATGAATGCATGGAAATAATTTTTTATTTTACTTCTGTGTCTATTTACAGCAAGGTCAGCCAGTGCGCGATCAAGGAGGACAGAGAAAGATGGCTCCAGCATCCTCAGCCCAGGTAAGTACAGAGATTACCGTGGTCATGGCGGTAACGTTTTTTTAAATTGCTGTGGTATCTACTCTCAGTCTCTGTGCAATCGCTGATTATTCTTATAATTTTTATGTAAGTCAGTGTCACTGACCTTTAGCAGCAAGATATTGAAAGCCCGAAAGCAGAGTTGAGGAACTTCTCCTGCACAGATAACAGATTAACTCTTCACCACAGATAAAGATATGATGTGCAGGACACAGACAGAGGGTTGATAAAATTCCCATTTGTTTGTATTTCAAAACTATTTTCCCAGACAGACAATATAACAATTGTGACACAGGCATATATTCTTTATCTTTTGTGAAAAAATACTACTTCAGCTTATTTCCTTTTGTTGTGAAATTCTTCCGCGGTGAAATTCTTCTTCATGTGTCTCTCTGTGTCTGGATTATACTGCCCCCTAAAGTAAGCAGAGCTGCAGTTAGTTTTTTTTAAATGCTAAATTAGCGCTCGCGTCCCCACTCAGTTGTGCATTTTTTGCGTGTGTACTATTGGCACATACGCCAAAGATTTGGCTCACTGCTACGGCATGTCGTCTTTGTGGAGAGAGCCTATATGTGCAGTGTCAGCACAAAAAAGCGAGACATGCAAACAGAGAGAAGAAAAGGAAGGAAATGCACACACAATTTTACATGTGCAGGCTGAATACGACAATGTGTAGTGCAGGATGTGAACTCATCCCATAAACACTTGATGGCTAATGGGCCGACATGCATATAAGTTTATTGTGGTAATGTGTGTGTCACCTATAATAGTCAGATGTGAGTGTGTGTGTGTGTGTGTGTATATGTATGTGTGAAAATGACATCACTGCAATTACAATGTGTCATGTTGTGTTTAATGGCCTCTTACTTGGATCTCTCTCGTAATGAATTACTCTATTATTATCTATTGTGCATTTGTGTTAGAGTGCATGTTGCCGGGAAATGCTTAACGATGTCTGCCAAGTGAGCATATTATGGGATGCCAGGCAGGCAGGCAGGCAGGCACGCTCACATATCCTATTTTCCTCCCATGGACCAGCTAAAATGTCTAGATGAAAAATGTGTTCATTCAGGTTTTGGGCCACACAAAGATAGAAAGACAAGAAAATATAAATATGCGCGCACTCACGCGCACGCCACTACCCCTCCACCCTCCTTCCACCTCAGGTTCGGGGCCTATACTTGCAGGCGCTTGCAAATCTTGACCGCAAGAGGTCGCCACAGTTCAGAGCATATTTTGCTTAAAGGAGCCATACCGTAGATGTGCTTTTTCCCATATCGTAAAAGGTTACCCTCATGTCTTATTGAAGGTCTGACATTCTGTCCAAATAAGCAAAATTTAAAGAACTGCATCATACAGCTTGAAATGTCTTTATTTTTTTTTTCTGTGTCATGCAAATGTGTACTCATCTCAACTGAACTTTATAGAGCATCCTAAAAACAATTGCAGCTGAAACAAAGCGCTGTACATAAATAAAAATCGAAGGCTTCTGTTACCATGCCAACTTGGGGCAGAGCTAGGTAGTTTGTGACATTGGGAGAGCTACTCAGTGTTGCCAACTTTGTGACTTTTAGGACCCCTCCAACAACTTTTTCCTAAAAGCGTCTGGCAACCCTAATTAAAAAAATATATACTTTTATTTTATTATACTTTTTAACGTTATTATTGACTAAAATGTAATTAAACAACTAATGTAAAAATGTTGTACTTGAAGTTTTTTTTAATGTTCAATAACTCAATTAACCATTATTTTTTTATATTTGGTAGGGCTGTGGCCTGTGTAAATGAAGCTCTTTCCCTCACTTCAACATAGTCTCGTGATGTCAAGATGCCACACGATGGCACCAAAGTTCTAATTTTGTATCAGACAGGGCTATGGCCTTTGTAGCTAAAGCTACTCCCCTTATGTCAACATAGTTCATTGGCATCAAGATGCCACAAAATGACACCAAAGCACTACTATTCTATTAGACAGGGCTATGACTTGTATAAATGGCACTCCTCCCCTCACTGCCACAACATGGTGCCAAAGCACTACCTTTCTATTAGGAAGGGCTACGGCCTGCGTAAATGAAGCTCCTCCCCTCACTTTAACATAGTGCTTTGACATCAAGATGCCACAAGATGGCGCCAAAGCACTAGTTTCTATTAGACAGGTCTATCGCTTGTGTAAAAGAAACTATTCTCCTCACATCAATATAGTTTCCTTGGCACCAAGATACAAAAAGATGGCGCCAAAGCACTACTTTTCTACTAAACAGGGCTGTAGCCTGTGTAGATGAAGTTCTTCCTCTCATGTCAACATAGTTCCTTGACACCAACATGCCACAAGATGGCACCAACTTGTCTATTAGACAGGGTTTTGGCCCGGGCACAAAAACAGCGATCGACGTCCATTGTTTTTGTTATTTGCATCGAGGGCCCGTTTGATGTCTCAATCGGTGCTCGCCCCGTGACCTCTGACCTCCAACACAGTGTGAGGGATGTGCAAAGGGGTCAAGTGTCATGTGGAGTTTCCTGATCCCAGAGATTGGCATGTTCTCTCTCTTTCGTTATCTCATTTTGTAGGAGTCACTTTCATATTATTTGACACACAGGCGTAACCGCGCGCGATTCATGGCAGGGAAGTGCCGTGAAGGGAAGGGCCTTGCAAAAATAGCCCGTCACATGCTTACGGTGGACACAATGCTGCTTCAGTCTTTCGACGGCAGCATCTGAAGGGAGCAACATATGACCTGCACATGGGCCATGTCGTCACACTGAAGGAATCAAAGCGGGGAGAGGAGGACGAAGCGGAGGAGAGGGAGGGGAGGAGAGAGGAAGGGAAGTCCAAAAAAAGACGAGGAGGGAGCGAGAGGGCGAGAGAGATTGGAGTCAAAGTGCAGACGCTACATGTGGCTCTGGAGGGAGTGATCTGGTTATGGAGGGGGACAAATTCTCAGGTAGGACACATGTTTCTTCACTCAGTCGACTCAACGGACTCATCAGTGAGCGCTTTCCTGTGTCTCTTTGCTCCGCTTTACTTTCCTCTCTCTATTTTCCATTCTCTCATTCTGCCCTCTTTGCTGACTGCATGCTTTCTTTTGGGGGGAATTAACAGACAGAGGGATCAATGTAATTTCTGCACAAACTGTTCTTTCTCGGGTATGTCTCACCCTCTCGCTTGTTCTGTCCTTCTGTCGTCGTTTCGTCTGTGGACGGGAAGAAGCCGCGTTTGAACAGTACTACTCTTGTCCCTCGTGGCTCTATGGGTCACTCGTTCCTCTCTGGCCAACAGGATGTAGAAAGCCTGAGTCAGCCCGCCTTGCAAATAAGACACTCGAATAACACACACACACACACGCGCACACACTCACGCACGCGTACAAAATACCCTGTTAAATAGAGTTTGTCATCCGTGTTATTTAGAGGTTATGGAAGTTGTAAAAGTCATCGGGAGGGAAGAATGAGTTGGAGTGTTCAAAAGTGTCTACAGCAGCATGTGTGTCAATACACACTCAGGGCCAAATCATTATGCAAATCCATAAAAAATGAAGACCAAATTATTTTCTTGGATCTTTACTACTACTACTTCCACCACCACCACTCCTCCTCCTCCTATACGACTACTATTACTACTACTACTACTACAACAACCACCATCACCACCACCACCACTACTACAACTACTAACACTGCCACCCCAACTACCACTCCCACTCCCACTCCCATCACCACTACCACGACAACTACTATAGTGAGAAAAAAAATAATTACATTTTACTACGTTTAAATGTTGAAACTGAAAAATAGAAAGACAAGAGAAGCAAACAATTTTGTTGCTTTGTACTTGTGCATGTGCAATGACAATGAAGAAATTCAATTAATTTCTATCAAAAAAATGATGTGAACCCCCCATTCTCCATCATTTTATTTACTATATTTATATTGATAAGAAAAAGTAGAGAGGAATGTGTCATATCAAAAATATTGATAAAGATAATAATAAACAGATTTGTTTGACACTGTAAAATAGGTATTTTACTGTGAGAAAAGATAACCATAAATATAACCAATAATAATTATAATAATTAAAAAAAAATGTACATTGTAAAAATAATCGATATAATTTATTATTGTATATTACATCAAAAGCACCTACCACCACCATTTTTTTTTTTTTACCCAATAAACAAAAAATATATATTTTCCTTCATTGTTCATCAATCGTTTTCTCAAACTGCAGCCACAACAATAAACACCTAAAGACGTTTCCAAGAGCTGCATGTGTGCCTGTTCCTACTGTGAATATAAATGCCTCCATGTCTTAAGCTGTTTACATCAACGTCTTGGTGTCTGGCGTTTGTATTTTATTTAAAGCAGCTATAATTTACAATGTCACTTATAGTGGGGGGGGGGACTCGAGAGCAGCTCCATTCAATCGCAAGGAGCTTAGGAGCCAGACACTTTCCCCACGAGTTGATGGAGATTAAAAAAACAGGAGGAAAGAAGATTTATTTCACCACACGGGCAGAAATATGACCCCAAATGACTGCTCGTGTTGCTCCAAGTTGGACTTCGAACGTGATAATATGTCAGCCTTATGTCCACATCTTTCCATTCCATCAAGCTTGGCAAATCATCACAAAGTACCGTAATATTATTTTTGCATATCCTCAAGTGCATACAGTGTAGCGTGTAATCGGTTCACGTGTCTTCTGGCTAATCTGCGCCCGTCATGAAGTGACGCTGATGCGCAAAGCCTGCTTTGTTTGCACATGAGTCAACAGCCCCCGAGAGTGACTGAGTTGAATGGAGGCGAAAAGGCCATCAGCGTTTGCCCCATTCATCGCAGTCACTGTGGGGTCAGCTGATGACCGCGGATACAGTGTGACACATTCACTCGCAGTCAATGCAGGGTGGAATAATGTCACTCTTCTGACGAGGGTTGAAACCGTTTGGAAAGTGACCAAGGTGACCCTAAATAACGGGAATAAACTCAACTCAACAAAACGGTTAGTGTTTAACAGTGGATTGTAAATGTAATTACAGTAATTGAAACCTTTTTTTTTTTTGTTTTGATTTGTATTGAATATTTTTAGTCATGTTTTGTCGATTGAATTGAATTGAATTTCAATTTCCGTTCATGTTTTTGGTCAACATTTGTACATTTTTCGATTCAACGTTTTAATTGTACTTTATTTGAACTCCGAACCTCAGAACTATGAGGCAGGCATGTTTACTATGAACACGTGCTGCTTTTGAAAATTTGTTCTCGCACAGTCAAATGAGATACAAACATTTACCAAACTTTATTGATATAGCACTTTTCATACAAAATGACTTTATACCCTTGATTTATTTTCAGTGCGGCCCTAGTTGTCCGTTAGGTGATGCAACTTCTGTGAATTACTCCAAATTTCCAATGAATTTGTATTCATTCTCATAATTCCTATGCAAAGTGTCCAAAACGGTCTTCATATGGAAATGTTCTTCCCTGTTGCCCTTTGTCTTGCGACTCAGTTAAACTAAAGGCAGATATTGAATCAAAGCCTCACTTTTTTTTTCCCAGATTGTAGCTAAACATAACAGAAGATAGCACCAGGTGGGCTGTAAAGTTGAATGATGACATGCATGAAAAAAAATCAGATGTAACCCACGTTTATAATCATATATTACGAGCTTTTGTGGGTTGTTTTATTGGCTTTTTATAACAGTTTCTCTGTTGCATGAAATCTCATAAGCATGTGTTTTATTTCATTTTTCATTTAAATCTTATTCTCAATGTCCCCCATAAATTAGTTTCGGACCAAGCGGCTGAACTCTGCGGCCGTGTTGCTTCCTGGAGCCCACGGATGTGTTTTGGTTGTTGCCATGGCAATGCTCTGAGTAGAACAATATGTGAGCGCAGAGAGGCGAACAAAGAACTGTAACGCTGTCTTGTCCACTCCATCCATTAAGTTATTACCCAGTGGAGAGTTGGAGGTGGGGAAAAAAAAAAAGAAAAGAAAAAGTAGTATTGATAATCATTTGCATGGAGGGTGGCTTCCCATGCGTGTGCCAACCCGCACACACACATTTGAGTCATGTTGCCAACAGGTGCTGCATTTGATTAAAATACACAAAGCTAGTGTGTGTGCTGCTGTTGCATATTTTGTATAAAAAACAGCTGCTGTCAGTACAGCTGTGCATGCACTCATGTGGTTGGTTGCGGGGGGGGGGCGGGGGGGGCACAATGTGGGACGGTTCGTCATCGGAATACTTTCCACTGACATTCATCACTAGAGGTGGCAAAAGTACTCACTCTGTACTAGTATTAGGACAGAACTACTGCGCATGTACAACTTTCAACAAGTCTATGGGGAAACATTTTTGTGCCTCCACGGCAACACATAAAAAATCAGAATGAGCACTCTATCAAATTGTACTTTTTAAAAACTTACAGTGGTGACATATAATTGAAGAGAATGTAAAGCATTTTTTAAATTATTTTTTTTGGGGGGTGGGGGACCATTTTTTGGTTCAATTCAATGGACAATGTACTGCTCCTTTCAGTGTTAACCTTGGCCACCTGGGGGCAGTATTAGACAGATACACGGTTTAATATAGAGACTCCTCATTCCTCAGTAAGCCACACTAATGTTAGTTTTTCTTCGCAGAGGGTAAAGAATATATGCCCGTTATGGTTTACAGTCTTATCTCTCTGTGTTTCTTTAAAAGCATTATAACACCGCCACATATAGGAGATGCCATTCATTATCCCATATGGCATTTTCCATTATATGTCAGTATTAAGCAGTGGTGGTGGTTCATAGTCATTGTTGGTGTTGTAGCTAGAGTAGTGGTAGCGGGTGCACTAGTACTAGTAGCCTAGTGGTAGCAGTAAATAGCAGTAGTGCTAATACTTGTTGTTGCGCACTCTTATTTGTAATAATTAAAATAGGTCTAGTGGAGGTAGTAAAAGTAGTGGTGGTGGTAAGTTGTAGTACAGGTGGTAGTAGTAGTCATAGTTGCTCGTGTAGTTGTAGTGTCAGCAGCTGTTCTAGAGGCAGTAGTACTAGTGTCTAATAGTGTAGTATTGCAATAGCAGATCTAGTTTGTAGTAGCACTAGTCCTAGAAGTAGTCACAGATACAAAAGTAAATGTAGTTGTAAGTGTCAGTACTAAAATGATTCAGTAGTCATTGAAATACTTTTTGTGGTGGTAGCAGCAGCCAATAGTAGTGGTAGAAATATGTGATGGCGTGTTAATATAATGTTTTCCTTTGCGCGCGCCCTCCCACTGGTGCTATCTATCTTTTCACCTTCCAGTCTTCCTCCGCTTCATTCACGCCGTCTCCTCAGTGAGGACGAGCCAGGTACACTGGCTTATTATGAGTGTTGCCATGAAAACAAAGACAACCATGAAAACAAAGACAACCAGACGGTCCCCTCCAATGCACGCACACGTCCAACGTCCACATTACTGCATCACTCCGCCTGGCTCGTGCGCGCTTGTGTTGAAGAAACTCAACTCACCTCCATTGCCATTTGTTCTTTTGATATTTAACAGCATGAATGAAAGACTTTGCATGCCGGGGTCTATTTGCGTGTGTGTACCCGTTTGACATTTGTGAGCCTTGTCGTCCTGGCACGACTATCACGACAGCCGTGCTCAGCCAGGCATCCGTTTCTATATATTTATCCTCTTCCTCTTTCTTGGAGTGCTGCTGGTGATCCGTCCTACATTGAAGTAGAGTCAGGCGTCTGTCTCAGCCATCTGGACCTCTGATGTGCAACATAACACCAACAGCTGTACATTCAAACATACTACAGTACAGTACAGTACAGTACAGTTCAGTACATTTTGTCTTCCTTCAAAGGCAGCTGAAGTGGGGACTAGTTGCAGAGTAAATATTGATGCAGTTTTGTTCATTTTCTTGAATCATTGTTGGCTGTAATCAAACTTAACTCGCCCACTCTAGCGTTGTGGAATATGATTTCATATGAAAATCTGTCAGTATTTAGAAATATTTTTGATAGCTTGCTAACTGAATGCTGCGGTGCTATGAATGTTCACCATGTTCTCATCAATGCTAACATTAGCCAAAAATGTCCACACTGTCATTGTCCACCCTGTCAGCAAGCTCCCGTACGTTGCTGTTTGCATTTAGTACATCCTGCTTGCAGTTAATTTACCAAAAGAGAAGTGTGGTCGCTTTATCAATATGCATTTCTAACAGCATAACATCGCCTTAATACAACAAACATGAAGTTTGGAAGATCTCTATTTTTTGGGGTGAAATGGGGGTGTCTCAAAGGCATCTTACGGTGATATTGACTCACCTGTCTAAAAATAGCACAACCTATGAGCTCAAAACGGTCTCATTTTACAAGATTACCGTGAAACACTAATGACTTGGATAATTTGATGAATGGAAAAAAAGCAACAGAATTGCGCAAGAACATGCACATGTGATGAAGGATCACTCCCACTAATGACCCAGGCTAAACTTAGCTCTTCCCCGACATCCAAAGCTGGTCTTTTAGTCAAGGTGTATTGTATCACTTCAACATACTTCATTGTCACCAATTACTGTACTTGTTTCCTATTTAGACATGGTTTCGGTAGTAACCCGTGAATGTGTGGGGGATTGCTGTACTAATGGTATGCATTTTAATTCCCTTCTTATCATGACTGTTATAATTATGAATGACTTCTTTCTATCTTGGGACAGAAAAAGCATTCTAGTGGTGTTCCAGTGTGACAGTTGTTACAGCAGATTGGATTAGCACCGTCTAGGCTTGCAAGGACAAGCAGTGGAAGGAAGTGGGCTTGTCACCGACTTGCGTGCGTGTGTGTGGTTGAAAGAAGGGTCGGTTGCCGGGCTGAGTTCCCGCATGTGTTTCTTCCCTAATGTGTTTTCATACTTGTGCGCGCATCTGCCGGGGCCACATGCGTTGTCGCCGAGTTGCAGAGTGGGTGTGTGAATGCTGGCGTGTGCGTCTGTATGTGAGGAATTGCACCGGTGGGGATGAGGGTGTGTCCCAGAGTGGGATTCTCCACATGTCGCCATTTTAATAACACTGGAGATCGCTTTACAGTGGCACGGTTGCCAGAGGCAACAAAAGGGTTAGTTGTAGGTATAGCGCTGACCCCTACTGGAGAAATATAGCACACATTTTGGCGAAATGTGTTTTATGTCAAAGACAAAGCGCTAAAAGATCGCTTTTATTAGTTCAACAGAAGCTTATTTAGTTTTGGCCACTCATAACTGCTGGAGTGAATTCAGGCACTTTACCTGCGCCAAAGAATTTACATCTGGCTCACTTCAAGTGTTGATAGTCCAGCCATATGTGCAGCTTTCTTTGTAGCCAGGAAATATCAGCGTCTATTAGCTTTTTACATACTTTGCAGGGTCCAGTGGCAGAAAATTGGAATGCAAGTTTGCTCCATGATTGCAGGTTTTGCTAGTCAATACTTTTTTTGGTCATAAATCTGCATGCTGGTGTGTGCTTAGAGCCGTTCTGTGTTTATGATTAGTACATATGGTTAAATCAACCCAGACTACACACCGTGGGTCCAATGTAAGCAGTATGTTGGCAGTGAGGTTGACAATCATGCAAGATGTTAATTCTAATCAGGAGACAATGCATCCAAAATGGGTGTATTTTTGGAGAATAGAACATTGAGGGGGATTTTTTTTTAAATCACTCTAGTATAGTAGTAGTGGTAGTTGCACTATATACTGTAGCCTGCTACATTTTGCACGCTGCTTTTATTTGTTATGTACGTGGCTGCTGTCATGTGACTCCGTTTCCCCAATCCAACATAGCCTCTGGCGTTTTTTGCCAGTCAGTCGGAGTCAGGTAGTCACATGACCGCAGTCTCAGCAGCACCACATGGAAGCCATCCATCCATCCATCCATCCATCCATCCATCCATCCATCCATCGATCCGCTGCCTCTTACTATGTTCCATGTCACGGACTCACAGGTGAGCCCGAGGTTATCCCAGATGACTTTTTCGCAAGAGACATGGTACAGCATCAACAGCCAATCACAGGCCAGATATAGAAAAGCATACAATTTTGAATCTTCAGTAAACTAAGAAGCAATGTTTTTGGAATGCGTGGGAAGCCTAGAGGGACAGGAGAAAATCTATCATGAAAGATATGAAAGAGATCATGAAAACTCCACAGCAAGGCCGTAGTCCGGATTCAAACCTCCAACCATGTGTCACAAGATAGAATGGTGCCATGAAAGCTAGATTTCAAACACTAACGACAATTTTTTTCACTTTAATGTGCGTTAGATGATCAACCAGCACATCTACAGATATTTTGCTTTTGCTAGAGGCTTTTGCTTCATTCAGTGCGCGAGAAGAGGTGAGAGGCTACTGGAGGGACCTCCCACTCTATACCAGACCTGGCTCGATGCAATTTTGTTTCCTCTTTCCCAAGCTCAAGGGGATGCCTGTTTTGAAGACATGGATGACATCAAGAGGAGCTACGTGACCTCATTATGACACACCTCACGTAATGAAAGTGATCTTTATTTTTCGGTCGCTTCACTGGACACCGATCCCAACATCTGCTCCATCAGCTGACAAGAGCAGCTTCCAGTCATGTGACTGAGGCCACAGGAAGCGAGCCTGTGAATAAACCGTGGAAGTGGGAGGGAAGCGTGGATGTTCGTGAGGAGGGGGAGGGAAGCCGAAAGGGAGAGAGAGAGAGAGAGGGGAAGCAGAAGGGAGGCAAAGAGGAGGCTAAAGAAGTTGTGAAAAAAGTACGCAGAGTGAGAGAAGAGAGACTTTAGCTTGGATCTGCTGTTTTCTTTTCTTCCCCTCCCACCTCCTTGCACTCCCTTGCGCCGGAGTCCAAATTTGGGATTTGTTTAAAATCTGGACCGCTCCTCCGGGCGACGTTTCCTTGCTGGGTGAAAGGGAACCCTCGCATGATAAACACACTCGCCCCCCCCCCTCTCCCGCCCCCCTAAAAAAATGTCTGATTCCACGGTCAACGCTCACTTGGAGGGGATCATATCGGACTTTGAAGGTTAGTTGCGTTCTTCCTTTCCCCCGCCGCCTTTCTTGCTCTCGTCAGCGGCTATGTAACCTCGACCATGAGGACAGCAGCCTTAGATGTTTTCCACATGTTTGATTGGGACTGGACGGCATCTGGAAAAACTGAGAGGGCTTTCTTGACATCTGTGGTTGTGGTTTAAAGGGAAAATGCATGCTAAAAGTGTTCGAAACTGTTTGTTAATGCTGTTGTGAACTTGTAGCTGCAAAGCCCAAAAAAGGGTGCAATCAGCCTTTCTCCTCAGGAACCTGACTCACAATATGGGTGTGCTGCTGACCATAAAAAGCCTGGTACTTCCTTTGCAAAGTATATTATTATACTCAGAATGACTTATCACTGGGCTGGTACCCTCAAAAATACTGTTTTACTACCATTTGTACTTGACGACCAATGCACATATAAATGTCTTTTTGACCTGTGGAAGAGAAAACGATTTTTTGGGGACAGTTTTGTTCATAGTGTAATAAGGTCACTTCATTTTTCCGATTGACATATAAATATGTCTTTGGGATTGAATGAGTTAATCAATATTTATTGAATTCATTCACCGCCAAGGAGATATTTGTCTTTTCACAGTCCAGCCAGTCAATCCCAGGAATTTATTTATATATATTTTTACAAATTTTCAAACGTTAGGGTGAAAGAGGGTCCGAAAATATCTGGAACTGAATGCGTTAAAAAAAATGACGCATCCACCCATCCCTCTTCAGTTCATGTTCTCATTCGGGTGAGCTGGTGTCTAGTCCTTCTGACTGTGGGTGAGAGGACTAGGGGTGCGCACCCTGGACTGGTCGCCAGCCAGTAAAAGATTATACAAACTATAGTTATCAGACTGTATGTATTGCTTAGTTTAGATATCTGCATTAGCAATGCATTTTTTGCAACCATGTTTTTGTTTACAGGTGTCTTTGAGGCCACATCTTGGAAGTTGTCCCAGCTCTTAGGAATGCTGCATTTGTGCAGGTGGCGTCTATGGTTGCAGTGTTTTGTTGATCATGACTCATGACACTGAGTGCAATGGGAGCTCAAAATTCACACCCATGTTGCACAATTTGAATTGACGTAAGCTACAATCAAAAGTGTGACAGTTTTTTGCACTGGTAACATTCAACTTTTGTTGAACATCCCATCCGGCTGACTTGGGTCCCCTGGCACCTTATCTAAAGCCAGCAGTCTCAAATTTGGATTTTAAAAAGGACAGTGATTTTAAGTTGGACTGGCAAATTACTGTTGTTAAATTCAGCTTTATTCATCTTAGGCAGCTGGCTAAAGTAAAGCCTCTCCTTTCTCAATAGCACTTCAAAGTAATCCAGTTACATTACTGTAATGCACTTTATTTTGGAGTTAATCAGGCCTCCATCAAGTGTCTCCAGTTGGTCCAAACTGCTGCTGCCCTCCTAACCGGAGCTCATCGGAGGGAGCCCATAACTCCAATTCTGGCCTCCACCTCCGCCTTCACTGGCTCCCTCTACATTTTAGACTTTATTTTAAGATTCTTTTAGTTGTATTTAATAAATATTTAAATGGTCTCACCCCATCTCAGCTCTCTGGGCTACGCACCTGCCCGGTGTCTCAGGTCAGCAGACCAGAGGCTACTGGAAGTGCCAAGGATTAAGCAGAGCCTCAGATGGATGGAGCTTTTTTCACTGCCGGTCCCTCTCTTTGGAATGACCGACAAGCTCCCTGTCCACTTTTAAAGCTCATCTTAAAACACATTTTTATTCGATGGCTTCTGACTCGGCGTGAGACTCGACATTAGTGTTTAGTGGTGTTGACTGTTTTTATTAATTTATTGCCACTGTCTTTGTTTGGTCTGATTTTTACTCCATGTACAGCACTTTCTATGCACCGATGGTTGTTTTTTAAGTGCTCTGTAAATAAAGTTGACTTGAGTTTTGTTACATTTTTATTACAATTTTTGAAGAATGGCGTTCAACCATTCAACTTTATAACTTTTTTCATAACTTTTGGGGTTGTTTTGTAGTATTACAATAAATGCGACCCCCCCGCTTCCCCTAGTCTCGGGGGAACACCTGGCCCACAGCCACTCCCTTGTCAGGGCTCCTCTTTGTTTTCATCACTTGCCCACACATTCACCCTCCTGCTCTGCTTCATCCTCTGGCTGTTCATCCCCTCTTCCTCTCTCAGCAGCTTGTCCATCCTCAGGCCTTCCCCCCTCCTGCGACTCTTACTGGTGGGGGATGCAACAAGTTGACTTGTACTCTACCACCACTCAGGCCCCCTGCCCGTGTGTCTCTGTCTCCTGTCCTTCATGGCAGACAGCCATTAGGAAAACGCATCCGCACTTGTCCGGGGCGGCTTCTCCGTCAACGGCAGTTTGTTCGCGGTATGCGCGTTCAATCTCCGTTAGACCTTTAAACGAGCAGAATGAAAAACAAGGTTCCGAAGAGAAAACAACGAGGCGTTTGGGGGGGGGGGAATTCGAAAGACGTGTCCGCCATGTGGTTTAAAATCACGCTTTTATTGTTGTGTGTGACGCATAATGGGTCACTGTTCTTGTCAGTGAAGTGTGTACTTCCCCTGGATGGGCTTTTGCGTGCTGATTCATTAGTTGTACCGCATTGTGAGAACACTGCCGCACTTACAGCACAACTCTATGGTAGTGGAAGCTGTAAGCGAAATGGCTCTCAGGTCGTACAATTCAGAATTCGGAAAGCTCCATGATCATTTGTAAGCCAAGCCGCTGAGCCGCCCGTTTCGCCGGTGCAGTTAATATCATTTTGTTCCACGGAGAGCTCAAAAGGACACGTTCTTTTGGAAAAACAGGATCTTTGCGTGCAGTGTAAACATATCTCTGATAACCCAGCAAGCAGACATCTGGCTTCTATTGATTGCTTTTGTCGCTGCAGCTGCCACTTATCTCTTTTCTCTCAGTTGACCTCTTTCCTCCTTGCTTTTGGGAGACTCGCTGGCTCAGGGAGAGGAAATTCCACCGGAGCTGGATTTCTGTTGTGGGTGACGAGGCTATAACACAAAATGTTCAGTGTCAGAGCAGATCCAATACAAGAGTTGGATCACAAGCAACTGCTGAACATACTTTTTTGATTGGTCAGAGAGGTATGGGCACCAGTTTTCAATAGGGCTATACGTCTATCTATTTGATACCTGAGCCTTAAATGGGAAATTAATTGACTTAATCCACCTCCTAATTCCACTGCTGTCACATTGCAATTTTAGAGCCCCGTCATTACTATACAAAAATGCAAGGTATCTAAATGTGCCATATACATCATCTGAGCACCTGATGCAGGTGTTCTTATGTGCAGATATGAGAGAGAGAAGTCTTTGTTTATTGTTCATATTTAGGGAAGCTTAGACAGTTTCCTTGTTTTGTAAGAATAACAGTGACGTTTTTAACAGGGGTATTAGTTGAATGGTTTTTTTTTTTTTTTAACTCAGTTATCAGTGGTTGGCTCCAAAATCCGAATCGTGTAAAGCCTATATTAAATTAATCATGATGCACCAACTTTTTAATTCTTTTATGTGATTTCTCATTATGTTGTTACTATGTAGTTTATAAAGTAGATAGTAAATCGAGTGCTATTTCCCTTATTAAAAAAAAAAAAAAAAACGTATTACAAAATGTGTTTGTTTTGGGGCGGGGGGCTGTAATGGAGTAATAGCATTTTCGTTCATTTCAATGGGGAAAGATGATTTGAGAATCAAATTGACCTCATATCTCAAGGCACCACTGTATTGGCATATAAGCAAAATAAAAATACATCTTCAGTTGTTGGTCTGTTTTATCCAACTGAACACAAGGACTCTTTAGGTCTCCTCCACAACATCATGTGATCTGGCTTTTATGAAATCATTCCGTCAAATGTTTTCGTTGAAAAAAAAAAAAAATCACGCTCGGCTGCGAGGGCCTCCCTATTTGGTGCAGTCTGCGAGTACGTTTACGGTGTGTGCCTCAAGAGCAACGGAGCATGTACGTAGGCCCTCTGTACACAAGTTAAACAGGCACGAGCATAGGGGCAAGTAGCAGGTTTCCTTTGTGCATGTACACACACAGAACATTAAGTGTGAGCCCACCTCACCCTCATCCCTGCACACGCGATGCAAAGCAGTGTTTAACCTTGCACCCCAGCTGTGTTTAAACACGCGCGCACACACATACAGCTGACAACTGTCTCCACTGCGTCTACAAGGCATTCCGCGTGTTAGGTTTCAGTCATCACACAGCAAACTCACCACAGTTAGCACAACAGCAGGCAAACATGTTATTATATCACAGTCATGGTCAAACAGTCTGTGGAATAAGCTCGCTACTCTTTTTGTTGTGTACAATGGACTATTCTGATGTAGAGTAGGGCACGTAAACTAAAGCATACATGAAAACATATTGAAACAAAGTACGTTTGTGAAAATGTAGTTCTTTTTTATTTTTTTTTTATTTTTATTTTTTTTACTTATGCTGACCTGGGTAGTAAAAAGCAAAGCGTGGAGAGTCTGTGTCGCGGAACTACATCAGTGCAGTCAATGAATGGGGCTATTATTGCCAACAGTTGTTGATATATCCACACTGTTTTCCTTTATTTCTCACCCGTTGGTTCTTTGTATTGTTATAGTGCGGTGGTGCCTTGAGAGCCGCTGTGAGGCAATACGATGCAGTACAGATACAGACACAAACGAAGAACCGTCACCATTACTCTGTGGACACAATGAGATGCAATAATATTAGCTGTTTTTTGCAGATGTTAAAGAATTATTATCTTTCTACTATCTTATTGCTGCTACCATCTTTATTATCTGTTTACATGTGTTGCTCCACGGTTTGTGTTCAAATAACGTGTTGCTTAAAGGGTTGTAACACAGAAAACTGGGGATGCTAATTAATTAAAGCTTGACAAAATCCCACACAAATAGGACTTGAATTAATTCTTGACGCTTGACCTTTTTTTTTTAAACCGGCCTTTTTACATTGCAGCCGTTGATTTAAATAGGAGCATAACAGACCCGAACAAGAATGTAGCAAAGCCAGTTTGAGGCATTAAAATGACATGGCATCATGTGATGAACAAAGAGCTTGTTGTGAGGGATTAAATAATATGAGACGCAGCACCCGCAGGAACTTGTTGTTTTTTCTGGTATTGCATCTACAAAAGCCACTTGAGGATTGATAGTTACCATATTACCTCAGGCTCTGACATGCGTGTCGACGGTGTGGGAATAAAGTAAGCTTTGGATCAGGAAGAAAATGCAGTGAATGAATTGTCTTGAATTGGACAGTGCGGTATACAATACAATACAAAAGATGTAAAGAGCCATAAGTGATACGATGAATAAAATGCTGAACTGACAAAGCAATGTAAATTGCGGAAATGTATCTGTACGCAACTGACCTTTGTGGCTGATTGCTTCCTTCTGCCGTTATCAAACTCGAGGCCTGGGGGCCAGATTTGGGCCGCCACCTCATTTTATGTGGCCCGCAAAGACAAACCATGTGCGTCGACTTGCAAATTGCCTTCACTTATAATAACAGTGAGATATTGCAAGCATTTTTTGTTACTTATTGTGCTTTTTAAAATAACCGAAAAACAGTCGATCGCATTTTTTTTACTGGCTTCTGATTTCAAAACTAGTTATCCATCACTTTGTTGTGTAGACTGTAGGTGATAATATGAGGCATTCATTTATATGGGTTCACAGTCATAATAGCCCTCCAATTAGGAAAAACATTGTGCCCCGCGGGAAAAAAAAATGTTTGACATCCCTATCCATTTTCAACACAAAAAAGGCTTACTGGAATGTATATAAACTATTTTCAATCTTTAGTCAACATCTAAACGTCTAAACATCCATTGCGGTGATATAATGCCACACGGGTCCCACATACTGAGTAAAGAAGCAGAGTTTATGACACGTCTCGTGACGTGTAAAAATATTGCAGACACAGAACAATAGTATCAATTTGTGAAAAAAAAATTTTCAATTGACCATATCTGGACATGATGATTTTTTAGTCCCACATGAAATTGGAACAATGTGGAAGTCAACCATCACAAAATGTTGTGTGAGGTTCCACTATAAATCTGCTTTGGCATCAACTAGACAGATATTTCGTTGATGATCAACTTCATCATGTAGGAAATTCTGATTGGTGATTGAAGTGAAACTAGTGATCCACTATAATGAGCATTTTACCAAGAATTTTTGGGCACAGATAATGCTGCTGATTCACACACGGCGATATTTCCCATTGCACCAAGTGAATACTGTGACCCAGCTGCTTCACTGCTGACTCACTCGCTTACTACCATCAGCCATAGATGTGCTGTGAAAACAGCAAGTATTCCAAGAAGAACATCTTCCCCCATGCAAGTGCCTAGCCTATAGGAGAGCAAGATGCCTGCGTAGGCTGGGTATTTATTTAGGACAAAGAATTATTGCTTCGGGGCCTGTAGCGCCTGTGGTGTGGGCCTAAGTGGAGACGAGCCAGATGTCACCTTCACATCTGTCATGAAACAAACGGTGGCTACAGAGCACGTTCTTTAAACAACTACTGTATGTGGGATTGTTATTATGCTGAGCAGAAAATAGTGATGCTGTCAGAAAATTTGGCTTCAGCAGTTTTCAGTGGTGCAGAAACGCACTGCATTATGCCATGCCGTCTGAGCATTTGTCCCAGACAATTCTAGTAAAATGACTAGGGCATACTAGTAGAACCACTGGATGTTACTGGTGCAGCAAAACTCCAGTAGTTGTGTGCTGCTAGTATTATTAGTAACATTATAAAAATGAAAAATCTACACAATAACTACTTGTGGCATGCAAATGTCAACTAGCTAGAGCAGTTTAGTTGTTTTTCTCCTAGCGCGCCCAGGTTCTTCTATTATAAAATAAAATATCAAATATCAAATATATCACAAATATTATACAGTAGTAACAATGACGCTAGTTAGACAGTCAGTAGTGGGCCCGAGTTGTTATAAGTGCGCTTAATGAGGTAAAATTTAAATTGTATTAGGCAGAGCACAAATCACTCCCACCGTGTATCCATTCATCCATTATCCATTATTAATTCATTTTAATATATTAATGGATCAATGTATGTACCATTACAAACAAGACAGAGGCTTCACGGGCACACTAGATTTTACGATAACGTTTGAACAACTTTTTTAAAGCAATTTCAATCACCCGGCGCACGAGGCGATGTTTGCGCATGCGCGAACTGTTAAACAGGTGTTCTTGATGTCTGACCACCAAGTATGAAGAGATTGCCGTAAATTCCCCCTGTACAATTTTGCGTCTGTAAGCTATTCCGGAGCAAGAGTTCCAACCAGCAAGTTGACGTCTGTTGGGTTCGTTTGTTGTTTTGACGAGGGTGAACGTTGTTCTTCAGCGAGTGCTTTTCTTCGATTTTTCCAACGCGATGCTGTCGATCTATATGAAGCGCGTCAAGACAGGTGAGGTTAGCTTATGTTAACTCATGCAAAATAAACGCTGGTCGAAACAGAGGATGACCGCTGTGGTTAAACAAAAAAACAAACAATAAAAAACACAAGCGTTGCTACTTGGAGGTGCCTAGAGAGTAAACATTCATTTTTTACGCACATTTTTGTTTATAGCGGCTTGGTCCTCTCGTTTGCAGTTGTGATGGTACCGTTTATAGTTGCGTAAGTAGCTTCTGTTCTTCTGGATAAAAAATAAAATAAAATAAAAAAAGGAATGCGTGTTTATTCAAAAAATGACACCACAAACTGAAGGATTATCCCTTGTCTCTGTTGGAGGGCCTGAATACAAGCGTTTCCGGCCCTGTCTCACTTGTCATTTTTAGATCATGTTTGGTTTGCTTTGTTTAGCCTTTTTGCATACTTATGGTAGGATGGGTTCAGGCTGAATAAAGCCAATGTTAGTCTTTTGTTTCCGCCTAACCAGAAATATTTTGTTTTCCAGCTCTGAAACGATCATTTGAAGTGGAGGACACTGATTCGTCCACGCACCCCTCTCCACTGTCCCGTCGGACCAACAACCCCCTCCGCTCGTCGCTCTCTTCCACATCCAGCCAGAGGAGTTATGACCTAAGCTCTCGCAACTCTGACTACTACTCCGCCAAATCATCTCCCTCCGATTCCTCCAATCTGCGATCCCCAAAAACCGGCATGAGGCGCATTGAGTTATCAGGGGGTCGCACACCTGATGCGGCTTCTTCTCGCCGCACAGAAATCTCAATTGAGGTCTCCTCCAAGCAGATTGACAACTCCCCCAGTGCCGGCATCACTCGTTTTGGCCTCAAGCGACCTGAGGTGAGCCTAGGCAGTCGGAGCACCCCACCCGACGGCTCCCCCAATCCCATCTCCAGTTCCACAAGCAGGCGGCCTAACGAGCCACCCGCACCTCCAAGGAGGATGGACGCCCAGCTCTCGTCTGCGCCCGTCTCTCGGATCCCCGAGCCGCCTCAGAGAAGAGCGGAGCACCCGTCATCCACCTTCAGCCCGGTCGAGGTGGCCCGGCGGCCTGAGATTCCGAGCTTCAGACAAGCAGATGGTTTGGTGACAGGCGCAGCAATGGAGAACAACAACCACCTGCCATCTCCTGCACCCAGCGCGCCTCTGCCCTGCCTGGCTGACAGCATGGTGGACTGGGTGCCGCCCACTGTCACGGAGACCCCCACGGCTCGACCAACAGACCGTGAGTAACTGAAAACCACTTTTATATTCACACGCCACAGGATAATCAATCAATCAATCAAATCATCTTTTTAAATGGGAATTTACCGCACCGATTGCAAGGGAGGGAAAATTCCCAATTTTGGTCTGATTATTGGCATGTGTGCACCCCTCTTAAGGTAGGTCTTCATCTGGTGATTCTTTTCAAGGCTCAAATGCAAAAACTAGTTACAGAATATCCAGATCAAAGTCCTCAGGACTCCAAAAAGTTGATCAGTATTGACTGTGAGTCCTATCAAGCCAACGAGAATGGGGGTGGGGGGAAATTCCATTTGGCTTAATAGGAAAAGTTTAAGCTCTGATGTGCTCGATATTGAAATTTCCACAAATTTATACTTCACTGTAGTGCGCGGAGGTATTTTACCACTTTCATTTTGTATTAGTGGAGACCTTTGAGAGTTTGAGTGCAGAGTAAGAAAGGGAGCTCAAATGTAGGTCACACAAGTAATGATGACAATCGCAGATCTTGTTCCGCAACAGCAAGGAATTAAGAAAATAAATATTCAAGCCAAGGATCACTGCTGTTTCACAATGAGAGAAGGTGAGGATTGAAATGATGGACTTGAGGGTATATTTGTGTTAATATAAATGAATTTAAGTGATTGCACTTTAGACATTTTTTTACTTTTTCATTGTCATGATCTTTTAAGATAACTTTGACCAGTAAATATTGCTACAATTTTTGATTTATGTGCAATCCATTTTACATGACGCATTTAAGTACTTTTTTCTGTCTAAAAGCACAGTGCTAAAGTTCAAATTGTGTGTACCATGCCACTGTATTTTAATGTTGGTCATTAAGGCGGTACTTGGAGAGCCAAGTTGAAAGTTTGAGTACTAGTCTCCAATCTACGTTGCTAGTGTAGTTAAAAATAGACATTGTGGCGACCATTTCACCTGTCTTTTAGCACCACCATCTGGACAAAATGTGCGTGTTCATGCTGGTACCTTCGGTTGCCAGCCGGCATTCACCCTTGCACTTAATTCCTGTTGATTTGTTAGCTGGGGTGTTGTGAATTGTATTTTAATGAACAAAGTATGTATTTTGATGGGTTTAACAAAAACAATCATGCACCCGCCATTACTTTATTAGTGCATGTTCATTGTTGTTATTAAGCGTTTGGGCTCGACGTTTTATTCCATTTGCCATTCAGTTTCAATTCAGTTTCTTCATTTGAATGACTCATCTTTGTGCAGCTATCTGGAGACAGCTGTAGCTCACTTGTTGTGTTGCAACCAGGCACAAGCGGCCAAGAGGTGATACATTCCAAATCTGGAAGCCATCAAATATTCTTAACGCCTCCAGTTTACACTCTTCGGCAGTGTTTCTGACCATCTTTTAAGCAAATAGATAAAACGACAGTGATGACCTGGCCCATAACTAGACCCGGTAAATATGTGGAACATGTCCGCGTGGGTGAAATCAGAGTGCAAATAAAAAGATACTGTCGACTTCAGATCATATTACTTCCTGCTTGGTTGTGCATGTGCAGGGAAAGAAAGGAGTTAGTCAGAGAATGGAAAAGGAAAATAAACTGGAAAAAGCAGGGTGTGAAAGTGTGTGTGTGTGTGCGATTTCCTGTGTGCAAGTAGAAATCCGAATAGGACAGCCCACTCAGACCTCCAGACCGGTCGCTTTGTAGTAAAATACATATACTACACGCCCCACAGTGTTGACTGCACTTTTTTCAACAAATACACATTACTTACTTAGTATACAGTGACTCGATAGTAGTCCATGCAAATTGGAATTGCATCGACGAGTTGCTTTTGCGTAGCCCCCCTTTAAATTGTAGCAATGCATTCTTTGGCCACCTCATTAGGTACTCCTGAATCTAATTATGTATTTATTCATTTTTGTTATGTATTTATTTTATTTCTTTATATATTCGTTGGTTGTGATATCACAAACATATGTGCAGCACTTTGTAAGAGCATTGTTTTTTAAATGCTATATAAATAAATTGGATTGGATTAGATTAGATGCACTACATTAAGAGTCACCAATAGACCATCGTATCCAACGACAACAATAAATGTCTTTTGTGGTAAATGATGAGCATCTGCAAGCGTTTCTTGTGCGGTGGATATGAAGTCCAAACACTCCTGTACAAATGCAAGGTTTTTGTGATATCAACTTAACCGATTAGACCTTCAAACTCACGTTAACGGGGAATCCGCACACAAATAAAGTTCAGATGTTCTGGTAGGCTTTTTCTGGCAATTGGTTTGCTTTCTGGCAGAAGCCTGAAGGTCTTGAGCTAACACTGACTGCAGTTTGGAACTGTTCATGATTCTTTCCACCTCATCTAAATGGTGGAGAAAATCAGCTCCAACAGCCTGAAACCGGCACCCCCATGTTTTACTGTAGGTCTGTTTTTTTTTTTTTTTTTTTTTTTCCTTTCTGATGATGAGCAGTGTTGTGATTGCGCTAAACATACCTTTTGAAATATGGCCAAAAAGGTCAAGCTTGGTTTGATCAGACCACATCCTGTTTTTTTCCTTGTCTTTTTCTTCCTCTTTTTCTTTAAGATGTATAAGCTAGGCTTGGATGCTTTTCTTTGGAGATTGTTGTCACATGTATCAAACAGCCAGTACTTGCCAGAAATTCCCGCAGCTCCTTCAGTATTGCGCTCAGTGTCTTGGCAGACTCCCTAATCATTGCCTTCTCCTCTTTTCACCAATTTTGGAGGGACGTCCTGTTCTTGGTAATGTCACGGTTTGTTCTTTTCTGCATTTGATGACCGTCTTCACTGTGTTCCATGGTATATTTGGTCCCTTGCAAATCCATTTGTACCCTTTTCATGCCTGATACCTTTGAACAATGAGATCCCTCTGATGCTGCAGAAGCTCACTGTGGACCATGCATGGCTTGTGCTATAAGATTTGGTTGAAAAAAAAATAGTCAGGAAAATCCTGTTAGATCAGCTAAACAGACACTTTAAAATGTTTGTGCTAACTCTCATTTAGCATGAGTTTGAATGTGATTGGTTAATTCTGAACGCAGCCATGCGTAATGATTTATCATGCAAATTTTTTTTTTTTTTTCATACCGCAAAAAAAATATGTGGGTATGAACTCGGCGTCGACGCTTGCACAATTACCATCGGTTCTATTTATACACTGGAAATGACTGATAATATCTTTTTACCTGCATGCCGAGATGAGTGGGCACAAAGCTTTGCACACAAATGGATTCATAAATGCACAACAAGAAGCGGTAAGGGCTGCTTTTCAAGAGTGACTCTTGACATATATTTAGTACCATGCGTCACTACACGGGCGTAACAAAGTCCCACTGTACTATGGTGCAGAATACCTTAACATAGCTGCCCAAATCCTTCATTCCAAGATGGTCAAACATGTACTTTAACTCGAGTTTCACTTGATCATCGAATGAAGTTGAAAGTAGGCCGTTGCAAAATAAAAGTATTCCCAAGTTGTTTTTCCAGCTACTCAAATAGAATCGGTGTCTGGGCTTTCAAATTGTACTTTGAGTTGGATTAATGATGACTCATTGTCTCATGACTTGTTGGGTCTTGTGCTGGCTACCCAGTATGTTTTTTTTTCTTTTGTTTTGGTTTTTTTTCATTTCTTTTTTATTTGAAAGGCTCCATCTGTGTTGGAGAAACATAGAAGCCTGTCACAAGGGATTGGGAATGGTCTCGCTAAGAAATCGTTTGTTCGACATGCAAGACTGTACAGGCTGCTTGAGAAAGGCTTCCTGATGTTTCACACAGATTATGGATTGACTCCTATGGCTAATCATTTACTTTAATTTGTTAATCTGTAACAACAATTTCAAGAATAAAAAAAACTAACAAACTGAAAAGCAGAGGTCGTCTGCATATCTATAATTTATCAGTTTGGTTCGGTGTCATGGGACTCTCAGCAGTGAATTGTTGCACTTTGATTGGACCCGGTCATTCACTCATTTTTGACACACTTTGGTCAGGTTACAGGAGGATGATTTTAGTACAGTGCTACCTCAACTTAGAACTTGCGTGTTTTTTGATACAAGCTGTTACTTGCACATATTTTTTTGTCTTGACTTGCGAGCAATGACTTGGTATATGAGTGCACTTCAGGCTGTCCACAGCTCTAGTAAAGTGAGAAAAATGGAGCAAGTAAGCACGGCCCAACCGATATGGATTTTTGTATTTATTTATTTTTTTCTAGGCCAATTACGGTATTTCTAACCGATTAATCATACGATTAACTACAATGCATTAGCCTTTAGTATTTGTTTGATTTTACAAAGACAGCAATTGGCAAAAATCATCCGATTTATTTATTTTTTGCGGGGAGGGGAGTGGGGGCGGCGTACACATTCTGTTTTATGATGTCTTGGAAAGGTCCGGAAGTTGCAGTGAGCCATTAGTTGCTTGTGGTTTCCGTTGCGTCATCTTTTAAGAGCTGCATTTGTTGTTATGGTGCTTATGCATGAGTGGGAACCTTTGGGTTTATCAATTTTTGTATTTGTACCGTACCCAAATATTATATTGAAAACACAATTTTCCTTGTAATCATTTAGCTTTTAACCAAAAAAAAAATTAACTGAAGATGTCTTACTTTCCTTCAAGCAGCGCTCTTTTGTTGTCGGGAAGTTTAGCGCTTCCTGCTTTTTCAAGAGGTTCGCTGATGAGGGATTTTGAGGGTTTGCCTGGGCTTTTTCCGCTTTTAGATAAGACTGTGTCCGACCTCTTTCAACAAAAGGCGACCAACTGTAGGTACTGATACACCTCAGCGTTTTTACGATTGTTCATTGTCTCGCTGTCTGAAGCTTTAGGGTTAAGCAAGTAGCGTAAAATGCAACTGTATCAATTTTTCCTGTCATCCTCCCACCCCTCTGCATTAAGAGACAGCAGGATTGCAATACCTCGCTTGAGCTGCGGCAGCTGCTGTTCCCACATGCTTTGTTTCTAAAGATTGTTACCACAAGCCGAGCGTTGGCCAACAACGTCCTGAACACTCAATGAAAGAGGATTAGCACAATTGTGTTTTCCTTTTTTGTGTGGCTGTAAGGGATTCATGGCATTACCGTTGATTTTAATGTGGCAATTTTAATTGCGGAAACAAGGGTTTACTGTTAAATGGGTGGTTATGGAAAGAATAATTCAAGGCATCACTTTAAATCTGATTCCGATTTTCATGGATTGTCATAAATTAGGTCCACATTGAGTGGTGCGGTGTCAGGTTCACACCACTTAGGACATTAATAAATAACACACAGTGAGGAGAGAAGACACTCAACACAGTATTGTCTTTTTACCCGCGAGGACAACGTAGGAGACTGCACAATTACAATTTCTCACAGCGTTCTGAAACAGCCCCTCCGCCTCCTTTATTTTCTTGGGTGGTCCCTAATTGTATACATAAATATTGCTACTCTAAAGGTTGTGGGGAGGGGGGGGGGGTACATGTAGCATCACGACAAACAGTTCGAAGACGATGTGTGCGTGTGTGACGGTTGGTTATTGTTATTCTGTCCCAAGGACTCAGCGTCCAACTACGGGATGCTTTTTTCGATAAGAGCATTGTTCATATTTTGCAGCTGCGTCCTTCTCACATTGCACTTTCTTCACAAGCAACTTCGACTTACATGATTCAAACAAGTTTATAATGCTGAATAAATGCCTCACCATACTTGTAAGAGTAGATATGGGATAACTTATGTACAGTTATTCTAACCATTCCCTCTTTGTTTATCACATATTTGCTCGATTTCATTGTCCAAATTCATTCACTCATTTTTGTCATGTGGGGTGGGCGCCATTCCCCTGTGTTAAGTTCAAACTCACAAGAAAGGTAGGTATTTGAAAATGTTTATTGAAAATTTACATTCTTGCAAATACACAAAATGACTGAAATTACTTGTAAGAAAAGAAATGATTAAAAAAAAAAAAAAAAAAAATGAGGGAGCATCTTAACTCATTCACTGCCAGACATTTTCAGACCATCTTTTACCTTAACGTTTGGAGAAAAAAATTTAAATACAAATAAATTCCTGGGATTGAATGGCTGGACGGTGAAAAGACAAGTAAATTCGTCAATGGCAGTGAATGAGTTATTGTCACGCACCCAAGCAATTTGAAGGACTTGATGCCTAACTTGACAGCAGTTAAACAGGATTGTCGCCCAACGTGTCCCCCCTCGGCCCCACACACACATTTTATTGATGATGCGTGGGTCCCCAAGCAAAGGGATCAAAATTGAAATGATGTACAGTAGATTTTGTTTTACAGCAATTTTCTAAACAGTAGATTTAGTTTTACAGCAATTTTCTAAGTACTGGCATCCATTTGATCAGCTTGTATTGTGATAGTGCAATTGTCCTTGACTTTCAAAAAAAAAAAAAAAATTTGGATCACCTCCAGCTTGATGTTTGAGCCATCACGATGTTATTCCTGAGAATGAATCGTGCCTGGACTCCTGGGGCAATTGTCATACCCGAGTGGTACTCATAAACATCCTGCAATTGGTCAAGTGGAGTACCGCTAGACGCCGGTTTAAATTTGGCGGCCCACTGCCACCGCCACCATTCATATTCTTGAGTGGATTTATTTGGATTTTCGTAGAACCCCACCCAGGACTTGTTGAACTCTGTTGCCCAATTTCCGAACGACTTGTTCACAAATAATCGGGCGCAAGCCTTGCCGTCCTTCACAAATAGTTGTAGGCTCGCACCAAAGCCGGGTATGCTAACCTTTTCTGGATTTCTAAACTCATCTCCCCTGCATATCTCCTCAGCCGCTACTGTCCAGAAACAGAACTTTTTCTTTGTCTTATGGAGCCGGGCCTGGAGGCCAGCATTCAGGAGTACAGAGGTGTTGACATGGCCAGAATCGTCAGCAATCACTTTCGAGTACATTGCTTCCTGGGCGTTATTGTCCTTATAGAGTACCACCATCACGCGTTTCTTTAGGTAGTGTTCGGGAACACCCCGCCAAAGAATGTCCGCCCTTCCTTTTGTTCCGGTCGTCACTTCGAGTTGAATCTCGCCCTGAGAAAGTGGTTCCCGCCAGCTTTGTGGAGCATCCTGGCGGTTTTCTCTGTCGTCCGGAAGGTTGACGACGCAGTGAGGTGGCACGTTTCTTTTTTCCGCAGGCCGAGGTTTGTTGTGTTGGTAGTATTTTTCCTCCAAGACCATGTACAACAGCAGTCCAAGGCAAGCGAGTTCGCGCCATGAGATTTTGAGGGACCTTAATTGCGAGTCGTTTATGTTGCTTCCAAAGTCTTCTCTGAGATCCATCAGTGAGTTGCGTTTGTTATCTTCCACTGAAAACTCTCGGATTTGCCGTAGGAGGTTGGTGGTGATCTGGTATGTGTAGGCGGGATCATAACGGGTGCCCTCATTTGAGTTTTCATAATGCTGCGTGATGTAGACTTCATCTACCGTCTCGCCGGTTTGCCGGCCCGTGTGGGGCTCCCTCACCCGGAATATGATCCGGTCTCTGTTTCTCCCCCTGTACTCCGCATTCGGTGGGTGGAGGACATAATCGGGAAGATCGGATCGGCCTTGGAAGAGATTGCCAACGGTGTAGTAGCGGTATCGGGTATTTCCCTGAGGCAGTGGATTCAACAGCCTCTCGTAGTTTCCGTAGTGATGCGAACCGTACGTTCCGAGGTTCGGGTCGAAAGTCAGTCGTATGACGTCGTTGTTGTCAATGTCAATCGTGTTGGCAAACCAGTGGAGCAGCACCAGGCTGTGTTTGGGCACCGCTCGGCCAAAGTTGACCTTTTTCAAATCGTTGATAGAGTTGAGCTTCTGAAAGGCGCAGACGGAGGTGATGGAAAGAAGCAGAGCAGCGCAGCAAAGCGCCAGCCCCCACGACATCTTCATCCTGTAGGGATGTTTGAAATGTTATTGTTTGAATTGCTCGCTCGTGCTTTATATTCTCAAGCCATTCAGGATTTTGTTGCTAAAAAGGCTCAAAGGTACACCTGAGATTGTTCAAACAAGCCTGAGCTAGCAAATAACTAAGCATTGCCAAGTTACATGCCAAAGAGTAGTTTCTTGGCTGGAACGGCAACGCAAAACATCACGGGTAATGTGAAACTTATTAAAAAATAAACTCGTCGTTGTGAAGGAGAGAATATTGCTCTAGTTGTCAGTAATGTTCATTTGAAAAGAAGGCAAAGACAACAAATGCGTGGCTCTTACCTTCAATAGTCGGCTGTCCTCGGATCGGACTCTGAGCTGTGTTTGCCTTGCGAGCTGCTTTAAAGCTCCCAGAGTGACGATTACCTTAGAAACGAAACTGGGCACTGAGCCAGAAAAAAACTGTTTACTTTCACTTTGCTTTCTCATGAATTGGGAAGCTAGTGACATTGCCTATGATATGGATGTCCATAGTTGGGACTATGACATCAGGGTTGTGCACCTTGTACTTTACATTGTGGAATGAGGAAACAAGACAGTTAGCCTGTTGAATTTGAGCCATTATCCTCGCGACGCATCATCGGCCGACGTGTGCGCGCGAGCCTTTTGTCGGCGGAGTTAGGAAGTTGTCTACTGATCACGCTGTGATCTTGACAGCTGTGATGTCACTGCCCTCATGCTGATGAAAGACGCTTTTGTCTAAGAGTTAAACCACAGGTGTCAAACTCAAAGCCCGGGGGCCAGATCAGCCGCCCCCCCCATCCTTTTATGTAGCCCATGAAAGCAAATCATGTCAACTTCCATGACCCTTGCTAAAATCTTTACCAAAATGTTTGTCATGTGTAATAAATTATGTTGAGCTTTTGTAAGATTTCTATGTATGTTGTTTATATGTATGTATGGTTCATTTTTGATTGTTCAAACCCTTGGTTGTTGAAGGCTGGATCTTTTATACATGCATTGAGCATGACATATATTAAGATAATGTGATTGGGTCAATAAAAAACAGATATATGCACGTGTTTAGTCCATATTTCAAATGGCAGTTTGGTCATACATCTGGTTAGAACTGTGTGACACCCCCCAGTAGCACTGATGAAAAATTGTGGCCTGCTCCTTCATTTAAGCAGCCCTTCACCGACGTAGACGGTTCAATTTAGTTTTAGATTGACATTTTTTTCTCCCCCTATTGTTGTATTTCCTTCAGCAACCAGCAGGCGATGCTGTTGCACAGGTACGCAATCTCATAACACCTGGGATTATTATAGCACTGACGCTTGTGCAGTCTGTTGCCAGCGCAGCATTTGGAACCATTCTAGTTAGTAATTCTCTTAACAATGTGCTTCTCCACTGTGTTTTGACACCAATGTGACGTTTCAGTATGGGAATCTCCTTTGACGAGAATCTAATCATCTAATAATGACACTACTACTAGAACCTCATTTGGCTGAATTCTTCCCATAAACCTAGGAAGTACATCCGCTTTTCCCAGAGAACTGGACTTGTCGCGATCATCCATATATCCATATACAAACACATAACTACAAGCCTCCCGAACGCATACACACCCAGACTCGTTTAAATGTCTCCTAATATCCTACACAGTGGCTTTCGGATCCCCTTTGGGCACAGCACACATGGAACCATTTGTTTTTTTCTGTGGTCACCTCCCACTTGTTTCACATGGGCACTCGTTCTTTTAGTGCTTATTTTACATGCTTAACCACACTATGCACATGTACAATTCAGTGAAACCTAAATATTGGGTACAGCAACTCAAGCCTTACCTTAATATGTGGCCCAAAATCGCTTCACATTTGTACACTCACATGATGTATATTGTTGTGCCCTCACTCAAATATCACCCATTGCCTTCACTTTTTCCCAAGACGAAGACAGACCGGTCACCTGTGTACTTTAATACAAAGGCGGCATGGGCCACGTGTCATTGATTGATCATGTGTCGTAAAAGATCTACAGGGCACAAGGGCAACGGCGTAGCAGATTTGGGTTAGCCTCTGTGTAAAGATTGATTTTTTTTTTTTTTTTTTTCTATGCTAGAGTTGTCACGATTAATTGTTCGTTGTCACGATTAATTGTTCGATCGACAACTAATCGACCAAGTTAATTGTAAAAAAATGTGTCTGAAGAAATCATCGATCATCAAGTCTTTCTTTTCAACACACAGTAAGTAAACCAAATGGTATTGAAAGTATAAGTGAGCGTCACTCGTATCTAATAGTAACAGTCGTTTGCTACATATTGTACTATTACGGCGGAATCGCCCAAGTATAAAGTGACGTGGCGACAGAAAATCTTTTGTTTCACCTCTGTAAGCATCTGTGAGATTAACTCCACTAATGAGTTGATTTTTCTTCTTCTTTTTTTTTTTTTTTTTGAAATACGTGTGCTGTGCAAGTGTGTTCGTAAAACCTCACTCCTGTGAGGCTTCTAAAGACAGTGGTGGACAGTACACGATTGTTACACCTTTACTTCAGGGTACTACTAGTGGCAAAGGAGAAAAGTAGAACACTAACCATCAAACTAGAAATGAAGCTTACAAGACTTGGACCACATACCTGCACCACACAGATAACGCAAATACATTCATTCCAACCATTATGTGACAGCTGTGCTAGTAATTCACGAGCTCCCTCTAGTGGTATGTGGAAAATCATTGAATAAAATGTACCTACCACTGCATTGTTATAAGTGCCTCAATTTTTATTTTGGTAAAAAAATCATTTAATTTATGTGATACATTTTAATAGTTTTTATGTTCAAATATATAAGCACAATGTTTATGTTCATGCAAGTGCATAACGTTACACTTTTTTTTTTTTTGAAGAGCACTTTGGCCTACTACACCCCGATGGTGGTAGTTTGAGTATTTCTCAAGTGAAACTTGGTGTAAAAAGTTTGAGAACCACTGATCTATTGTCGATGGATGAATGGGCAGTGTTATGCAGTGGCTAACTTTTTTGTTTTGAGCCTGGAACAAATTCACTTTAAGCTAACCCTAACTTGGATGTGAACCAGCATCACAGAACGGCTTGTATTCAAATTTCATTTTGGCTTACCAATTGCACCATAGCGTTTAAGTAAGAAGCTTTTTAATGAAATGATGAAGGGTAACCTAAGAGAGCTGGAAACAGAAGTCAAAGAAGCGGAGAGGCCCCAACTTCAGGGGGCAGTGTTATGTTTCTAAGAGTTTATTTAAGACTATAAACTCCATTTCTGTTTTTTTTTTTTGTGTTGCGCTAGTGTAATTTTGGAGCCCTATCAGGGTGCCTCAGTGTTTTTTAAATGGTAGTCAGCAGCGACATGTTGGCAGGTATAGTATATACTTTATGCGCAGGTGTTGGTTTGTCTTGGCTGCAAAGTCTGTAGCGAACGAAAACCAACCAACCATGCTTGCGGCACATTGTTTATTTTTTCAGGAATGGGATTCTTGGTTTTCAAGAATGCAGGGCCAGATTATGCATTTGGTCGTACGTGTGCTCGCGTGGCAGTATGAGTGTACTCAAGCCCCTGACCTGGTTTGTAATTACACTTCCTGTCAGAATGCAGACAGCTGTTTCCTCTCCTCTCTAATCACGCGTGCATACACACTCCATAAGAACAGTAATCGGTCAAAGTAATTGGCTTGCTCCTAGGTTTAAAACAAGTGAATGACGCATCGCCTCACACCAATTTTGTTTTTAGGTTTACAGTTGCAGGCCAGGTCGGGCTTGATTGTCCATCAAATGAGTTATTAAAACGTGTCCGTGTTGTTTGTCAATCCCTTTCTCTGCCAATTCACTTCAGAACAGAGCCCCGTCTGAATGAAATGCGCCAAATAGCCTTAAAAGAAGCCTCAAATGCAAAAACTTAGAAATACACAACGGATGAAATTTAATAATTAAGCTAAAACTACATATTAGAAAAAAAAAAAAAAAAAACGAACAAATGGAGCTACCGGAAAGGCTTTGACTTGCATCAGCAGCGCTGATCAAAGATGACATTTCAAAGATGATTTTTAAGGCCAGACAAAGATAATTGTGCTCAGCATAAAGGTGTTTCATGTTTAAAGAAGACTGTAGATCACAGTGATGTCATCCTTGATGAAAAAGACTGAATAAATGTTAAAAGCGTGCATGCGGTGAATCTACAGTTGTGCTCCTTAGCTTCAGAATTTGTGATATGATGGCAATTTTTAAGGAAATATGAATGAATGGGGACTGTTAGGCATGGACAAAAGGAAGCACATTTTTTGTCTAGATTCCACTGAAATGTTTCACCCTTTGCTAATAATGTTCCATCAGATTTCCATTCATAATTGTCTTCCCACACAAAAAGCAATTCCCAGATTAAGTTGAACCAGGATTCTGAAATTGAACAAGTTGCAAAGGTGCCGACGCTAGCGAAGTGTTAATCTGCTGTTTGTTATCGCGTCATGGCAACGGCGCACCGAGGTGTGCTCTTGGAATCAGAGTGGCTTGATGTGAGAGGAATGAATGGGATCTGATGAATGCTGAGCCCGGGGCCCGGACCATGAGGTCAAGACCACGAATTAGGTTGTAAATTCTCACTCTTGCTTGGTATTGAGTCGAAAAGGCTTGCGGTGTGTGTTGACGCATCAACTATCTCCACCTGATTGTCCACCAGGAAATCCAATCCGCTTATTTAAAAGGCATGCCGTTTCAGTTTGCCCTTTTGAGGTTCGGGGGCTAGATAAAGGAAGTGGGTGTCTCCTGTTGCTTTCGCGTCCTGGTTCACATGACAAGCAAGGGTGGGAGGGGCCAGCGGGGAGCTTTCAGAGCCACAGAAGAGTTTGGCCTCTTACTAGCAACACTGCACGACAGCCAGGGACAACTCTTGCACACGCGGTAAGTGATCCGTATGTTTAAGTGTTGCTTTTTGTGCATGTTTCACAGGATTTTGGGTTTTTTTTTTTTTTTGATAGGTGAAATACGGCTGAATATCAGTCCATGTGTTGATGTTGTCTGTAAGGAGAAGATATGGCAAGAAGCTTATCAGTGCATTGAAGTTTGCTGTGTTTGAGTGTGCACATGGCCATGATTATTGTTGCTGAAGTTCTTCTAAAAGTGGCATGTCTGTTGTGTAGCAGTGTCTGCATGAATACAGAGGCATTCCATTGTGCTTTAGCCCCGCTTGTCTTCTCATTTGACTAGTATTAGCTACACGCTTTTTCTGTTCTCATGGTGATCCATTACCAGATCACTTAACAAGTCCTCATAGCTGCATGGTTGGTGTGTCTGTGTGTGTCACTCAGACCTTTGAGTCGTTTTTTTCCCCCCCTCCCCTATTTTTTTTTTTTTTTTTTTTTTTTTTCAGCATAACTTTCAAGGTTCTAGTGTTTCGTTTTGAGATTTTAGAATTGCATGGGCGGTCTTTTTTGGTTATACTTTTTCAATTTGTGAAATCATACGAGCCCTTTTTTTGTTGATGTGAAAGACAAATGTGGCAATAGCGGAACAAAATAGTATTCAGGGTTACATTGTCATGTCAAATTTCGGGTTAGGTAGGTGGAAGACCTACTAAGATAGGTGGTTCAAGTAGCTAGCGTTAGCATTTCAACATGAAAGTTAATTGGCAAAATCAATTTCTTAATACTTTTATGAACAATTTTATTTAAAAAGTTGTCAATATCAGTCTCGTGTATACAGACGATGGTACCCAGAGGAGTTGCCATAGCAAGCCGACAGGAAAACAACAAACTAGTTGAGATTGAATGAACAGCGCCTCTGCTGGTTGCAGCCAAATAGTGCAGTCCATTACTTCAAGACACAATTAATCAACATTGATTCCACACAAAAAAATGTACCTATTTCCATCCCTACTGTCAACTTGGCTCAGCTGCAATGTGACTGCATCACTGCAGCTGCTCTGAGTGATGAGCGTAGCTGTTGAGCAGATCAGGCGGTATCATTTTTTTTTTTTTTTTTTTTTTTGTCGAGGCGGGTAAACACTAGAGTTAATTTTTAAGACTCATTTTGTGTTGTGCCATGCATTGTTGCACCTTGACCCAGACAGTACTTTAGTTGTCAAACAATCAACTGATGGAAAACAGCAACCGTCCTTCGCAGTTTTAGAAAGTCATCCGCCTCTGCTTTGCCTCACCGGCACGTATGCGGCGCACATTCTTGTGGACACGCAGAGCCGTTGAAAGGCACCCCGGTGCACTGGCAGGCGAGAACAGACACTGGCCTTTCACCAGTGTTTGATGGCACGCCGAAAAGGTCACTGTTACCTTGTGTGTCTTTTGTTGATGTCTGTGTTATAGCAGCCAAGTTAGCCTATGGACCGGTCTTGGAACAGATCATAACTCCTCCCCAGAATTTGGGGTCTGACTCGTACAACCTTTTGGCCCTTAGATTCTGGGCATCATCTTTATTTCAAAACCATCACCCGTTCATGTAAACGCAGATTCTAATGTAGACAAGTGGAAGTGAGCTAGTGATTGCTCAGGCATACTTTGACATTGGAAATGAAAATATCTTTCTTATTAAAGCGTTAATTCATAATGAATGAATGAATCACACGGTGGACCTTCGCTTATAATTTGAAAAATGTTGTGTCTGGACGCACATGAAGACCGTTTCATGTGTATGACGTCAGTAAGGTCTGTATGAGGACAGAGGTGAGATTCCATGTGGCTCCACGCTTGATGTCAGCCAGCCATTCCACTGATACACTTTGACCTTTGCACTCTTGCTCACTACAGGCCAATCTAGTCACATTTGACTGGGACTGTTCAACTTGAAAAGCCTTATCGTGATATTAATAACAGGTGGCATGTAAACAGATTTTAGACTTTTAGATTTTGGATTTGCCTGTGCTTAATATTTTCGTCCTTGCAACTTGCAAGATGTCAGATAGAGGCACGTATAGTCACAACAATATTATTGTGATCTATTTTCTGGTGTGTTCTACCTGCTAGATTGTCCAAATAATTGTTAGTTATTAACATACACATTAGGTTTGGTTATGTTGTGTGTTTATTTGTGCTGCTTTATTTGCTTATCACTTGCCAGTCCTCTGAGCAAACCTTCCTGTTTACATTCTTATGGCCAATCAGGGAAGAGAGCGACATTATTTTATTTGTGCTGATGCATTCTGGTGCACTTGAATTTTGAACCCTTAAACAAAATAGCAATACCAAGCTAGCAAGCCAAAATCAGCTGTGACTGTATATATAAATATAAACCCATGGAGCAGGGCACATAAATGAAATCTAATACATGATATGGTATAATACTGTACAGTATGAAGAATATGGCGGCCAGTCCTAATTTTTATGCAAAGAAATGCACAGTCAGGTGAAACAAAGAGCGAGTTGGACCACGCAGAGGTGAAAGGGCACATATGTCCAGAGGGCCGTATGACCACGACTCTGGGAATTGTTCCTTTCTGCACAAACACTCTGACTTTAATAACAAAAAGCAGACTGTGTCTGAAGCGCCACCAGTGCTAATTTTCCTTGTTTATTTGGATATTTACCATAAAAATGGGGAACATGTTTATGTGGCGCCGTCTTGAATCCGTACAATGGCCTAGATTGCCCGCCCACAATAGGATGTTTTCTCAGTTGTATTTGGCGCTTGCCATAAACGAGCAGGATCCAGACTCACTGGAAAAGCCACGGCCAACATATTTGCTCCCAAACATCTGGGTCTCAATCGAAACAAATTTGGCCGTCTTAAGATGAGACCAAGCCCCCTTTTGTCCTGCCTGGGAATATAAATAAAGGACAAAAGGAGACTATGTTTGGAAAGAGAGCCCATAAAAAAACATTTTAGAGCAGAGCAAAGATCCAAATGACCCATTTCGTGGGTTTGTCCACTAATGTGTGTTTGACATGGCTCTGCTTTGGCGAAAACAATCCCCCTTGCCTACTTGACAGATTTGTGTGAACAACTCTTAAGATATCTTATCATGGGATTTGCAGATTTCATGTCAGATTTGAATCCCTGACTGTTGACCTAAGTTTAGCTAGCATGTTTTCTTTTGTCTGGAGTCCTCCCTTCAGATGTGGTTTGCGGAAAACATTAAGCCACTTGTTTATCGGACATAACTCGGCGTGACCCGTTTTGGTCCTAAAGTGGGAACACCACCTTTGACCTGCTCACCAATGGTGTCAAGATCAACATATTGGGCAGCAGGCGCAAGGCCCGGTGGTTTTGACCACATCTGCGCTTTGCTGTGGAAAAGACACAATTTTGCAGGGTTTTATCTGGTTGCATTTCTTCAGGAATGGGTTTGACAAAATGAAGTAAATAACCAATCACTCACTTTTTTTTCCCCCGCCAGTCCACACTCATCTTTTACCTTTTTATGACCTTTTCTGCTCTCCGCTGCTCAATGACCCTCTTCCTATTTTCTTCCCTTTTTTGTTTCCCTTATCTCTTGCTTATCCTCTGAACATCAGTTTGCCCCCTCACTCCCTCCTACTCTGAACTATTTCCTCCTCCAAAATGCTTTTGCAGCTCAGCAAAAAGCCGACCAATATTTGCAAAAAAGCCCCGCAACCCAATACTTCTGGAAGCAAGAGCAGAATTCTTTGGCGTCTATAATTGAAAACAGTATCGCCGATTAGTCATCCTGTTTTTCCGACTGTTCTTCTGTAGCTTTTTTTTTTTCTCTCTCAAACAAAGGAAACATGCCAACCCATAACTGAATGTGATACAGGGGAAATCCCTTCAGAAACTAAAGATGAGTGACAATGAAGCTGCACATCAACTCAATGAAAGCTATGAAGGGTGTCGTGCAGCGCTGCTATTCTCAGCAGGGGGAAGCATGTGGTCATGTGACTCCGTTGCTTGCTTTTGATCATGCTGCGGTCAGTCGATCGATCGGTGATTACGTGACCTTCGAAAACTCAATATCGGTGTGTGGTGTTTAAAAAAGCAGGAAAATTCGGCAACACAATTTAGTCAAATATTAGTAAACAATTTAAATATAAAATATTTTCTAAGTTAAATTTTCTGACAAATTCCCGCAAGGTTGTCTGTGGTTAAAATGAACATGTAGCATTAAATGCATGGAATAGAATCTACCGGCTAATCAGTTTATGAGGATGTTCCTGTAGCGTGTGTGTGGTCTGCTGTCATCCCTGTTTGACCTGGCGCGAACCAGCGGTCCAGATAACGTCCACCAGATGGTAAACCACCAGGGCCAGACAGTTCTCATGTGCAGCTCAAATGCCTTTTAACATTTACGGGGTCCCGCTCCAACCGGCTGTCTCCAGACACCCGGGGTAACTGGCTCAGGACCACGACATGTCTGCGCCACCTCGGTCAGGGAATAGAAAATGTTGTCCAATATGAGGTTATGGTGACGGCTTTCACGTATTTGGTTTTAGAGCTGAACTCGCTAATGTGAGTAAGATAAGGTTGCTTATGGAGGAGAAATATGTTTTAAGACACAGAGGTCTCCCCCATGATGTAATATAAGTTTCCGAAGGCGTGGTTCTCAACTGTTGTCACCTAGCCCGAAAAAATCTGAAACATTTAACAAATCAGATTTTCATGGACCTTTGTGTTCTTGTTGATAGTGATGACACAGCACTAAATCTCAAATTTTAGGCCGCTAAATTTTAATATAGTTGGCAAAAAGGGGCATGGCTGCCTTCCAATACCTCAAGTAATAAAAGTCCATTGAACACAAAATTTTTTTTTTAAAAAGTGAACAAAGACCTTTCTGACACATGATGATTCCCCGATGTGTCAGTCTGCCGTGATTTAGCGCCAACTACTGCCCGAGGAGGACTTACTCATTGTAATAATTTTTTTTTTTTTTACCTGAAGTATCGGTGGCTGGTATCGGAATCTCCACGAGAACTGTTACGTGGGATCGGTACTCGCCCGTCCCTAATTTACCATCGGTTGCTATAAGAAATGGTTTTTGTTTTGAGGTTATCTCAAGTGTTTTTTTGACAGTTCAACATCATGTACGGTCCCCTTTTAATGTCCGAGTTCTTTTTTGTGTTTAGTCATCACGTCTGCCGCACGTCAAAGCTCCAAACGATGGGAGCAGAGTTTTAGCGGGTTTCACACTTTCTGACAGGTTGATGGTAAATCGACGTGCGATTGAAATATGACTGCAAGGGGGAAAGCCCTTCTGCTGCCGAATCTTTCCGTTTCAAGAGGAAAAAGGGTGAGCTTGAAAGACAGCAGCAGAGGGAGGAATGCAGGAGGTGTGGCGCAGAGGTGGAGGGCAGTAAGTCACATCAAATTGCTGACTGACTGTTGGAACAGGATGGGGAAGTGGTGTTGAGGCCATGAAAAATCTACTCCCATAGGTGGGACTGACACAAAGGAGCACATTATAAAAGCAAGACTCTTGTTGATCTCGATTTAGCCGCCACTTTCCACAGCAGTGTAATTCTACCCCCCCAATTGCTTGTAGTTATCAACGCCGCGCCAGGTTTTAAGTGCACTGACCCTCGTAGTGCAGTCGTGTCGATAGAACTCCCCGAGTGATGCCGACTTGAGCGGATTAAGACAAACTGGCAGAGGGGAGTCAGTCCGGAGACGGTCTGGGAGTAGGATTTGTGCACCACTGGAATCCAATAGCTGATAAAGCCTTCGCTCATGTTGTCATGTGCTCAGACGTGTACGTGCCTACGGGGCCAGCTCGGTGTGATAAGGAGCAAAAAGGTCCGATGGTACGCACGAAGTGTTTGTGTCTCAGGTTTCTGGCTGAGCCGTTTCCTTTCCATTTTCACATCAAGCGACAGCAACGCGGAGAATGAGGCCGTGTTGACTATATTAAGCGCTCTCTAGCCGATGAAATTCTCGACGCGCTTTGTGAGGACATGTGGATACTGGTGATGTGTGATACGATGTCCTGTTGTTGGTCTCTCTTATCTTGTTTAGCATAGTTCTTCAGGTTGTGTGTGTGTGTGTGTGTGTGCGTGTATGTTTTGGATGTGTTTTATTGTACAGCACTTTGGGTTGCTTTTGTTTGTATGAAAAACGTTGTATAAATCAAATCTAATTTGATTATTACAGCCCACATAGTAAAATATTAATATTATATCCTTCACACGTGCCGATAAATATCAAATACTGCGTAGTACAACAGTGCTTTCGAGGTCCTCGTGAGTGGAGATGATTTGCTGCTAACAGCCATCTTTTAGACAGACGCTACGGCAACAGTCTCAGCAGTTAGACTGATGATTATGCACTTTTATTGTTGTTTTCATGGATGTCTACAAAGCTGGTGATTATATTTAATGTTTTCTGCAGCTTGGCAGATTACTGGCTTGCTCCCCTTTTTGCTTCAGTATCAAGTGCAGACCTGCATGTGGGATGGAAATTGAACATCTTGCAAATGGTCTCCATCAAACTGATACGGGTTCCTGCGTCCATTTACTGATCCTCGCGTATTTCAGTCCACTGAATTCAACGAGTTTATTTTATTTTAAAGATGAGAAGTGCTCATTTGTTGAACCGTCCGCGACGTACTGCCACACCCCGCCCCGTGCGCAAATGTTCATTCTCAACACTTCTCTCTTCATTGCCTACTTAGGGCCGGAAGTGATTTCTAGCTACAGCGGCGGCAGCAGCAGCGCCATGACCGACGCGGTGGTGCCTGATGCCATGGCGTCGTACAGCGACAGACCCACGGCCCCGGTGGTGGATTTCAGCTACGTGGGCATTGACGCCATCCTGGAGCAGATGAGGAGAAAGGCCATGAAGCAAGGTTTTGAGCTCAACATCATGGTCGTAGGTAAGGGAGAGAAATTCCAGCCCTCGGAAATGCCAATTCAAGAGGAAAATACAGTAGTGGTGGTGTTAATCCTAATAGTTGTGTGCTGCCCAACCTCTGAATTCCCAAATCGTACAAGTGTTGGGGGCATTCAGTGTTGGAAATTCCACTGTATGCCGTTTAGTTCTGCGCCTCTCTTTAATACGCCTTTTCCCTAATTAAAGAGAATGCACCTTGAAGCGAAGGCTGTAACGAATACTAAACTTGTGGACTCATACATTTCTTAGCTGCTCGGATGAAGATTTGCAATCATAACAACGACTTCTTTCCGAGCTTGGTAATCCAATAGTCATATCATTTGAGTACACCGAAATCGACAATTTCATCTAGCTGCTGCTAGTCAGCCATAATGTTAATTTTCCTCTCCCGTAATGTTAATTTTCCTCTCTAATCAAGGTCGGACAAAAAATGGCGCCGTCAAAATGAACTGTAATCAGCATCCAGACACAGTAGGGATTGCTGTAACGCCTCATTCACATCATTACTGTGATCATGCAGTAATCGCATGCATGCAAACCCAAACACGGCCACTTTGAATTTCTCTCCTGTCTGAAGTGTATTATTCAATCGTTATACAGCTTTGCTCTCTCCTCACTGTGTCTCAAGTTTTTAAGTAGGTAGCGGACTTTATTTTTGAATCTTCTGTGACACCAATGCCACATACGATATGTTGTAAACGGCGGTGTGGAGGAAGATGTTAATTCCGTTTACTTCGGTGCTTGTCTCATTCTGCCGTGTGTTGCGTGTGTGTGTCTTTTTGTTTTCTCTCACAGGACAAAGTGGCCTGGGCAAGTCTACTCTGATGAACACGCTATTCAAATCCAAAGTCAGTCGCAAGTCTGTGTTGGCCACTGCCCAGGAGAAGATCCCCAAGACAATTGAAATCAAATCTATCAGTCATGGTACAGTCCACTAGTGTATTTCTACTTGACACTGACCGAATTGACCATTTCACACTCTATTTTTAGCCACAATAAAGCCTTAAAGAGGGAAATCAACCCAAACATATTTTTTACAAGAATATGCGTCGCGGAGTTGTGAGAATATGAGTTAAGAAGCGAAATCTACCCATTTTTAGTAATCTCGGGGGGCGTCCATTTTGTCACTTCTGTGGACTGAAAATGACATCACACTTGCTCAGGGCTCTGATAACGACCAATCACGGCTCAGCTTCAGAAAACGGGTGAGCCGTGCTTGGTCGTTACCTGAGCCCTGAGCCATTTTTAGTCGACAAAAGTGACAAAATGGCCGCCCCCTGAGATGGCGAAAAAGGGGGTGGATTTTGCAGCGTAACTCATATTTCATATTAACCATATTGTCTTGTTTCAACTAGTGGGCCTGCATAGAACATATTTTTGAAAAAAAAAACATGTTTGGGTTGACCACTTTAAAGAATGTATCTATAGCATCGATTGACCTTGTGTGTTTGTTTTTGTGCAGACATCGAGGAGAAGGGAGTGAGAATGAAGCTGACGGTTATTGACACACCTGGTTTTGGAGATCAGATAAACAATGAGAACTGGTACATTTCAGTTTTTGTTCCATTAAACATATTCAGTGGAGCGTCTCAGGACGAACGAGCTTGTCGCTGTCCGATCTGTTCAGAGGTTTACCACTGCATAGTAAAACTGCTCATGTTGATGATGATAAGATGAACACTTAAAGAAATTATTATTGATGTCAGGTTATTGTTGCCACGCTGTACTGAGCCGCTTGGCTAAAAACCAGTTCTGTGGTTATCATCGTACTTTTCCGCTTTGCCGTCACGATGTGTGGCGTCGTCGCACAAAAATGAACCAAGCCAAACGCACTCATGGAGTAAATCCTTCAGATGCCCATTGAGCTGGACTCTTGCAAGAGATGACACAAAATGGCGGTTCAACTTTGATGCTTTGTCACTGCAGGTGTCCGTATTTGTGCGTTTGGAAAAACTAATTTAGAGGCCCCACTGTAAATATTGAATCAATTGCGACGTCTAACCAGATGTCTCATCGCATCTTTGTTGCTTTCCTGTGACTACATTATTTTAATGAATTTTTCCCATCCCTCTGTTGCCCCTTCATTTTCTAGCTGGCAGCCCATCATGAAATTTATTAACGACCAGTACGAGGCATATCTGCAGGAGGAGATAAACATTAACAGGAAGAAGAGGATCCCGGACTCCAGAGTCCACTGTTGCATATACTTCATCCCGCCTACTGGACACTGGTGAGGATGTGTCCGAGCATAAACACGCTAATAGCGACACAGGCACACATGCTTTGACTTTGGGTTTTGACTTCAAAAAAAAAAAAAAAACACAGCCAATGCGCCTGCAGGGTTGCCTTACTTGTCAGCATTTCCTATGTAAATGAGTGCGGAACATCCGTAGGCTTTTGGAGCACACACACATTTCCTCCCAGCACTTAGCAACATGTCCCAGAACACAAACATGCAGAGGGAAGATGGGGCCTGCCAGGCCCTTCAGCAATAGCAGCAGCAGCTCCGAATCCCAACGTTTCTCTTTGCCGGATCCCTCGGAGAAAGACACATCTGGTTATGATCCAACTGCGCACACACATTTGGTTAAGCCCCTCACTATGTGGGGGCTCAGGGGCTCGGTGTGCATTTAGAATAAATTGGGGTGATGGTGCGCAGTCTCATGTGTTCATCAAGTAATTGGCCGTGCGGGTTTACCACATACTTTGTCGTGAAATGCTTACAAATAGCACCATGTTGTCAAATGGCGCACCGAAGATGCTGGTGAATGTCGTCAGCGGTGAACTCGAGCATGGAGCGAATGTGAATTAACCATCGCCCCCCCCGCGCGTGCGTGTGTGTATGCGCACCATCCACTAATGCATCATGCAGTTGTCACATGGGCAGACCAGCAGCTGCTCAGTGTTGGCCTAATGGAAAGAGACAAGATGGACGCGACAAAATGTGTCTCTCTCTCTCTCTGGGATGCGCACAGTCAGTTTGGCACTGCGGTCTTTGCGAGTGTGTGTTGCCGCATGAGTGCAGCAGGCTTTCTGTGTTTACGCGGGCAGTCTGTTAAAGAGTTATTAGCCAGGCGGCTGCCATTAACTGCAGGAGCTCCTTAAACGGGTCACTATTCCGCCAAACCTGCACACATCGTCACAAGAGAAAAGTAGGTCATGAGCGTGTCTGACCTCTGGTGGCCCATTTGTGTACCGCATATTAATTCGCTTTGTTTTCCCTTTTCCACTTAGTCTGCGGCCTCTCGATGTGGAGTTCATGAGGCGTCTCAGTAAGGTTGTCAACATTGTTCCAGTCATTGCCAAAGCGGATACACTCACCTTAGAGGAGAGGGATTTCTTTAAAAAGAAGGTAACGTCCACACGCTAGCACATAAAACGGGAGCTTGAACTCCATCTTATTCCATAAATTGGGTATGTTAAAGCCCAATTAATTTCTTGCCTCGGAAGCTTTCAAAAGTGTAATGTGTCATTCGACTCGAGCAGATCAGGGAAGAGCTGCGATCCAATGGGATAGATATCTACCCTCAGAAAGAGTTTGACGAAGACGCCGAGGACAGAATGATCAACGAGAAGATCCGGGTGAGGATCGCAAGATTAGCAAACTGACCTTCAAACTGCGTGTCGGAGGGCCAGTTGTCATTTTGTGGTTCCGCATGCGTGCAGGAGATGATTCCGTTCGCTGTCGTGGGCAGCGATCAGGAGTACCAGGTCAATGGCAGGAGGTTGCTGGGGAGGAAGACCAAGTGGGGAACCATTGAAGGTACAACTTCCTCTCAAGGCCCCTTCTCATTTTTCTTTTGTCATCGGTGATTTACAGTAGATTGGAGTAACTTTACGTCAAGGGACATTAGTGGAGTTTGAAACGGTGACGTGATAAAACTATATCAGGCTGTTTTGCAAAACTAGGATGCTCGGTGTGTAAATTGTATGCAAAAGAGAAATGAACATTTTAAGAATATGTGAAACGTCAGTTAATAATATGAGGGGCTTAATTTAAGATTCTCCGAAAAAATTGTATAAGTTTTAGAGCGTAATAAAGCATAATATAAGCATAATAATGCATAATGAGGAGAAATTCGTAAAGCCACCAGGAAAAAAATAGTAAAATAGTGAGAATGTCTGAATATGTTCCAGTGTTGAGAAAAAAGTCAGTGTTACATAATAATAAAAGCATATTACTGGTACAAGGAAAAAAATAATCAAAATGCCACGAGAGAAAATAGGATGTCACATTCACACATTCATGTATTAATAATGCGGCATTTGTGAAAAAGTAAGTTCCAATTAAAAAAAAAAAAAGTTGTGCTATTGACAGAATAAAGTTATTGTCACAATGCATTGTTTATGAGGTTGGGATAATAAAGTTGTAGTATTACAAATGAAGTATTTACGTTACAAGTGTGAAGTTTGAATTTACCAGTCTAAAGAATTTGCCACAGTAAAGTTGTTGCACGAATAAAGTCATACGGTCCAAGAAATGGTCATGCAGTCAAACAATGACGTTTTGAGACTGGTGTCATGCGCTCTGCAGCTGACACAGGCCTCATGCACACACTCCCCGTGCTGCCGTCATTAATAATAATATAATAAAGAGCCGCGCTGGTTAACAGTAATTTTCACTTGTATACTTAATTATATTATCGCTCCAGACAGGAGGCAGTGTCCCTCTACCAAATGTCTCATAAAGGAAGTTTCATTTCCTGCTGTGGAGACACATGCAGCATGAGCAATTAGACTTATCGCTACATTGAGATGCCACATAAGATGGAGTTGGCAACTGAGATGTAATGAGAAAGCTGTATCTATGTAAAAAAAAAAAAAAAAAAAAAAAAAAGCATCTCATACGTGATTTAGCCCAAAATGATTCATATCTTGGTAAGTGGATTTTTGTTTAGTTAATGAAATTGACAAAAGAATCTAAGGCACTGTTTATTTGCTGTTTTCCTTAAAAATGATTTGTACTTTATCTCGAGTTGTTAATGTTGTAAATCTATATCCAATTATAAAACTTTTATAAAAATATAGAACTTCATTCTCAAAATATCTCTGACTTTATTCTCTAAAATATCTAACTTTATTCCCGGAAATGTGCGACTTTATCCTGGTAGTGTAATTTGAATTATTTTGGGTTTTTTTGCTTTTCAGTGTTGGCCGAATACTCTGTTGTATTTGTGGAAGTCAACCCAAACATTTTCTTTACAAAAATATGTTGTATGCGCCTTCGCTGGTGTAAACATGGCATTCTGAACAATACTGCCGTTGTCACTTGCTGTCAGCTGAAAATGACATCACAGTTGCTCGGGCCTCAGGTAACGACCAATCACGCCTCACCTGTTTACTGACGCTGAGTCATGATTGGTTGTTACCCGAGCCCCGAACAACTGTGATGTCATTGTCAGCTGACAGCAAGTGGCAAAAGAGCCGCCCCCATGATATGGACAAAAACGGGTGGATTTTACTGCTTAACTCATATTCCACAAACATATATGAATCAGAATGCCAAGTTTCGACTAGTGGGTCTACATAGAACATATTCTTGTAAGAATGTTTTTGGGTTGACTTCCACATTAAGGGATCAATTTAGTAAACAATCTTGCTCCTTTGTGAGCGGCCAGTGTCACATTTAACAATTTGTTTTTCCCCATCAGTTGAAAACATAGCCCACTGCGAGTTTGCCTATTTACGGGATCTTCTCATCAGGTGAGCCAACGTTCCGTACCGTCATGTTTCCACGTATCCGCCACAGAGTGATGTCATATGTACGTGTACTTTTCCAGGACCCACATGCAGAACATAAAGGACATCACCAGCAGCATCCACTACGAAATGTACCGCGTGAGGCGCCTCAATGAGAGCAACACGGCGGCGGCTCACACCAACGGCGTGCCGGAAAATCATCTTACCGCCCACGAGATATAGAAACCACCTGATCCTCAAGTCCCTTATTCTTAAAAACTTTGACCCTCTCCATACAGGTGGGTTGGAAACAAAAATGCCTGACGAGAGTGGCTGTCATTTCCTTGCAGTGATTTTCTCTCACTACGGTGGACGACGAGTGAAAAGAAGTCTCGATGTTTTTTTTTTTTCTCCCCCCCCCCCCGCCTCCCACAGTCGCTGCAGCTTTTTATTTTTTACACTCCTCCTTATGGATTCACTCCAGGTGCCAAAAAGGAACTGACACTCAAAACTAATCCTCCACCTTTTTATCTTGTCCACTTTCTTGCGCTTTCTCCAGCACCGCCTGCTTATCTGCGTGTGAGGACTGCACCGTGGTGTGTATGTGTTGCACCGATCGTCTTGCAGTGCACAAAAAAAAAAAAATGGTTGAGGACAAGGGTTGAAAATGGCACATGTCTGGATTACTCTCACTTACTTGCTGCCGTTTCTGCTTTGTTCGCACGTACATTGCGTCATGTTTAACATGGACATCAGGACCTTGGAGTATTTTTAATTCTCAGTAATAGCCGCCACTGTGTTTTATTCAAAGGAATATCTAATAAGAGTGATTTAATATGAGTACGTATTTATGCACCATGTCAAATGTGAATATCGTTGGTCCATTCCTTCACATAATTTCCAAGACAGTCATGTTAGGCCCAGTCAGTTGTGCCTTATTTATTGGAGAATGTCATCGATGCCGCGTCGCCTGCATTTAAACATGTTTCCATGAGCTCCCATTGTTTTTAAGGATATAAAGCCCATTTCACTCAATTTACAGAACATCTATGCCAGTTTCATTCTTGCTTGATTCCACCCAGCTGCCATATTCTCGTGTATTCTTTGTTCCTTTTTTTTGTACCTGTATTATTGATAACAAAATGTCCTTTATCTTATTTTAAGAAATAAAGATCGTTGTTGTAATTATGTGCCTTGTTTTTTTTGTTGTTTTTTTTTTTTTTTGCAAACACCGTCTATCCTATGTCCTTCAAAAGCAGCTGTACTTCTTATACATCAGTCCGTGTCTTAGCCTGAAGCTTTTGCAGACCAGGTGAGTTCATTTGTTTGCTGGCCTAATTGTCATCATGGAGTGTTTTATTGCCATGTCATTAAGCACTTACTAGATTAGCCTTCCAAACCAATATGGCTGCCCGCAAGGTCAGTGCTGCCCTGATTAACACTTGGGTCTCTTATTCCTCAGTTGGAGACGACAGGAAGTCATTGCAGAGGCTGCTGAGACGTCAACACTCGGTAATTAATCACTGCAGACGATATGATTGAGTTTTGATTACATTTACAAATGCCAAATGGAAATCACATGTTTACCTGTCCTACCTGTGACCGCACAGGTCGCGGTGTTTGATTCTAAACTATACATGGGTTCATCAGAGCTGAATGTGTAAAGAAAGTTGTTCAAATCAGGGTTTGATGTGGAATACAAATTGTGATCCAGGAGTAATTGACACTGAAAAAGGATTGTGATGGTCTGTTGATGCCACAAAAAGGCTGTGAAAATATCTTCCATATTGTGAGAATAAAGTGTTACAAGAGTAAAGTTCTGGTTAAAGAGGTCAACCCAAACATTTTTTTCCATAATATGTTCTATGCAGGCCCACTAGTGGAAACAAGGCATTCTGACTAATATTGCCTTTGGGGAATATGAGAAATTCACAGTTTTTTAGCCATCTCAGGGGGCGGCCATTTTGTCACTTCTGTCGGCTGAAAATGACATCACAACTACTCGGGGCTCAGGTAACGAGTCACAGCTCACCTGTTTTGTGATTGGTCGTTATCTGAGCCCTGAGCATCTGTGATGTCATTTTCAGTGACAAAAGAGAAGTGACAAAATGGCCGCCGCCTGAGATGGCTAAAAGCGGCTGCATTTTGCTGCTTAACTCATATTCCACAAATGCAATATTAATCAGAATGATTTGTTTCAACTAGTGGGACTGCATAGAATATATTCTGGGAAAAAAAAATGTTTGCGTTGGCTTCCTACTTTAAGATGAGCGAAAAGTCCTGTTACAACAAAGTGTGATGTCATTTTCAGTTGACAGCGAGCCACAAAATGGCCGCCCTGGAATGGGTAAAATGTGTCCAATTCATATTCAACAAATGCAATATTAATCAGAGTTAAGTTTAAGGAAATGGTCCTATTAAAAAGGTGTGTGGGGGGGGGGGGGGGGGTGAAAAGGCTGGAAATGGTCTGTAGTTCATTTCCCCAGTAGAAGCTAGAATGAGTTATGTTCTCTTGCTGTGTCCTGTGCGACGTTGCCAGCGGATGTCGTGTGTGTTTCATGACACTTCGCTTTGTTAGCTATTACACTTTGCTTTTACGTGCCCATTGTCAGCGTGCCACCAATTAGCCAGTGTTTGATCAGTGGAAGTATTCAACATGCATGACTGAGGGGATGTGTGTTGTGTGATCATGTTGTGCGCACACACTCCCCCTCAAATTCATGCACGAAGGTTTTGGCCCCCATTTGTCTTCTCCTTGCACCATCTGCTCTCTCGCTTTGGCTCAGTAGCTTTCTCTCTCCTTTGTCTGCAAAAGACTTCCAACTTCTCTTCGTGCCTCACTTCCTCCCCCGATGTCGTTTTCCATCCTCGCCCTCGGCACTGCGCCAGCCTGCTCCGACGTGGCGGGGGAAGGGGCGGAGTGCCGTATGCAATTTGTTCAACTTTATGCAAATCAGCTTTACTATTAATTAAAAGTCGGCTGCAAATTCAATTAGCCGGCTAAACAAGAAAAGAGAGAGAGAGTAATTGGGACTACAGGGAAATGTGGAGCGCTTAAAATCATTGCGACTAGAGTTAAAAAAAAAAAAAAAAACACCTTTGATGGATAGCCACTTAATGTGAGTAAATAAACCTCGTTTCGTATGTCCACTTCTGGAAACATGTACGATATATTGAACATTTGACTTTACTGTATTCCAGTATATGTGATGTTTGTCTTTATTACATTACCATCACCAAAGCATACACACACACTACTAAAGATTTTGATTAGCCACATGAGTTATTGTTAAGCGTCCTTGTGTCTCTTGAAAGGCGCTGTATAAATCAATGCAATTATTATTAATTGTCCTTTCACTCTGTCTGCTGTCATCACTTAGGTGGATGGGTAGGTGTTTGCGATGTTTGCACTAAGCAGGGTACACACTAGGGGTCGAATGACTAAAGCGCTTTCTGTAGTCGATTGTATTGTCAGAAAAAATGAAAAGACGTATTTCCATGGACTGGAATCAGTGGTGGGGCCGGGGGGGGCAGTCCGTCCCCCTTTAACTCTGTGTCCCAGTCAAATTGGACTGAAGCCACCACTGACCAGCATCTAAACAAAAACAAGTGTTTAAAAATCCAACTGATATTTACACTGATTGTTGTTGTTGGTCTGCTTAGCTAGCAGAACCTGCAGCCTCTTCTTCCCTGAACACTTATTTTAATAAATTGAAATATTTTCCTACATTTCTACTTAATTCACTTTGGCATCCAAATGGCTCAAGGTGGCAGGCACAATTGTCTGTATGGGAATTATCATTATTTTTATGTTCAACTCTATGAATTAATTTGTAATTAATTTAAATAAATAAGTAAAACGATCTGACCATTGGAATGTTACCTGTTTAAATAATTCTAGAAAAGTAGTATTGCAGTATTATGTTCGCAGCGAAAAATCCAATCAGCATGTGCCTTGGGCAAAATCCTGCATGCTAGAGAGGACATAGCTTCCAGATTGCAGTTTGACTTGGGTGCTCCGCTCTGCTGTCATGCCACCATAAACCGTAACACAAAGAGAAAGAGAACATATACAAGCTGACTCCTCGTGCTACCGCAGGTGTACAGTCATGGAGGTGATATACTCTGAGTAAGGAAATGAAAGAAGGGAGGAGATTGCGGGTATGGAGGAGCAGGTTAGGGAGGAGGGTCACGTAATAAGAATTTAATTTTCCCCATGGCTGCACAATTGGATCCAGTGGCCACTCGCGGTCGTATATAGCACAGGGCTGCACACGCTAATCCTATAGGGAGACGGCCCACCTCCCCTCTGGTGCTCGTTAATGGGAAAAGTACTGTAAATCAGCGCCGTTCTCATATAACACACCGCTTGGGAGTATGCACTTCATTAGGGACACCTGCACAGTCTAATGAGATCCAATACGAGACAATTCTGCCTTTACAAAGTCAGTCAGGCCTGCAGCCACTATCAGCAATTCAGCTTGATTGGGTATTGGGTAAGCCCTCAAAATAGCCACTGAAGAAGAAGAATAGCCTTAGCAAGTGGCTTCCCTATCAAAGTCAGGGGTGTTCATTTCACCATATGTTTATTGTTGTTTGTAGTAGGTTTCATGTTCTAAAGACTGAATATAGTTTGATTGCCAGCCATCTATAAAGACGGAAAATGCAAAGGAAAAGGAGCTAGGCTAACAATACATCGGCATAATTAGCCAGTTATGCAACACGACTTTGACTCTCTGTATCATCGAATGAACCGCACCTCTGACCCCCAGTCAAGGAGGAGGTCAGCTTGGAAAATGCCGGGCCACTTGGCAAGATGAACACTGCACACGCACACACGCACCATCTAGTCAAGGTGTAAGTCAAAACTCTCCGACTTAATTAAGAGCAGCCCACATTGGAGCTGCCATCTCGTTTACCTAATTAGTCATGAATATGAAATGGCGGCGTTTTAATTATTCGGCTATTGTCAGCGAAATCAACCACCAATTTCACTCCTTTCGCTCCGGCGCTTTCTCTCAAACGAGGAAGGACCGCAAGGGGCGTGACTGGATTTCTTTGTTAGCAACAAATACAGTGCTGACACTCGTTTAACGAATGAACAAGTGGCAAGTGTTAAAATGTAATTAGCACCTTTGTTTATCCTGACAAAAATTTTAAATTACAGATGGATAGCAAATTGCATTTCACTATCAGGAATAGCTGGAGCTTCCCTGCAAAAAAAGGAAAGTAGGAGTGTTTGGCAATGTATCCCTTTAGGGCAAGAGAAGTTTTTGTCATTAAATTTAATGAAAGAGAATATTTTATGAACATCATCTACTGTTGTTTATGAATATAATGATCGGGATTTTAATCCATGCATTTCAGTCATTTTCTGGGGTTGAATTTTGGATTTCAAAGTTTGCAGTTGGTGCCATTAATAATGAAATGAAATTTAAACTGTAAATCATGAAGAGGCATTTTTAATAATCGGAAAGTGAAGACTATAATTTGTAAAAGAGCACTACAGTGGACACTAACTGTTTACATTATACGGGTGCATGTCAAAATATATTCCTTTGGGACAACTAATGTGTTTCAATGCTTTAAAGTTGCTGCCATTTATAAAAGAAAATGATTCATTAATAAGTACAAATGAAATTAAAGTTTAAAAAATACAATGTGTAATATTTCCACGAGTGTTAATACCCGTTAATAATTCATTGCTTGTTAATTTTTGCTCAAATCCATTAACTTTACAAACCTATCAGTGAGTACTACATGAATATTTCATTACATAATTCATGTCTATGCAGAATCTGGGTAGAATTGAAGGTGTTGCTCATGGAAAATTATGCTTATTTGGCCTTGGCAGAGATCTGCGTTCTAATTTAGTGTGTTGACATTTTCAGCACTTCCCTTTTGTTTAAAATTGAAATTGATATTTTTATTTTGAACTCAGTTTATAGCAGGGTGGATGTGTTTGGAGCAGGTGGTGATAGTCAATCTGCCTGTCTTGAAGGCGTATCAGACAAGTAGATGATTGTGCTCTTTGTAATTACCTTGATGAAGGCTGAGCCGCTGCTGCGGACATGACGAGGGAAATGGAGATGAATGCTCCCGCTGGACTGGAAGCTACAAGACGGGAATGCTGAACAGGTCGGCTGGTCGCTCGAAGGAATAATAGCTTCTATATTTGCTCCCCCTCCCCTCAGTCTCAATTTGCAACACATGCCGAGCCCGATTGCAAACCAAATAGAAAAAAATGTAATGGCTATTGATCTGTGCTTTATAAATAACCTCCTTGTTTATCGCACTATTCTGCCTTCCTTTTCCCTCAATTCGCTCTATATTAGGCCTTAAATAAGTACAGGTAAAAGAAATCTATGAAGCCATAAAATTGACCAATGGATTTTTTTTTTTGTTCCCAGCAGGCCCACAAGTTGAAACGCGGCATTCTGATTAATTTTGCGTTTGTGGAATATAAATTAAGCAGCAAAATGCACTCGTTTTTAGCCATCTCTGGGGGCGGCCATTTTGTCTTCTGTTGACTGAAAATGACACCACAACTGCTCACAATGACCAATCACGGCTCAGATTCAGAAAACAGGTCAGCTGTGATTGGTCGTTGTGAGCAGTTGTGATGTCATTTTCAGTCGACAGAAGACAAAGTGGCCGCCCCCGGAGATAACTGAAAACAAGTGGATTAACACTTATTCCATAGACGTAATATTTATTAGAATGCCGTGTTTCAACTAGTGGGCCTGCTGGGAACATATTCTTGAAAAAAATATGTTTGGGTTGACTTCCGCTTGAAGCAGTAAAATCCACCCCTTTTTAGCCATCTCATGGGGCGGCCATTTTGGCACTGCTGTCGACTGAAAATCACAAAATGACCTGTTGTGAATTTTGCTTTTACTTATTCTAAAAAGAAAGATTCAAATTAAATTCACCTGTAAAAGTTAAAGTTCATTTTAGTGTCATCCTGAAAATGTAGTACCTTAAAGTCCAATATCCCTCACATTTTTGTGAGTGCTGCTCTGGTTCTCATCTCTATTTAGTATGACACGAGCCACGGCGCTTTGAGGAAGCGATGTACCACTGTCTGATGTTGCTGTTCATCCTTGGCAGAGGTGTGCAGACAGCTTTCCCTCCTATTTATCCTCATCACTGTCTCAAGAGAGCATCCCGGTGGGGGGGAAGTGTTGGTGTTTGAAACTCTGGCTCACTGTCAGTTGATGCCCCAGCAACTTAAAGGTCACGTCATGAAGAGACGCTTCCCCCCCTCCTCCTCGCCCTCCTCTCTTTATCGCTTAATGAAGCACAATCCTCTCATGAGCGTCAGTGCGCCGCATTTGTCACGTTAACTCTGGCTTTTGCTCCATCACTCTGCTTGCGCTTTAACGTGACAGCTTCTCATGCCGTGCCGGTTTGTACGCCCAACTGAGGGGGAATCACTTCTTCATTTTGATTTCCACTGCAACATCCTGTCAAAAAAAAATATATATATATATAAAGCCAATGTAATATCCCTGTATATTTAAATATTAGTTAACTGATTTAAATGTCAATTAGCTCCATTTGGCCTTCCTGTGCGGCGTTTACGTGTTTCCCCCAAAAAACATGGTCCCTTTCCACTTTCCCAAAACATGTTAGCTTCCTTCAGGACCAAATAAGGTTTTATTGCTCGAAAGCTGCAGTTGATTTTTCAAGCTGAGAAAAAAAGTCTAAATGTGTATGTTAGATGTTTCTTTTTCATAATAATTCACTCATTTTTTTAATTAGCCAATTATTGAGAAAAAAGGTCTGGTTGATTAATATTTTTGTTGTATTTACAATAAATCAATCAGTTACACGAGTGAGTGGCAAAATACAACTGATAAATTACATGTGCAACATGTCAAATTTGTAAAACAATTCAGAATTGTTTGCATTTGTAATTAGCACTCACTGACCAATTTCATGAAATGAAATTCTGAAATTTCATTTTTGAATTTTTTTTTTAACATTTGCACTTTAATTACAGAAAATCATTTTTTAAAAATTAGATAAAACTATCATAAAAGAAAAAAAAAACATTCAATTGAATGCAACAAATAATACAGGACTGTTGATAATCAATGGGCCCGATTTAAAGAATGGAGTGGGCCTTGTGATGCCCACAGGCTACAGTTTGCCCACGCCTGCTCTGAAGTGTCAATGGTTGTCTGCCCCAGCGATTGGCTGACGTGAAATCCAGGGTGTAGCCTGCTTCTCCCCCAAAGTCAGCTGGATAGGCTCCAGCTCACCTGTTACCGTAATGAGGACAAGTGCGAAAAATAAAGGATGAATGAAATTCCAGGTTCCTCTAAGAGTCTTCACAAGGTGACCTGCAGGGGTCGCTGTTATTCCCACTGCTTGTGCATCTACGGCTCTATCTTTACATGTTAGAATTAATTTCAACATTGTGTTTGTGCGCTGAATGATTGCATATAGCGATACAAACACTCTCTGGTTGTTCGAGCATCTTTGCACACTCTGTCGACTTGGCAGGAGAGTCCTGCGGGAGCCTCTCTTTCTCACTCTCTCTCTCACACACGCTCACAAGCTGTCTACTTGACTGATGTGCGCGATGTAAACACACACTGAGCAGCACACACACGCGCCTCAGGTTCTGCACCGCCTCCCCAGAGAGTCTGCCGGCTTTACTTTTATTGCTCGTATTGATCAAGTCCCTGGCCCGGCGCGTGGATCAATATGTTGGATTATAAGGGAAAGATAACCAGCCACCCAAACCCCCCCACCCCCAATTGTCTTTAACAATCGCCAATGTGCAAGTCATGTCAGTGTAAGAGGGGAACACTGGAAAAACCAACACGATCTAATTTGAGCCACTTCAAGAGATTTAAAGAGATGTACTCTAGCGCAGTAATTCTTAAAGTGTGGTACACCCATGCTACTCCACTGAATCGCTGAATTAAGGGTTCAAACTGTGTGTAATGTTTCAGTGGTGTGAAACTTTTCTTTTTTTTAAAGCAGAAGTCAACGCGAACATATTTTTTTCAAGAATATGTTCCCAGCAGGCCCACTAGTTGAAACACGACATTCTGATTAATTTTGCATTTGTGGAATATAAGTTAGGCAGCAAAATGCACTCATTTTTAGCCATTTCTGGGGGCGGCCATTTTGTCTTCTGTCGACTGAAAATGACATCACAACTGCTCACAATGACCAATCACGGCAGACCTATTATCTGAATCTGAGTCGTGATTGGTCTATATTTACAGTACATTTTACCACTGTCACTTAGACACACCTTCGTAATGTGAGAATAAAGGTATCACATTGGAGGAGTAAACTGTGATTATTATGAGGATAAAATTGTGCCACCATGAGGGCGTCAGCACCATCACACATGCTGTACAAAATTCCTCCCCGTGTCTATTTACTTTATATGAATACATCTTTATTCAACCCTTCTCTATCCAGGTATGGCAAGTGAACCAATTCTCATTTGCAATTCCAACCTGAACAAAGCAAAATAATAGCAAAAACAAAAATAAAGGCAAATAAATTCAACAAAGTGTACTATGTTTTCTAGTTACATATTTACACAATACATCACATTACAGCATATGGTGAATAAAAGCTTCATAAAAGGGTTAAAACAGGTGGAGCGATCGTGTACCTACAGCAGTGGTCTCCAACCTACAAAAAACATTTATGAAACTTTAGAACTTCAGCTAACTATGAGCTAAATTATGAGTAACGCGTGAAAAAGTTCAAATGTTCAAATGTTCTTGGCTCAGAGCTGATCCCAAAACATTAAAATCGTGCTGTCATCTGATTTGAGCTGCCAAACTGGCTCTGCATGCTTTACTTCCTGCTCAGATGGCCCGCCTGATTTCATAGATAAAAAAACAACAACAAATAAGTAGACTAACTGCATCAATCCGACTACCATTTTAATCGTATTCATTTCAGTGGTTTGAGTGCGCAGCTCAACGTTGAAAGTAAGACACACTTTCTGAATATGCATGATTTAAAAAAAAAAAAAAAAAAAAAAAAAATCTATCAAAAGTGTAATTCTTTGGCTTGGACATTTTTCATCAGCTAATATGATGTCAGTCCTGTATTAAATTGTAAAAATGTCTCCTAACTGTAAGATATCAATTTGCTGGATGGCTTTAATTAATTATCTTACCACGTGTTGCGCCCTTTCAATCATGCTTCTCGTTCTATCTGCTTCTGTCTGCAGTGCTTGGCTCTCTGTGGAAATGGCTGCGGGCATGACGTGCCGCCATGAATCATTCACCCCACCCCCCCACCTTCCGTGATGCATGTGCACCGACTAAGAGACTGTGGCGGGAACTTAGAACGTGGCAGGAGGTAGCCAAAAGGGGGGCGAGCGCCTGAGGTGGAGTGGGATTTTGGAGGTGTCAGATGAAGCCAGACAAAGAGGATCATCTTGCAGCTCGCTGTTTCCCGTCGTTGCAAAAGACTCATCGTGTATGTATACGGTAATCGCCCCCCCCCCCATGTCGGCGTTTCACTATTTGCAAATTCACAGAGTTACAGTTGATTCGGTAATTGGCTTTAAAAACTACATTTGTGCTTCTGTGCTCTTTCTAGCACCCTGAAATGCCAAATACAGGAATTGGTATCCAGGAAGTATGTTGAAGTGATACATCTCAACCGTGAGACAAGCTTTGTATGTCGGGGAGGAGTTAAATGTAGCCTGGGCTGCGCATTTTAAAGGTAATATTCAAAGATGAATTTGAAATGACATTCAACTGTTTGGGAACATAATTTGTGATATGTTTGCGGTTTAAACTATTATCATAATAGGCATAATTACATTTAGGCAATTACATTTTGGCGGGCAGGGCTTCAATAATTGAACTCGACTCAGCCCACAAACAGCACATTGGCATAGTAACTTTGCTTTCTTAATGCTAACACATAATTGGAAAAGCCACAAATAATAACAATATAGCAATACGCTCAAGCATATATTCTTTATCCTCGACTAGAATTACTGCCATTGTGAGGGGATGAGACCGTCTCCTTGAGCAGAGTCATTTTCTCACAACTGGAATGGGATCATTAATCTGGCGGCATAATAGTCCTCCACTCATGTTCTTCATATTTGATCAAAAGCGTTTCTCAGCATTCGCACACAAGTTCATCTTGTTTTTCTTCTGGCGTTGCGTTGAAGGACCGTTGTTGCCTTCACAGACAAAAGTGTGTGATTATTAATGTCATCACTGCTACTTAGGCATGCGCGGTCCTCCGGGGTGCTTATTGTAATTCATCACGCTCACCTTGTATTGTCCCATTAATCTAAATAGATGTGCGGTTGTCTCCTTTTTGCACCTTCATCAGATTCAAATCTCCCACAAGCGCCCCGCCTTCTGTCCTCTCAGACACATCCCCGTGCGAGAACCTTGAAACAACATCATTCTCTTACCTCGTCTCATTTCCCACGACCCTGGAATAGATTATCTGCGGGGATAATTAAGACCTGCTGAATAATTAAGTGGGCAAAAATGGTAATTCATGAATAATAAATGTGTTTATGATGGGCCGGGCGTAGACTAGAGCTTGCGTCGGCGCTGACAGGAAGATTGATGCGGCGGCCTAGATACGAGGCTCTCGATATCTCTGCGGTGAGCTCGCCGCTGACTGCGAAGACGCCCGGATTCATCAGCACGCTCGTCGCCGCTTTGTGTGCATAATAGCGTGATTATGTATAATTTACACGCATGTCCCGGTGGCAGAGGTGGCACACACGGAAGAAGGCAGTGGAATTGAAGCGGTTACTTTCATTGTTTGTACTGTATTCTGTAACTGTTTATAACCACATGATGAAATAAATTGAGTCAATTCAAATATTTTTTTTCAGTCTAATGTGCTGCCCCGCCGTTTGTGTTCAAATATCCATTGAGGGTTCGAGGGTTGTAACGCCGCAACTACTGATGCAATTCGTTATCCTCTCTATGGCGTTTTACGTGATGTGTTAGCATTAAGCTAATGGCTGGCAAAGTTATGTGGTTGTTTTTAAAGGGGAAGGCAACCCAAACTTATTTTTTTCAAGAATATGTTTTATGCAAGCCCACTAGTTGAAACAAGGCATTCTGATAAATATTGCCTTGTGGAATCAGAATTAATCCACCCCTTTTTTACCATCTCTGGGGGCAGCCATTTTGTCACTTCTGTCGACTGAAAATGACATCACAACTACTCAGGGCTCAGGTAACGACCAATTGATCGCGGTTGACCTGTTTTCTGAAGCTGAGCTGTGATTGGTCGTTACCTGAGCTCTGAGTAGTTGCGATGTCATTTTCAGTCGACAGAAGTGACAAAATGGCCGCCCCTGAGATGGCTAAAAACGAGTGGATTTTGCAGCTTAACTCATATTCCACAAATGCGATATTAATCGGAATGTCGTGTTTCAACTAGTGGGCCTGCTGGGAACATATTCTTGGAAAAAAAATGTGTTGGTTGAGATAATGTATACATTATCTTTGTTTTATGTTTAGTTAGTTAGTTTACTTGGGGGTGCCAATAATTCTCATTATTCCCAAAATGAAAAGCTAAAAAAAAAAAAAAAAATGCTGGCCCCTTTCTGGCAGCAGTGAAGCCTTTTACTTTTTGAAATTTGAGCAAAATGAAATCTCCCCACATGCACAAGCACAATATGCAGCACATTTAACGTGTATTATTCTTCACGACAAATCCTCCTGCAGGCTGCAGCAGCCCAGCCAGTGTGATTACATTTGTGATTAGCGCCACGGAGGCCAGTTCTGCCTGAGCGCGTTCCTCGCCGTAGCGTAGCCGGCGGACAAATGAGGCATCGAGGCGGCGTTCTCCACCAATGCGACTTTGGAGGTCACTAACAGGAAGGAGGCATTCATCACTCTGACGCGCGGATGCTGCGCGGTGGGGGTGCTCGAGTAACAACGTTATTATAGTGTTAATCCGCCAAACATGTTTGTGAGCCGTGTAGGATTAATGCACTGGCTTTAACGCTGATATTTATGAATGTATACACAGTTTTTTTTTTTTTCATGATAAGAAAATGTCTCTTTGTCGTCGCTGCTCACCTCTTTCCTGTGCATGTAATCAAGACTGGCGGGCAAATATTGAGCGGGAGGGGGCAGGGGGGAGCGACCATTGTTGGACTGAGTGTCTATTTGCTCACTAGAAAAGACTCATTATGTCCTGGATGGATATCTTCCCCCCTAGGACATTTATCCAGTCTCAAATGAAAAAATAGAAACAATCAGGGAGGTTGGTGAGCCTTTTTAAAAAAAAAAATGTTTATTTTGAAAGTACGAAAAAAGCAGCACACTGACCTTGACAGCTGCAATTGGCAATCGGATGTTTGGAACGATGAATCACATAGAGAGGAACAGCTAGTAAATGTGGGATTTTAAAATAATCATATGTACGATAATGAACAAGTTGTTGGATTAATACCAATTACAAAAAAAAAAAAAAGCATTAATATATTTGAAAAGACTGATTTGTTTTATACAGCTACTGCTTCGGTCTCAACAGTTTCCCATCTGCATTTTTTGGGGGGTCGCCAACTGTTGAGCTTTTTCTTGATCATCAGCCCGATACACAATTTTTTTGTTTGCATATTTGTAATATACAGGAATCATTTTGTGCACAACATACGTTAATGTAGTGGTTACAAGACCAGATTTGTAATTTGAGTCTTTGTTGAGGAAACTAAAGTATACCCTGGTGTCCCTAATAAAGTGGACAGGGGCCCGTTTCTGTTTGTCCAAATGAATAGATTCAAGAAGATATGTTAAGCCCATCTTAATCGTTTCATCTGCCTCATTTGAGTCCATAATGCAAACAATTATGTTTGTGCGTGCTATAAATCTGATTAGCGCTGACTATTGCGCGAAGGGTTAAAGCTCACCCACGCTTCTCGAGCGTGATTAGCCGCAAAGCACCATCACTTGCCACTCTTTCGATTAGCCCGCAATCATCAAGCGATGCATACTCGTGTGTCACTAATTGGGCAGTCGCTTTTTTTGTTGTTGTTAACGTCGCACTAGAAATATCAATTATTTGGTGTGCTCTTTGAAGACGCTGCTGTTATTCATTTGGAGATGCAGTGATCCACAACAAGCTAAATTCCCTTAAAGTAGAAATCAACTCAAACATATTTTTTTCAAGAATATATTCCCAGCAGGCCCACTAGTTGAAACATGGCATTCTGATTAATTTTGAGTTTGTGGAATATAAGTTAAGCAGCAAAATGCACTTATTTTTAGCCATCTCTGGGGACGGCCATTTTGTTTTCTGTCGACTGAAAATGACATCACAACTGCTCACAACGACCAATCACGGCTGACCTCTTCTGAATCCGAGCCGTGATTGGTCGTTGTGAGCAGTTGTGATGTCATTTTCAGTAGACAAGACAAAATGGCCGCCCCCGGGGATGGCTAAAAACTAGTGCATTAACACTTATTCCACAAACGTAGTATTTATCAGAATGCCCTGTTTCAACTAGTGGGCTTGCGTGGAACATATTCTTGAAAAAAGTTAGTTTGGGTTGACTTCCGCTTTAACTCACCATGTATTCTTAGATGCTTGCCGACGTCTGGCCCCTGCCACATAGTAATAATCAACGCACTTTTTGGTAGCTTTAGCTAACAATGTGGATAGTTTTTCCGTTGTGCCAGTTATAAATAACGCAGCATTGGCGCGGTCCCTTTTGGACCCATGCAGCGCTGGGTTAGCTATTTCAACCATTTTGGGTTTCTTGTAACCCAGCAGTTAACTGATTCACTGCCATTGATGTATTTATTTGTTTTTTCACAGTCCAGCCATTCAATCCCAGGAATTTATATTTTTTCAAACATTAGGGTAAAAGAGGGTCTGGAAATGTCTGGCAGTGAGTGAGTTAAGAGTCTAAGTAACACTTAAAATTTCACTGTACATGTCTAGGCTCCCACTTGGTAGGCAATGACACTTCATTGACCCCCGCACCGCCCCCACACACACAGTGGTTGGAATGATAGAGCAGCATGTTGACCTTTGAACTTCACCCTCAAGCAGACGGGTCAGCTCGGCGGGCTCTTAATTGAATGTCTCGGCCAAACATTGATTGCACTCGCTCGTCAATGTCGCTCACATCCACGCGGGAGACAGCGAGGTCAGTGTGGCATGGTTGGGACATGACACTTAACCGCTGTGTGTGTGTGTGTCTGTGTGTGTGTAATGTATCAGATTCTGCAGCCTCATTGTACTCAACCTCTTGTACTAAAAAATGAAGAAGAGATTGTTATTCACACATACACTCCCCATTGCGCTCGCATTGAAGAAATTCAAATGTTTCTTTTCAAGTATTATCTTTAACAGCAGTGGAGATTCTTTGTCTGACTGTTTTTAAGCCTGAATCAACAGCGCCTCTGCTGGTCACATCCAAGTAGTGCACTCCAGTACTCCATTGTAATTTTAACTGGAGAGCAAATAAACATTGGAATGATAATAGTCATGAAAAGATTCTTTGTCAGGGTCAGCTTTTTCTCGTGTGGCGAAATGGTAATCCAAGTTTTTGCCAGCTGCTGAAGAAACTCCCGCATATGTAGTCGGCGTAAAACTGCAAGGTTTCACGCAGCAGGTTATTTATAACAGTCTCGCTCGAGATGCATGGCCTCGGCGCCTGATTAGTGTCTCCCTTCCTCTCCTCTCACTTCCCTGCTCACACTCTATCATCTTGTAGGCAGAATAATTGTGTTTAGCCACCATCCTGAGATCGCAGTGATTATCCAGATGTCGGCGACACCATCTTCCGTATGGCCGCGTGGCACATACTGTATGTACAGATGGCCTGATAATTGCCGGAACACGACAATAATCGTCCTGCTTTTTAATCACATTTTTTTTCTTCCGATTTTTTTTTTCTTTCTTCTACTGGTGGGCGCTCACCACTTGATGCTCAACCAGATACATCGGAAGCCACTGGTCTCACTTAAAGTAGGCTTTAGTGTCATCTAATAACATGCTGATATTCTATTTATGTAGCATCACATCACTGAATGTGGACATATTTGATGCATGTAAACGTTTTACTATTTGGCTTGATGGTCCAAATGTTTGAAACATTGACGAGTGGAAATGATTGCCATCAAAATGATTTATTTATGTGTGCTTATCATCACTCTAAGTATTCAAAGTAGCTAGCTAGCTTACTTCTAGCTTACTCTAAGTGCTCCACTGCTATGAATGCAGAATAGGTAACGTACATTGCTACCTGTGCTTGCAGGCAAATATATGTCAATATTCTCAGTCTCATATGTATCTTTTTTTTAAGTCATACATTCATTCCGCTTCGGGGCATTATTAAGTGCTGTAATCCGTTTGGCAATAAATCATGAAGCCTCGAAGTCCGGGATCAAAGAAAAACTCCCAAAGGAAAAGGTGAACGCAAGAAATTAGAGGTAGAGAGTGTTCTCTCTCTGAGTTACAGTTTTTTTTACTGTTTGAAATACCAGGAACATACAGACTTCAAATGGGAGTGGCAATAAACAGCTTGAAGATTCTTTTTTTGAAGAATCGTCTACGATTTGCCAAAGTGCTACTTATTGTGAAGTGAGTAGAGTTGAGTTCACTGACACCACACAGTATCTCATGTCTGCACTTGCAAGTCAAAGCAAAAAAAAACAAAAAAAAAAACAGCCGGACACAGGCGAGTCACTTGTACTGATATTCCAGCATTGGGATATTGTGTTTCTGTACATCAGTGTTAAACTAATAGTTGAGTATTAGCAAAGCGGGTGCACAGTTTGTTGAGTGGTTCATGAGCACCACCTCCACAGTATCTAAAGATAAATCTAGGGTGTCCTGTGATTAATGGGCCATGAGAAAAGGGGAAAAGTCCCTGCATATATTTGCATTCATCTGTGAGAAATGTCTCTCGTGTTAAGTTTCTTATACAGGCCCAATAGTTGAAACAAGGCATTCTGATAAATATTGCGTTTATGGAATAAGGGTTGATCCACCCGTTTATAGGCATCGCTTTGTCAATTGATTTTTACAGGTTGTACGTCACATTAATGGTGGTAAGGGTTTTGAAATATATCTTAGTCTCATTTTTAGCATCCCAAAAACCTGGCATTTGAATAGTCTGTAGACTTTTTATTTCCATTGTGTGAAAAAAAAGGTGAAACTTAAGAGGCCTCGACCCACCAAACCTTTAAATATATTTTATGTTAAATTGTGTTAGTTAAAGAACATAACAACCCCCATCTTGAACACATTAACAATTCAATATTATGTTTTTATTTATTTATTATGATTTCATACAGTGATTCTCAAAGTGTGGTACCACTCTAGAAAAAAATTCACCGCCCAAGTACAGTTCAGTTGTATTTCACTTTCTAATTTTCCTAAATATAATTGCAGTGTCTATGTTCAAACTGTATAGAGACAAAATTATTTTCATGAACATGCAGACCTGCTACACTACTGTATTTTAATAGCGCTCAGTGTTTTTTTTTAGGTTGTACTTTGTGTAAAAGTTTTGAGAACGCCTGATTTAATATAATAAAGTGTAAAATAACCCTTCTGAATTCAGTAGAATGTCGTGTGATAAAAGTTGGAATTTCGTCAAGTAACCTTGGCTTCTATTACCAAGAATCGCTCCCACCAAAATACTCAATAGAAATAGCGCCCTCTTTTGGTGAAAACTCCCATTGCATGACTCATGTTGCGCAGGTGACACGCGCCAGTGTTTATCTCACCAGCTCAAGTTGCTTCTGCACGTCTCACGCGCATGCGCGCTCCCTCTCCCAGTCGTGTTGAAAAAAAATATGGGGGGGGGGGTCGACAAGTACACGCCGGCAACAAGCGCATCCCCCCGGAGAAGAGAGTGATGAAGGGGGCTGCAGTTGTCATGGCAACGCCTGGGTGGTGGGGGTGGAGCTTTGGCAAGTGGGGACCAGGGAGTTTGTTTTGTTATTGAAGGTCACGTGCAAGGCCAAGCTCCGCCCTCCTCCTTCCCTATCCCCCCCCCCATACACACACACACACACACACCAAACAGCTTCAAGTGTGGAGCTGCTCGGGTCGGTCACTTACTACAAAATGGCTGCACAGGCTCCAGTGCCGCCGCCGCCGCCTCCGACGACGACGAGAACAAGAAAGGACGACTGAAAGCTTCGACGGTAGGACTTTTTCCTCCGCTTCAACTCGTGCTTCTCTCCACACGGCGCTTTTCGCTCGTCCAAAAATGCGGAATTCCCAGGGCAAATACGTCAGCTAGCCCCGCGAATGTTTCCATTGCAGCCCACTTTTGACATCAAGTCAAAATGAGCGCCCATTTAAAGATTATTTTTAAGGATTAAATTTGAGCGACTGTTCACTCGACTGCACAGACAACCTTGTTGTTAGCGGCTGGCTAACCTGGACTAAGTTGCACACTTCATATGATTCAAGGACACCGTGTGTTTACATTCTGCTTCGACTATTCCTCCCCCCTAAGCATTGCAATAAACTGTAGATTAAATGCACTCTGAACGAGTGGTTAGCATTTCTGCCTCACATTTCTAAGCTTCTTAGCTCGGGTCCCATCACTGGGGACTGAAGTTTCCATGTTCTCCCCGTGGCTGGATCCAGTTTCATGCTCCATAAATCGTAATATTTGGATAACTGTCAGCATGATTTTACTAATGGTTGGCCTCACAGTCAAGAGATTCTGGGTTGAAATCTTAGGCCCGACTGTGTGGAGTTATGCATGTTCTCCAGGTAACCCAGACACATGCCAAAAAACACCATGACCATGACAGATGACAATACAGTACAAGCCCATGAACGAACTTTGGCAAAGGTACTGCTTGGTTCTCCTGGTTACTAGACAGGCCTTGTAATTGTGCTTATCTGCTTTGTATTAACACAGTTATGCTCTTATATCCTACCAATAATACTGACACTTTTGACACTGATTATAAAAAATGTATTTACTTTTCTTTTTATGTATCACATCAGGTTTTGCAGATATTTTCATTGTTTGTTTTTAAGGTTACCCTATAAAAGTGTTTCCCATGCATTGTCATTTATTGCGATGGCGTTTCAGAGGGAAAGAAAATCACCTGTTGCTGCACCTAACCCTTCATTACACAAAATATATTGCTGTAATACCTATTATATTTAGGCTTTACATGATCCTTAATTTGGAGCCGATCGGCGAGTTAAGAAAAAACGATCGCCTATCACTGATCCGATCAGAAGATGGCCCAATCTGTCCAATCTCTTTAAACTATTTACTTACTGCACAGGGGGATTGGGACTGGCCCGGCCCACAAATAGTCAAAATTCGGGTATAAGGTTGTGGGTTTGAATCCTGGCTCAGGCCCTGCTGTGTTGGCTTTTGCACGTTCGTGCCACACTGCTTGAAAGGCACTGCTTGGATTCGAACCTTCGTTGTCCCGTTTACTACGTAGGTGCTTTAACCCAAAATGTAGGATGTTTAATCAATCCTTTTTGCAAAGGGATGCGACACACATTGCCCTCACTGTGGCTATCATCATCCTGTAGCACACGCACTCCTCACGGCATTCCCAGTCTGCAACGCAACGGCTTCGCCAGCTGCTTGCAGAGGCCAGACTGACGTAAGCCGCCGATCCCGCTGCTCTGCTAATGTACTGCGGTTCCTAATTTGGGGTTTCAGGCCTGGCAGAGGAGGAAGTGGCAGCGAAAGGGAAAGGGAGAGCTTTAGAAATGGCTCGGTGTGGGGAGGCCAGGTCATGGGGCCCCGGTCAGCCCCCCGAGCCTGTGAAAGAAGTAGTGTGTATTCACAGAGAGGCCCCAAGGGTGGCTCTAGAACACAAACGGACCACGAAATACTCTGATTACTCGAGAGTTTAGGTCAGGCCTAGAGCGCAAGGCCGAGGGGCACGCTCGCCAGTCTTGCTCGGTTTTGGTGTCAGCCGTCAGACGGTTCGTTGGGTCCTCAGTGGTCAGGATGACCTTACGTGCTGTCAAAGGCAGACTATTGCTGTCTTGAAACATCAAAATCAAAGCTACTTCGCTTTTGGTTGTGTTATTTTAGAGCAAATTAGCTGGGTTGTTTTCTGCATTTCATTTTTAAATACACAATAATGGCGATTCATATTTGTTTGGATCATATATAGTCATAATATTAATATCTGACGCACGTGTAGCTGCACCGTACCATGAGCAAAAATCGATACAATCGTATCATGATATCGATATTTTCTCCCACTGCAGCTGAACTGAACTGAAGTGACCTCTAGGTGTGAAAGTCCTCAAGGATGATACATTTTAAAAGTATTGTTGGATCTTTACATCTCTGACTGTTCGCGGCGCTCATGCGGCGGTCTGTCCAAGTTAGTCCCGAGGCTTGAGTTTGGCGTGCGCCACCGCTTTCTCCTTTTTCCCGTTGTCAGAAAGCATTAACGTGGTCGGCCCTGAGAACAGCTTCAAGTACTTTAGCCCAATCCTCTTTGCAGAGAACGCATGGCCTGCTGGCCTAGCGCTTTTGTTTTAGGGGCCACTGTGGTTTTCTTCTCCCGCGTCACGGTGCCTTCGAGATGTTGCATCTGTTAAGTTTAAACAAGGCCACTTGCAACTTTAAGCAAACGGTTAATACTAGTTTGCCTCGCTAGGGGTTTGCATTGTTGTAATCCACACAGTATTTATTTTTAACCTTGTTTTTGGGGGTGGTAAAAAGTCACTAGTCTGTTGTCCATTCAGAAAATTCTTCACACTTACTGAAGATCGCACTTGCGTTTGTTTGCAAGCTGACCAAGCGTCACCAATCGCAATAGTGCAGGAACAAAAAAAAAATCGTCATTCGATTATTTTTTTTTTGAAAATCATTCAGCCTCAAGCAGCACCCGACGCCCACATTGGCAGTGCTCCGGAAGAGACGTCGGTGTTTGGAGTCTATGTAACCACCATAACAAGCGAGGAGACCACGACGTTCAACAATCCCCTGCGAACAAAGAACTGAGTCAACCTCTTTATTTATTCAGAGAAAACTGCAGCAAGGTTTGATTTCAAACATGTCCTTTTTTTTTTTTTTTAAAACTGGTTTTGCACAAGATCAGTTTTGAGCTCACTTGTCCAACTCCTGGACCCTTATTTCTGAGAACAACCCATATTTCTTTGTTCGAGCAGAACCGCGCCGTTGCTTTTGCATGCGGCCTCCGGTGAACGTTCTCCCCAAGGTTCGCCGCGTTCTTGTTTGGTCTGCAGCGTTGGCATCGTTGGCACTGTGCCCAGCGCCTGCCGTCTCACAGCACCCCCCCATCCCCCATCCCCCATCTCCCCCTCGCGTGAAACGGAAGCGACCCTATCAAACGCAGAAAAGACAGAAGCCTTCCCAGCCATCTTCGCGGGAATTAAACATGTCAACAGACGCACGTTTCACCTTGTGCATGCCGAGCCTCCGCCCCCCCCCCCCCCCCCTCGCCTCTCCGTTTCCTGCCGATCCTGCACCTGCTGTCATGAGGCCGCCCTTGGCGTGTGTGCGCGCGCTGCTGCTGCGTCTTTCTGTTTTCATTCTGCCTGCCTTTGGCGTCACAGCGAGTGTCTGGTTTTAAGAGGGACGCCCGGCTGTAATCCTGTTGTTCTGTCGAGAGGGTGTAATTCCACTACAGCGCCGAGCTCATTGGCCGGCGTTCTTTGTAAACCGCGCCTCCTCTCTGCTCATGGCTGCTCACGCACATATCTAAGAGCAAATGTCAAACTCTATTATCGGGTCCTCTTCTGAGGGGTAGGGATAAGAGATATGGACACAATTTCACATGTCAATATTCATGCCCGATATTGCTAGCGAAACGATAACGATACAAAGTACGCCAATAAATTTAAAAAAAATCTGAATCGGGTTGTATGGTCACCATCGGACTTTTCGTGTTGGCCATCAGGCGCTCTTTTGTGGTGGGGCATGCAAAGTCACGCACAAACGCACAGTTGATCGAATATGACGGAAATGCCGCAATCAAATGCGAACCAACGTGTGATCGCATTGAAATTGGCTCCAACGTCTTCTGATTTTTTTTTTTTCCAGCCGAGAGAAGAAGCGACAAATACAAGTCGAGAACCGTTTCATGGAAGATAAGAAAAAGAAAAAGCAAGAAGAGAAGAAAAAGAAAGAAGCTGCTCCGAAGAAGGTGAGCCCTCTCTTTTGATATTCGGCTGTCAATCAGACAGACAGCCGTCAGTCAACAGATAATGTCACACTGAGAAATTTCCCACTAGGCTGCCTTTTTTTTTTTTTTTTTTTTTTTTTTTCTTTTTTAAATAGACGGATGGATAAAAAGTCAACGCTATTTCATCTCTTTAGCGTAAATTGTTAGCATAATTGGTCCTGTCATTTTTAACTTATTGTAAGAATATAAATACAAACAAGTGTGCTTAATAAAAATGGTTTTATTTTCACAGTCATTCAGGTCATGGTTATCTGCAAATATTGATTGAAGGCAACTGGACTCTTGTTGATTTATTTGTTTTTCTTGTTTTCTGAAAATTCTCAGAAATGACTGAGGCGATTATGCTATTAGGCTTGTGGTATGAGCCCTTAAGTAACCAAAGAGTCTCCTGTGATGATTATTTGTCTTTTAATTTTTTTTCTCTGCTTTTTAGGACACAGAACAGATAACCAAAGGTGAGTTGCTTTTATTTATTTTTTTGTCATGTCCATATACACTTAAAAAAAAAACACTTTCACCGATTTGCTGGTAGTCCAACTGCTTCTCTGGCCCACTGATGAATTATTTCGACGCTCCAAAGGAGGGTGGCGACGAGAGCCTTAGCAATCCAAATGCAAACAAAATTGCACTAAAACAAAACGGAGCGATGCTGAGGTAAGCGATGTGCCTGTAGGAAGTTTACAAAGAGACAAATTCATTCGTCGTTCAACCCCCGCACTGCTAATTCTTTAGCAGCGCTCCATTTTCTCGTTGCCCTCGATCTCTGGAATGCAATTTGTGTCCTTACATGCCAAGAAGGAAATAAAAGAGATGCTTGTTCTCCGCCATATTTGTTTGTTAGTGTCCCATTCTGTTTGTGTTCAATACGATGACTTTTCTAAGTCTTTTTAACGTAAAAAGAAAACGGGCCACCCCAAACCTGGAAGAGCCAATTCTGCTCCTTTCTGGTGTGATCTGGGTTAGCTTTGTTAGTCTCATAATCTGCTTCCTTTTGTTCCATTTGCAATTTGACCTATATTCTATCCCCTTGTTTACAAAACGTTGCCATAGAAATTTCTTATGTGACTTTCATGCCCACGGTTCGTTTTTGTGTGCAACGTGAGTTAATGCAACGCTACACCTTTGTCTTAAAAAAAAAAAAACCCAAGACAAACCTGCAGCCGAGTGTTGAGTTGATATGATTGAAAAGCCGTTTGTTGGTTTTTGCTGGAGATCAGTTAAGTTGGAGAAGAAGTGCTGAGATCAATATCCGGAGCTCGTATCCATTTGCTAATGTGATGTGGTTATTTCATCGCCGTGTAAGGACACAAAAATAAAAGACCAAAAAAAAAAAAAAAAATCCATCTGTGATGTTGCTGCACAGTATACAAGGGAGCTAATTAGGAGACGAAGGATGTTGTGGAGTCTGAATAAACAGCCGTTCGTATGCGGGAGACCTGCAGGAATACCCTGAGCGCCATAGTAACCGAACAGCGGCTCGTGCCACGAGGTCCGCCCTGGGACCAAGCAGGAAGGAGCTGAGGGAAAAGGAGCTCGGCTAGATGGAATGAATTGTTGCGGTTATAGCCTTGCGAAGTGCAGTGCGAGGGCCTGCCAAAGAACCGTGCCTCTGGTTGAGTACGGAGAGGGGGGGAAAAAAAAGCCAGCATGCGAAAGGAAAAGAAACAGACGGAGAACACACTCTGGTTTCCTGTTTGCCTGGACGGCTGAGGGGGCCCATTGTGGGATCAAGTGGCCCGTGTCTGTGACACCCACTCAGTCTGCGTGTCCCCGGGTGACAGGTCAACAACGCTAACGGTCGCAAACAAGTTTGAGCAAGATCTTAGCGCGGCTTTTGCTTGGAAATGTGTGGAAACGGCGTCAATGTTAGCGTAATGTTCATGTAGCCTGGATTTGAGCACCTATCCTTGTACTTTTTACCCAACTTGCTTTGTTGGGGTTTCTTTGTCTGGAAATTGTCTGGCTTCTTTTGGAGAAGATTCTCTCAGAAGGGACTGACGTTGGCTGCAATGCAATGCTGTCTCCAGCATCAGCAGCGAGTTAGCGACAGTTGCATGAGACACACCGGCACCTTTATTAACATCATACATATTTCCTCCCTTTCTATTATCAATAAAATCGAAACGTGTCCAGACTTTTCTCTTTTGCTTGCTTCCGTCACGTATTTTTCGGAAACTCTTCCTTCTCAGTGAGCTTGTCTCGCATCTCCCTGTGTGTGTGTGTGTGTGTGTGTGTGTGTGTGTACAGACGCCCCTCCCCCATCTGCTCAGCGCGACTCACGGCTCTCCTCATTACCTTTTAAAGAGCCTGCTTGTATAGTCTGGTACAAAAGCCCACCAACAGCTTGTTCTGGGAGCCCTTAACCAAATTTCAACAACCCTTTTTTGATGTATGCACAGCTTTAGAACAAACTGGCGGTGTGAATTTTCTTTTCTCCGTTTTCAAGTGTTGTTTTTTTTCCCACTTTGAGATGCTGTATATTCAGATGTTATTGTTTGTCAGCCTCCAAAGCATCATTTTCTGTTAAAAAAAAAAAAAGTGTAAACAGCCACGAATTATACCTTCTGTTGGAATGTTTTGTAGATCTGGAGTCCAATTAGCAATTAACAAAAACAACTACTTACTCAATGCGTGTTCGTTTTATCTTTCAAGAAGGTATCCAATATAAATAAAGACTCACACAAATCGATTTAATTTTCTCGTTAGTTTTCTTTACCATCTCTAAAGTTCAGGAATCATACAATGATTTTCCATCCTCGCGACTGCTCTCACCCGAGACGGGTGAGGGCAGAAAAGGGGCGCGGTCTAACATGCAGCCCTCACATTTATAGTGTCTTCAAAATCTAAACATAATGTGGGCTGGTCTCCTCCCTGGCTGGCCCTGCCTATGGGGCTGATCTTCACCAGCTGGTCCCGTGCGCCGATCAGGGCACTTTGAACTGATTATGCGTTGTGTAATTCCCCATTTTTTTATTTTTTTATTTTTTTATTTTTTATTTTTTATTTGTTAACCTGTCGACTAATATAAAGCCATTCATATAGATTCAGATCCTTCACTACATTAAAGCAGGCAGTCAAAGTTGCGCTTAAAACATAGAGAACTGCTGTTACTGGTTAGTAGTTAGCCAGTTTCTGTTTACTGACCAAATCCTCAACCTCAAGAGGTTAAAGGCCCACTGACTCGCTGGGCAAGGAGTGCCGGCCGGATGAACGTAATCAACATTGTGCCCCAATGATATTTGAGGCCGCCTGCCACCAATAAGCGAGCGGGTTAACGAGTCATCGCGCCTCGGCTCCCGCTGTGCATTTTCATCCAAGGTGCCGTGTGAAGTGCATACACGTCACGGCTCGCGTTTACAGCGCAATAAACGATAACATTATTACAAAGTTGTGTCGCGGCGGTAATTCCGCAACAAATTAATTTCCCGTTCCACAATGGCTTAATTACACGCAGCGCCTTTGTGTCGGAGGGTCATAAATTGCGGCGCGATCAGAGAGCGCTTGCCTCTTGTCATCTTCGCGACCTCTTTAACATATCGCGTCATCTGCCAAGGACTTTTTCTGTTTCGTGACTTTACGCTCATTGGCGCCGATGCTGTTTGACGAACGCCTTGGCCTTGTTTGCCGCAAAGTGCACTTTTGCCCGCGTGAAATGTCTTGCACGGAGGCAGGGCCTTCACTCTTTTAACTACTGTGTCATATTCGTTCACTTCTAATTAAGCATTTTAATCATCTCTCTTGTGAGACGTAGTGCTCTCGTTTTGAAGCCCACAGGCGCAAAGCGGTGCTCCGCCACAAAGACATTTTCACAGTCTCATCGCGCCACTATTATGCGCTGTTCTTTTATTCACTTCCAGTGCACTTTTTCCAGGGCGTAGTTTTCACTTTCCCGCTCCAGGTGGGATATTTTAAAATGCACAGCATTAAAAACACGTTGCCCAGCAAAGCCTTCGAAGCCAAGCTAGTCAGATTATTTGAATGTAGAAGAGTACCATTAGCGCCATAGCACCACTGAACCTACTCGCCAGACCCTTGCAATGTTCTTCGGGCCTTCACTTTGCAGATGAAAGGCTCAGCTTTGGAACGCTCCTAATCACCCACTAACCAAAGTTTTGGCCGTTTAAACGTGCGCTCGCGCGCTCCCCCTCGACAGCGAGGGCCCCGCGCATTGACGAGTGGGAGTGTGGACGGCGCGTAAATCTTGAGCCGGGAGTCTACATGCAATCGGACATATCCAATCTATGTGCTAAGCACTCTTCTTTTCAAGCTGAGCCAGGATCGATACCAACTAACCAAATGACTAATTTACTGTAATGACAGAGAATTCGACATAAGCTGTGAAATAAGGCTACAGCTGCTGATCAAACAAAAAAGCGTTGACAGTCGTTGTACAAGCAGTCAGTTGCAGTGACTTGGGTATACAAAGACATCATTGTTGACATATTGTCATGCACCTCCATCCACAAAAACACACGCCAAGGTCGTGTTTTTGTGCTTCCACCCAGGATCACTTCACAATGCTAGGAACCCTCTCCCGTTCTTCCACCTTGGTCGCTGCGATATCTCCCCAAACAACCCCCCTCCTTCCCCTTCACCATTGAGGTCTAAAGGCCCCGATAGACCCCAAAAAAAACGCTGGCCAACAGTGACAGACGCTTACCCCCTGCGGCGTCCGGCCGGCTGCCGGCACGTCACGCTGGAGGAACGCACCGCGACGACAGACAGCGACGCTGACCATTAAAATACCTTCTGCGCATGCGTGAGATGTAATACCCTTCCATGCCATCGGCGGCGGTAGTCACCGTTTCTCATGGTTAGAAAACTCCGACCGGAAAGTTGAAAATGATAAAAAGGTAAACAATGCATTCAGCTCTATTCTTTGCTCATGATGAACTCCCACGCGAAGTAAACCATCACGTTCTTGACACGGTTTTGTGAAATACTTAGATTGTCAACCCTCGCTCTTGTACTTGTAAGAAGATTAAGGCAGCGGAGGCGTGCCCGCTGTTTTTCCGCATTTGTCACTTCCCGTTGGTGCTCCGCGCGCTGATTTGCTAGCTAACAGCCAATCAGAGTGACCAACTGTCACGCACGACTGGCGAGGCCGCTTCAACATACGTAAACGCCCCCCAAGACGCTTACAGATGGGTTACGACACTACGACGGTGGTCAGACGGCGCTTAAAGACGCCGCGATGCTTCACGACCTCCGACGTCGGTTTGGTCTATCAGGGCCTTTCAACACCCTTCCAAGCCTGCCATCACCTTTCCTATCAGAAATATTCAGATCCCCTTTTTAAAGTGGGAAATGAGGTAGCCTCCTCCGTGTGAGGCGGCACACATAGCCTGCAGGCCGCGGTTTGATGTGCATTTTTGATGAACCGGGAATTTTCCCGCCGCGCCCGCGCAGCTGAGGACGGCGTTTTGCAAATAGGCTGTCTGAGAAGGTGACTGATCTCTTTTGACGCTCTTTCTACAAAGCTGAGGCCTGTGCTTCGGGGCCGCCTTTTATTCATCTTTTCTTTTTTTTTTTTTTTTTTTGATGCAATCATACCTGTATTTACATTGACACAATCATTTGCTCATTTTGAAACAAGACTACAGCGACGTGGCGTTCTGCAGGCAAGTAGTGTTCTAATTGTAAGCGGATTTTCAACCTAAGCTGGTTTCCGGCAGTGAGACTGGAGCTCACAGTGGCGTTGGCAAAGGGGGAGGAGCCTTGAACACACACCATTCTTTTCATCGCCTGCTGTACTTCGTTCCCCCCATTCCTGTGGATCCGCTCTCTCCTTCTCGCTCCCCCCCCCCCCCACCCGCCACACCCCCCGCCCTCCAGCTCTCGCTCGCTTTATCTCTCCTCGCTGATTGGCTGAGAGAGCAGCTGGCCCCACTTTCCCCTTCCCCCAAAGCTTCCAGAGGAATCGACGTCACACATCAGAGTCCCAAACGGTGTAAAAATTGCCTCCGTAACTGTTATTAAACCGAGCTTTTACGAGGAATCGCCTCTTTAAAGTCAGCGGCCTGTCTCGCCTTCCGTACAGATGCAATAAAAGTGACGAGAGCCTCTAAATAGTGAATGAGGGAAGAGGGGTGCAGGGGAGAGGGAAAGGCGAGCGCATGCAATGACAGCTGATTAGAAGCTTCATCCTCGGATCTCCCAGCCGACAGATTTAGGGGAATCGTTCCAAGGTTATAGCCCACCAAGGGGCGGGGGGGGGGGGGTGGGGGGGCGCCGATTGACATGACGATAACGCACATGCGGCAAGTAAAACGCAAGACCCGATGGCGTATGTGAGCAAACAACGTCCGACTGTATTAACTGTAGGCTCTACGACGGCATCCTGTCCTCCCCTCAGTGTGGGCCTCAGCGTTGCGTAACGCTTTGTTTGTGTGTGTGTGTGTGTGTGTGTCGGGGCCGGCCTCGTGTGTGTGTGTGTGTGTGTGTGAGAGTTATTCATCGCTTCAATGCGCACGCTTGGAAGCTGAGCCAATGGCACAGCGGCACTGTTCCTCACTCATTTCAAAGTGTTTATTTTACTCCTGTTGTTTATCACTATGAAAAAAAAAAAAGAGGGGGGGGGGGGGGTCTAGCGTCCCGTTGGCTCTGTTTACATCCAATAATCTCCTTGGGCAGTACGTGGATGCTACAAGCTTGTTTATGACTTCCTGTTTACATTGGAGTTTACCAGCGTCCATATTATGTAACGCTACATGCTCAGAGGCGATTATCCACTGTGCTCGATGGCCGTAATGCATCTGACGCAGCAGCCACTCTGCGACCCATGAGACGATAATCCTATTTGACCTCGTGGGTGACCTCCTGACCTTGTACCTCTACTCAAAAGGACGTTACACTAAAGTATTTGTTACAATGGTAAGATAGGAGTCCGACATGATTTAGAATCACACACATGCGCGCGCGTTGTATTTTGTTGTATTTTTGTCGTATTTTTGTCAAGAAATTGTTCACTCTATATCCCGTGCTGTGCAAAAGTAGCTTTTTTGTTTCGATGACCTATTTGTCAGTACTTGGCAATAAATGATATAGTAGGACCAATAACAGGGGAACAAACGTTTCTGAGGAAGCTTTGCAAAGAGTTAGTATGTGGACCATGGAAAATGCTTTTACAGTCTGTACATTCTGGATAAGGAGGCGGATGCAGGAATTTACTTTCAATGTTTTAGTAGGTCTGGCATGCGGACATTTTCCACCTCCAGAATCGTAATGGCGCTGCTGGTCTGTCATCGTCCATGAAACCAGGGAGTCGCTTGTTAATTCTAAAACACACATCTTAGGCAGAGGTCTGCTCTCTGAGTGTCATTCTATTTCCATAATATGGTCATTGAAGAATTGCCAAAACAAAATAATAAGATTTTTTTCTGTGGTGATTTATATGTGCTCTGACGCTTCGAACTTCAGTGGCAGTTAACAACCAAAGAGGGGTCGTAACTTTCCTCAAACGTTTTGTTTGCTAGTATAATTTTACGATTTTGGATGGGTGGTTGGTTTGGATGGTCACTGATTATCGCCAGCGATGCCTAAATTATGATTACTTGCCTTAATTCCTGCATTTCTGCTTTTTCTCTCCCACCCGTCCTGCTTGACCAGTGCCAGACTCTGCCAAGCTCGACCCCGTCCCTCCTCTCCCCCCTGCCAAGCCCAGCGTCACCCCGCCTGTACCCCCAAGCGGTGGCGATGGCAAGCGCGCCCCCGGCGGAGCCCAGCCTCAGACCACCTCACAGACTCCGCTCCAGCAGCGCCACCCGGCCAGAGAGGTGCCCCCGCGCTTTCGCCAGCAGGAGCACAAGCAGCTACTGAAGAGGGGCCAGCCACTCCCCCCTGGGACCCTGACGCTCACCGCCACGGGACGTCCCGCCGCCGCCGCCGAGCCCGCAGCAGATTCCTCCTCAACGAACCTGCCTGCAGGTGAGGAGAGATGCTCATTTGGCGAGTTCTAATTGCATGTTCCTGGTGTTTGAGGCTAGCTGTGTCAAAAAACGATTTATTTTTTCAGGAATCAGGAATACCCTGAAAAAAAAAAAAAAGTGGTTGAGTTCCAAATTTGACTACTTTTGGGGCTTTGGCGTTTCCACTGTATTGCTGTCCAATATACGAGTTGGCCCTCGTGAGAACAACGTGAAATCACCTGTGTGTCCGACTGCTGTTTATTTTTCCCTCGGTCTGGCTGGGAATTAGAAATGGGAATCAAGGAATCCAGAGGAAGAAAGCGCAGAGTAAACACAGCTGGCGTAATAGTATGCGTTTGTGTGTTTTCCTTCCGGAGCGTCCGCGTATCCGAAGGAAGCAGATTCGTCTGCATTTTCTGTCAGAGCATGATGTGAATGCGGCTCCATCTCCATGGCAATGAGACGGTTATCCCACATCTTTCGATTCCCTCCTCCTCCTCCTACACTTTGCTGACTATTTCCTGTTTTGGGGGGAAGAAGCTGTGCGGAGCTCGCTAGTTGGCTGGACACCTCAGTGGGCCTGGCTTGGCATCGCTAGAAAGCCCAAGGAAGAGAAAGATTGGTGGAGCGAGCGAGCGAGCGTGGCAGAGGTCCAGTTCCGTGGGCTGGCGTGACTCATGGCTTACGGTAAAAGCGACTGCTTCTCTCCTCCCCTCTTCGATAGGCCTCCCCGGTTCTCCTTTCACTCTGTCTGTCTGTCTGTCTGTGTGTCAGTGGAGGGGCTGATTACTTGAGGACATGCAGACAGGGACGTGGTTCCCCTCACTGGAAATGGAGCCGCTGCATTGTAACATTCTAGTCATGTTCATTCTAGTTTGTGTTCCACGATGAGTTGACGAGCTGGTAAACTTGGAGTCCGCGTTGTTTTGGTGCAACATTCACTGGAATAATTAAGAGTTGAGTGCATGCTGATGTCCTGTTTCAACAAGACGGTGGGGGGGGGGGGAAAAAATTAAAGTGAAGCAAAATGTCTCGCTACAAAGCACGTGAAGAGTGTTTATTTTGCTTTGGTCAGATGACTAGTTTGTGAAAGGAAGTATGTCAACACAGAATCTAATCTTCTGATTTGGCTTGGCACGTTCTTCCTCATCTTTCATTCACATTGTTCTGTTTAGCCTCTCAAACGCAACGCAGAATGCACATGCATAGTGGTCGTCAGATCATTCTGTTGTTTTTGTTTTTTCCCAATATTTGATTCTTTTCGTGTCAGTGTTGCAATTCTCTAGCAGATCCAGTGCTCCACACTGGATAGATTTAACAGATGGAATGGAGCATGATGTGTATTTTTTTTTTTTCAGAGGCCGGTATTTTAGGTATGCAATATTTGCTGTTTTGAAAATGCGATTGAAGACATTTGTACGCACATGGCAGTCAACGGTTATAACGTGATGAACCGATATGTTTTTTCAGGGCCGATACCGAAACCATTAGTGGTCAAGGAGCGGATATTCGTTTGCAATAAAAAGGAAAATATTGGTCAACATTTTCAATAATACTAACTCCAACTATTAACTTGATTCAAATGCCGTTAAGCATGGTTATTAAACAGTTTTTTCAGATTTGCAACATGTTAAGGCTTTTCACTTTGGCTGAAACTTGGCTGTAAATTTATAAAAATAAGTTTATGTTCTTATGTCCACAACTTTCCCAGTCCTCCGCCCTGATTTTTGTTGTTTTTTTCCAAATAATACGTCAATGCTGTATTGCCCTTTACATCATTTCATTTTGGGCTATCCAGTATCTCATGTCTATTTAAAACCACAGTTTAGATTCTGTTTGGTGTAGACTGATCGAAAGAAAACGTTTTCCGCCCATGTCGCTGGTCATAATATCCTTTTGCTTTCTCTATTCTTGCAACCTGGCCTAACGTAGCAGCAGCATTGTCCCTGCTTTTAGTTGTTCATAATATACCCTCAAGGCTCATTCACTCTCGTTGGGCCTCCCCCCCCCTCCCCCTTTCATTGAACCTCACCTCACCCCCCTTTTACTTTAGTCACATGCTGGCTTTTTTTTCGAAAAGTAAGGCTGCTTATCTTGGCTGGTATGCATGTCCTTCGCGACTGAATGGGCCAACGCACCAACCGATACGTGGCGCTTGACTACTCCTATGTGCTTCCGATCACTCTTGTGCCACGCAAATCACCGGCTCTGCTTTGGCTGTGCACAATCACCAAAAGTAGTTTTCTCTCATGTAGAAGACAACGTGCATGCAGGATTGAGTCGATGTTCTCTTCTGTGACGCCGGAGCGTTGGGGATTCCCTTTTCGAGGTCTTCTGATGTGATTAAACATTGACTCTCCATTAAGGATAAATCTCCGGTGCTTGATGTTTTCTCTCAGTTTTCTTAGCCGCAATGTGCTACGGCGCGGTCGCGCCCCCCCCCCCCCCCCCCCCCCCCCCCCCCCCCCCCCCCCCCGCCTCCGCCTTAACAAACATCACAGCACGTAGCATGTAGCTGGCCCGAGGCAGACGGGCTTCGCTCACACTACATGTATGTCTGTCAGCTTTGCCATTATTCTAACGGTCTCGCTGTGTTGCCATTCGCTTGGCTCGCGCTCCGTATCCCAAGGCTCTTTCATGAAGAGGCGGCGTGTGAGAGCGAGCTATTTTAAGACTGGCATGTTGGAGAAAGCCCTTGACCTGGTTTATCCTTTCAGGGGAAGAAGGCTAAAGTGGAAAACATGACAACATGCGTGTGGACTCCGGAAAATGCTCGACTCTCCTCCCCCATTAATTTGTCGATGGGCTATTTATTTCTGCCTAAGTTACATTTCAGAAAATGAAACGCCTGTACCTTTGTGGTCACAAAAGGCCGGGCAAGTGTAATTTACATAGCCTGCCTGGATCGTTATCCCGCACAGCAGATTTAGATTTCACTGATGTTTAACATTTGTAACACTGTTTTGTCAACACTAAGCTGTTCTTTGCTTCTGCTTTAGATTTGTCACCTTTTTTTTTTTTTCTCTACTCTATATAGCTAAATAAACGTTAATGCAGTGAAGAATACATACACCTAAATTTCACATATTTCTCATATCTCTTATTGATTTAACTATGAAATATAAAAAGTACCAAAAAGTTCATGCTTTACCTTGAACCTTGGATTCATCATTGTAAAAAAAAAAAATTTGACATAACTTAAGTGGATGTGTTTTAGCCGAGTGCATAATATCCTTTAACCAAGGTCAAAATAACTGCAGGTCATTTTTATTCAACAAAAGCTGGATGAGTCGCCTCGCAGTAATGTTATCCGTAATTCACAGTTAATTACAAGTTAAACTCCTTCCCGATTCTTATCGTACTTGCTGAACTAAGCGCATCATTGGGGTCGGTAATGACTCGACTGCTAATGCAGTCATGTTGCATTTGTGATCAAACATCACAAAGACGCATGCAATTCAGTCCAAACGCTGGCTGATTTAGAAATCTCAAAACGATTTGAATGAAGATCCAAGATGAAAATAAAGTCGTGTCGTTCGTAATAAGTGTACTTATGTGAGCATTTGGACACATGGTGATGGTTTGGACTGTTTTGTTTGACTTTTTGGGAGATATTTACAGAACATTTTGGCGGTTCCACTGTATTCATAATCATACATAATCCAAGCAGACTCTTGAATTCTTGGGGATTTCCTTATAGAAGTTAGAGTAAGTCTAATAAGGGCGAAACCACTTTTTTGCAGAGGTGTGTTTGTATTTGTCAGAGGGCTTGTTCTGATGGCTGGCAGCGTGCATGGTCAGCTCTAAACCATCCGGTCTACGTGCCCCCGGGGGACTTCATTAAGCCGTATCAGTCCAGCTGAGGCCCACGCATCCCTGCTACATCATTTCTTCCTTCCATCACTCAACAAGCATCTATCGCCCGGACTTCGTTTTCTGCCATCTCTGTCTTTGATATTGATCTGACTTTGCCAGACACCACAGATGAGGACTGCACCATTATGGCCAAAATGATAATCGTGATTATTTTGATCAATATTTTAATCCCGATAATCACAATTATTCATTGTTAGGGAAAAGGTTTTTTTTTATTGTACTACTCTTTAACAAACTATGTCAGAAGCTTTAAAAAAAAAAAGGATAAAAATAATAAGTGATATATAATAAAACAAATATGTAAAATGTACCCAAGGAGTTATGTTTGCAAAGGGCTAACTAAATGAATATGCTATTACAGAGTATAATCACCAAGTCCAGACAGCAGCTAATATTAATATGCTAGTATGACGCTCGTCATCTCCGATTATTGCCCTACTTTCTTCTCTCCACACGACTCTCTCTCATCAGTCCACCGAGTAACTTTAGGCTCCCGTTGCAAGGTGTGCTGGTTTCTTATTCGGGCAGCTTCATCAAGCCTCAACCACGAGTTTGCCCCCTGGTGGTTGGCTGACTACTGGTTGATTAGACGTGCAGCAGAGCCCACATTTTCTATGTAAATAAACACCGACGATCAGGATCATTTCATCGGTCCAGCCCAAAATTGTGATCATGATTAAAATGTGATTTCATTCTGCAGACCATTTATTCAATAAAAACAAAAAAGATGACATATTTAAAGGTAAGCACTCATTCCCGCTCATCTGAGCTATGATGTACTTTGTATACATGCAAACAGCACTTGCAGTATGCTCTCTGAATGTCACTCACAGTACGGACTCTCCCATGTGTTACATCCTCACAATCATGAGGTTCAGTGGGCAGAACCTCCAGCAAGCATAGCGGCACTGTTTTCCACCAAACATTGATGTATTGTGTTGTGGTGCGTGGGCACTGGTATCACTAGTGCACAATGCCAGCCTTGATCCGGGGAGCCGCTGCCATTTTTTTTTTTTTTTTTTTCTGTTGCCAAGCTCTCAGCCCCTGCTTCTCCTGTTTCCTCCATGCCCTCTATTAATTGACAAGCACGTCATCCTGTGTTGTGTTGCTCTGCTCTGACCCCTTGGCGCTTTTCCAGAGCCATATTTGAGTCAGGATCCATACGAACTTGCTTATTTCATGTCTTTTAATTCAAAGATTTGCCCGAGTTGCTTCACACGGCTGCAACATCGGCTGGTCTACGTCAATCAAGAATAAGAATCAAGACATTTGTCATCATGACGTAATGCCCCGCCTGGGGTGCCGCATGCTTTTTGCTCGATTCCGCTTTGCTTATTCATGACACTGTAGAGGTGTTCAATTGTGGCAGTGCTAATTGCACATGGAGTGGTCTTGGCTAAATATTTGGTGTCATTTAGTGAGAGGTTAAAAGAGCCAAGGCTGTGTTTAGAAGAGCCCCGGCTTTGTTTTGTTTTACCTCATGCCATTTGAGTGCATAAGTGCCTCGCTCTTAGCGGTCCATTCGCCACCTACCAACAATACTGCTCCACATTACTTCAGCTGTGCCGTCCCCTCCCCCAGCCTGCCTTCTCTTAGGGCTTACATTTCCAGCGAGGGAGCGTATCCGTCGTCGGGATAGGAATAGAGCATGATATAAATAAAGATGGGGGGGGGGGGCAATAGATAGAGGCGGCGAGAGCCAGCCAAAGCAATATTGGTGGGAGGGACGGAGCGTGTGGGGTGAGGAAGGAAGAGAGGGAAGCGGTAGGTAGGGAGGGAGAGTAGTGGGGGGGTAGTCTCATGCCGCGCAAGAGCTGTGCAACTTCTTGGCAGCATTTCAGAGAGGAGCCTCAGAGGCTTGGTGAGGCAAGCAGACATATTGAGACAAGGATGGTCCCTGTGTCGCACAAAACCTAGTTCCTTGCACGATGGTCGGGAGGCACCTCTCCACAGGTATTTTGTCGCGGCGTGGCGGATCTCCCGCTCTTCCTTTTCCTTCCTCGATGCTTCTTGTGTGTAGTTATTTCTGCGGCTCGTGTATCGACACTTTAAACCTGCAGGAGCCGTGCATTGCGGGCACGCACGCACGCACGCGCGCGAGACTTGAGCTTTTGCATATGTCACAGCGAGTGAGGCATGCATGCTTTTACACGATGCAGGCAGAGACGGTAGCTCAGAGCCTTTTTGGCTGAAATTCAGGACCGAGAAAATGGCGGTCCTGCTCCTCTCAGTGGAGTGACGCTACAGAAAGACCGTGCGCCGTGTGTCAGAAACACAGTGCCCTCTTTTCCCCTCGCTCTCGCGCTGCTTTCTCTCCCCCTACTTAAAAAGTATCCTGCAATTAAAGGCAAATGCTCAGTGCAATGCGATTGCTTCCTACGTATTGCAATGAAAGCTAGTCTTGGCATGCAAGCTTAACTCGCAGAGGGCGCATGTAAACAGTCGCAACAGCTACGGTAGAAAGGAGTGATGATGTGGCATCAGGGCTATCAATGCACAGACTTTTTTTGTATCCACGTGTATTGGAAGCACTCTTAAGAGAATATGATTACTTTGAGTTGTCGGAGCGGTTTTGCCGGCAGATGAGGGCTCTTGTGTGCGTGTGAGCATTCACACAAGTCATGCATCATGCCAATCTGAGGTCATGACTGCGACTGCCTGACTGGTGAAAAGAGGTTAAGGATGCCACAGCTTTCTGGCTAGTGCCACAGATCATTTCTGTAACACTTCAGTAATTAATTACCAGCGTCTATGCATTTGCACGTCGAGTATCAAGTGAAAAATATGTTCATACAGTATTGTCTTCGTCTCGGCTGAGGTGGAAGTCTCCACAACTTCATTGAAATAGATTTGCTATTTATATGAAATATAATTACCACTGTCATTTTGAAAAAGGAAAACAGACAATTGATCAGATGTTTTTAATGTGATTGGTAAAATTGTGTATATTCTGTATGTATAGAACATTGACAAACATTTTAGTAATAATTTGTTTTGAAACGCGTGAAAGCTGTTTTTGGTGCGGGCAATATGGAATGTGTGGTTAACCGTCAGTGATTCTTCTAACGGTTAACGTGTGTTTCAGTTACAGAGCTTGCGATTAAGAATAGAAACGGACTCGTTACGTTGCCATGGTATTTCAGGTTCTATGTGGGTGTGATGACGTACCTAACTTGAAACACCTTCCTCAGCCACCTTTCTCATGCACATTTTTATTCTTCTGTTTATTTCCTTCCATACAGAACTGCCCCTACAGAGCCGCCAGGGAGCCCAGTATGATAATCCCCTTTGGGGACACCTGCCAGGTGACAGGAGTGCCACAAGTGCTGCAACTTCCACTAATACAAGTTGCAGAGATCAACTGATCATTGACCAGAAGGACACAGAGGCTTGGCCTTCTATTACTCTTAGCCAGACTAAGGCCCCTCAAGGAAGATGCTCTTTGGAGTCTGACCCTGGTCACTTGACCAGCAACAGTAGCACTTGTAGTACCAGTAGTAACAGTAGTAGTAGTACTAGTAATAATAGTGGTTGGTGTTGTACGAGTATGGCCACAGGGGCCAATAGCCAGACAGGCCATTTCCCTGTCAACCACCTAAGCAGTAAGGCCAACACTGGACTCAGCCCTGCCAATCATACTGGAACCAACATGCACTCAAGCCAGGTTGCAGCCAATCGCTGGGGCTCTGGGTCTGGACCATCTCAGTCCTCAGTGGGCAGTGAAGTGAAAAATGACAGTCCAGCGGGAGGTGGGAGCAGCAGAGGTTGGGGCTCTTCATCATCCTCCAACACCAACTGTAACTTGAACTTGAACTTGAACCCTAATGCTAATCCATCTGCGTGGCCTGTGTTGGGCCATGATGCGGGTGCAGCAGGGGCAGGCAGCTCAGGGGGTGCCAACATCATTTCACCCCCTCAATCTACACCAAACTTCTGTAATCCTACTGGCCCCCCATCATCCCAGACCAGCACCTATACTGGAGCCAACACTAACAGTAACTCCTCGGGTATTGGCAGTGCCTGGGGTAGCATAATGACCTCTGATGCATCAGAGTCACACCCTTCGCCATCCACGAATGTGTCTTTCAGTTCAGAACCTCAGAACCTTAAAACTGATGGACCAAATCACATGAATAAGCAGGAACAACCTAGTCCCACCCGCCACTTGCCTAGTTGGGGCAATGCATCCGTAGGCCTGGGTGCAATGGGTCAACAGTCATCAGGGGCCAAGCAGGTCAACGGAGAGGATAATACTTCTGTATGGGGAATTGATGGCGACTCGAAGGCACCGTCATCGAAAGAGTCGTCTGGCTGGGACTCTGGCTGGGGCCAGGGTGGAAGTGGGTCAGGAAATCCTGGAGGCTGGGGTGAACAGTCCAGTGGGGACTGGGGCAAGAAGCAAACTGAAGATGCCCAAGGAAGCTGGGATGGCCCCAGCTCTCCTCCCCAGGACACACAGACTACTTCTTGGAACAGAGCTGTGAGCACAACTGCTGCCAGTGAGGGAAGCAGCGACAGCATGGAAGGACATCCCAGATCCAAACACTGTTCATCCAGAGATACCCCTGCTCCTCTGTTGCCTGCCCAGGATCTTGACCCTCGGGTGTTATGTAATACTGGATGGGGACAGACCCCCGTTCGCCAGCACACATCGTGGGACATGGACAATACTAAAACCAAGAATGACATTGCCACTGAATCCTGGGACTCTCAAACTGGTCCTGATGCGCAGGGGCCTTCTAATACTAACATGGGTCCCCCGCAAAGAACTGACACTGGGAGCAAAAATGAGGTGCCTGCTTCTCAGGGAGCTTCAGGTTGGGGAGGAAATACAGCTGCTAGCACCCAGCCCAGCTCTGGCTGGGGAGATCAACCCAACACCATTAAGCCCCCAAGCGGTCCAGGTGGCTGGGGGAACCTACCGAAAGGAGTTCCCACCTCCGCTATCACCAAGAATAGTGGTCAGTCTTGGGGAGAAGAGAGATCAACAACAGGGTGGGAGGATTCTCATAGCAAGCCAACAACCCAAAACTGGGGAGAGCAACCTAAAGCATCCCACAACTGGGGCAATAGTGGAGTGAGCAACTCTGCAAATGACTGGGGAGAACCCGAAGAGAGGAAAAAGAATCCACCCAACTCTGCCTGGGAGGGAGAAACTGGGGGCTGGAAGGAAACTACTCGAGGCTGGGGGATGCCTTCATCGGGCCAAGGGATGTCAGGTACTGGAGGCAAAGCGGGCTGGGGAGAGCCTGTTAGTCCGCGTCCCAGTGGGCCTTCCCAGGGCTGGGTCGGCAAATCTCAGGATGGACCCAGTGGTAGCATCGGAGGGGGTATCAGCTCTTGGAGTGGCTCAGGCTCTGTGAAGCAGGGCTGGAACGGCAGCAAGCAGGAATCCTCTGCTGAACCTACCGGTTGGGAAGAGCCGTCACCACCCTCAATCCGACGCAAGATGGAGATCGATGATGGGACCTCCGCCTGGGGTGATCCTGGTACCTATAACAAATCCGTCAACCTGTGGGACAGAAACAATCCAGGAATGTCTCAAGCTAAAGCTACTACTGGAGGCAATAACCCCATCGGCCCCAGCAGCAGCCATCCCCACTCTCACAATCACACTTATCAAGGACCACCTGCACCTTTACAGAATCATGCCCAAAATTCCCAAAACCCCGGACCCACCATGGATCCTGTTTTGCAACACCAGTCGGGGTCGTCTCACAACAGGGGCCCCATGATAACTCAAGGTAAGGCGACGTAATCATTTATATTGTCGTGTATAGGCGGGGAAAACATTCCAAAATAACTCCCATTCTGTTTTCTTAACCAAATGCGTGGTTTACAAACACTACATTACACTCCGTGTTACTGACTTAAAGAGAAATCATTGATCGTGGCTTTAGTTGAACTTATTATGCTTTTCCCCAGATGCTCTTTTAATTTACCGTTTAAAGTAGATGTGTCAACCGAAAAGCTGGTTAGTTAGTTAGGGCAGCGCACTGTTAAGCTCCAATCTGTTGATGGACTTAAAGGTAAAATCTTGACCTCGCTGCCCTTTTTGGATTTACATCTAATTAGCTATCCAAATGAGATGAGCAGTGCTGTCCAATCTCTCTGCGAAGCTGCTCACATTTCACAATATCAGGCATGTTCGTCTGAATAACCTTGGGGTAGCCAAAGGAAATACAGGATTGGTGTTTACAAAAGCGCCTTGTGAAAAATGAAAATCGCCACAAATAATTTGCCCGTGATATCGGAAGTGTGCGATTATATGGCGCTGCCATCTGTCAGTAGTTGGAGAGAAAATCTTGAGATCAATCCTGTTGGGACAGATGCCCCCTGCCGTTCTGCACTTGATTCTACATTCTCTCTCCATGGCTGCAGTAAATGGAAAACCACGTAATGACCGAAACTGAGCCAGATGTGTTGTATAAATGTATAGCTCATCACTGTTTTAAACTCCAAGGGCAGAAAGGATTCCCTTTTTTTTTTTTTTTATTGCCTTTGTTTGAATCAATATGGGGCTTGGGTCTGTCAAACTGAAAATTAAGCAGCCTTCAGGTCATGCTCTCTTCCTGCACTAAACTCCGCCTGGCACTGCGACAGGCACGCAGGTGATACTGCATCTGTCATGCCAAGACTTACCAGGCTGTGCCAATTCTTAAAGGGCCATCTTTCCCTCCTGTCAACTATCCTATTAAGCCAAACGCTGCTTTATTGCTCCCTGCATGGCTAAAGTGATAAAAGATAAATTGGTTTACGGTATCAACTATAGGTGTTAAGCGACTTACCACAGAATGAGGGAAAAAAAAAAAAAAAAAAAAGTGAATACATAACGTAATCAATAAAACCATTTCCCACCGCAGAAGATCTGTTTATTGTCTATTATTTTTCATTGTCCACCAGGCTGGGGAGAACTACCCAGCTCCCACACTAAACCAGAAAGCTCTTGGGGGGACACTACGCATTCAGCAGTCAACGTGGACAACGGTACATCTGCCTGGGGAAAGCCAACTGTGGGTCCCACGGGCTGGGGCGATGGCAACCCAGACAACTACAGTAGGGGGAACCCAGCGATGACAGCTGGTTCTTGCAAACCCGGTAAATTGTTCACCAAATGTGACTGTGTGGAAAAACGGATGAAATAATGTACTGCATGTTGTTATTGTTCTCGCTGGAGAGTACTCTCAAGGTGAGTCAAGGTCATCCGTATTTCCTTTGGAAGCAGGACACTCAATGTGTTTCACAAACCTATCCTGACCCCTAGTGGCCAACCAATATTGTAAGGTATTAAATGTGGCAACTGTAGCCAAGGACAATGGCCCTTTTGAACATGCCCGTTTTTTCACCCCCAGCCGCCAAACCTATGCAAGATGGATGGGGAGGCGGAGGTGAGGAGTTGATCCTCTCCGGAGGTCAGTGGGATGCAGAGGACGGAGACATGTGGAACAGCACTGCTTCCCAGGAGAGCAACTCCTCCACTAACTCTTGGGGAAATGCACCCAAAAAGATCCCACAAAAGGCATGGAGACATATTCAGAAACAATCTACAATATAATAAAGTGTGTACTTGTTAGTTTTTTATTCATTTACTGTCATGGTCTGTCATTCCAGGTCAAGGTTCCAGGGAAGCCAGAAGATACCTGGATTATGAATCGTCTCATCAAACAGCTGACAGACATGGGCTTCCCGGTGATTTAATGTCTTTGTTTTTTTTGTTTTGGAGACCCATTATGCTTTCACCCACTCGCACATGAATGCGTGAGAAAATTCACAAAATGAGAAACACTATTGTGTGATTTTTGTTTTTGGAAAAGCATGGCTTTGGGACTCTAGTGATAAGAGTTTGAAAATGAACTGAAGAATGATTTTATTTATTAGAATGAAAGTTAAACCACTTTCTTATATTTTCCCGTGCCTTGTGATGTGTTCATCAGCGGGATCCGGCAGAGGAGGCTTTAAAGAGCACCAACATGAATCTGGACCAGGCCATGAGTGCCCTGCTGGAGAAGAAGACCGAACTGGACAAACGGGGGATGGGGATGGCCGGACACGACTACAACAACGGGCTTATCAACAAACCCATGGGCTGTCCTCGACCTCCACTTCTCTCCAAAGAACCCTCCACGGATCCCCGCTCAGCCTTCATGGATAAAGTAAGTCAGGCGACCACAAAACTGCTTGATTTGAATTGCTGATACCACCTGCTGGCATTTTTTTTTCTTGAGTCTTGCAATGGTGTCTTTTCTATATATACATATTTTATTTTTTTTTACAAAGCTTTGAACCGTTATTTACTTGAGTAAAATCCAGGAATGAATGTGGAAAAAAGTATATTTCAATTCAAAGACTGTTCTATTAGATTACTTTGGTCCTTGGATACGATTCTCTTCCTGAAAAATACAACAGTTGAACGATTCACCAAAGATGTACAACAAATATGGTATTTGAATTTGGCTGTGCAAATTATTTTGGATTTCTCCAATGAGCCGTCAAACGAGCCTCCTTGTTGTGGAAGCGAAGCCGAGTTTTTCAGATAATGTGAAATGTTAATGCATTATTTGTTCAGCAAATGCAGAGTGGAATGTTTGGTGGTGGAGCAGCACAAGCCCGGGCCATGCCTCAGCCGCCTCCTCAGCCGCCAGTGCCGCCTCTCGGCTCCTCTCAGCCTAGTCTCCGCGCTCAAGTGCCTCAGTTTCTCTCCCCTCAGGTAAAGGCACAGAAACATTTGGAAACAAGCTCGCCGTCACTACACCGATCAGGGTGCAATGGACCTCCAGTAACCAGGTTTTTTTTTTCATGTGATGTTGTTGTTCCACAGGTTCAAGCACAGCTCTTACAGTTTGCAGCAAAAAATATTGGTCTGAATCCTGCACTTTTAACCTCGCCAATAAATCCTCAACATATGACCCTTCTGAATCAACTCTACCAGCTGCAAATGGTGAGTGTCATTCTGACTCGTCTCAGTTTGCCTTGTGTCCCCAAAGCGGGTATTACCCACAAGTATTTCTTTAATGCTAAACGTGTCACCGGCTTGCATTTTGGCTATCCGTTCGCATGAGAGTAAAACTGGGCATACGGCTAACTTTTCACAGGCTTACCAGCGTTTACAAATTCAGCAGCAGATGTTACAGGCGCAGCGCAACGTTTCTGGACCCATTCGACAACAAGAGCAGCAAGTAAGTTTGAACTTTACTGCCACGTTTCTCTGTCCGTTCCTAAAATGCGTCCACATTGTCCATGTGAACAGCTCAGGTGGTTTAGTTGTTAGAAGCAAGGGAAGGGGGAAAGAACATATTCATAAATTGCCACCGTGATGATTCCAGGTCGCACGTACAATCAATAACATGCAGCAGCAGATCCAACAGCACCAGCGTCAGCTGGCCCAGGCTCTGCTAATGAAGCAGCAACAACAGCAGCCTCCCCACTCCCACACGGGCCTACATCACGGCGGGACCAAATCCACCCTCGATTCATTTCCAGGCCACGCCCAGGCTCCGGGCCTCCCTGACCTGCAGACCAAAGAGCCGCAGTCTTCTCAAAACACCTACAGCCCCTATTCGCTCTGTGAGTGATTTGACTTGCTGTGCGAAACGCACAAGGGTGCGCTAATCCTTGAAATGGATTCAAAGCAATTGTGTCTTGCTCCGCAGCTGGACTGAATCCAAACATGAATGTAAACTGCATGGAGGTGGGCATGTCTATGAAGGAGCCCCCCCAGCCCCAGTCGCGCCTGTCACAGTGGACGCACGCCAACTCTATGGAAAGCCTCTCTGGAAGCTCGTCTCCCTTGGAGGCCAACCTTAGCAAACATGGTGAGGAATTGTGAAAAGCAAACTTGGCAAACTCTGTCACGGTCCGCGTTTGAGTCAAGCGAACATGTTGTTTGCACATTTCAGGTACCACCCTGGGCCCCCCTGGTAAGCCTCCTCAGCTGGAGGACTCTTACAGCCCCTATAACCTGATGTCCAGCTCTGAGTCTCCCACCAGCCCACTCGTGCCCCCAGACAGCTGGGGCCAGGGGAAGGGCAGCAGTGACAAAATGGCCAATGGGACGAACATCAACTGGCCACCGGGTACGATCGGTACTCTTCCTGCGCCGCTGTTGTCGCAGCTTGACTTGCTATGAAATTCCTATTACAAAAGAAAACAAATGTTACTTTGGCATTTCACTGTTGCGAACTGCTGATCATTTGCTACCTTGACATTTTGCAGAGTTCTGCCCAGGCGTACCCTGGAAGGGTCTCCAGAATATCGACCCAGAGACAGACCCCAACATGACGCCGGGCAGTGTCCCGAGCGGTCCCACCATCAACACCAACATCCAAGATGTCAACCGCTACCTGCTGCGAGACAGAAGTGCAGGTGAGAGTTGAGCCGAACGCCGTGCTATCGTTGGGATTGGTACAAAATCAACCTTTTGATTCGAATATTGCAAGCGCTGCCGCCAGAGTCCGCTTCGTTACTCTTTTGTTGTCCATTTCTCTGCTTAAAACAGCTTCTCCCCGTCATTGTTTATACTCTTTAATTCTCTTCTGTTCTTAATCTTATCATTCCTTGTGCATTTTTCTTTTCTGCCATTTTCTCTCCGCTGCTTTCCCCTCTTTGTTTTTGTCTGTTTGCTCGTGCGCCGCCATCGCCTCAGGCTCTTCCCCCACTTCATCTCAGAACGAGGCTCTGCCTCCCTCCTCTGATTGGTCAGTCAGTGCCTACACTAGCTCATTCAGTCTGTCGTCCCCGGAGACAGACCAAACAGGTACACGGCTCACCGATAACCCCCCACCCCCACCCCCCTCCTCCCTCTATTGCGGTTGGCTAAACGACTGCAAATCCAAACTATCCTTTCCCTCCCTGTAACATGAACCCCACCGTCCACTGGAGAGCACCCCCAGACTGCCTGTCGAGTCATTTCACCTGATTACATAGGACTCATTCGAGTTTCATTCCGACAGCTCGCCTCTCCTGCAGTGCACAACCTTCCCTGTGGTGTTGGTGACCCTCCCTCCTACTTGTGCATGGGAAAACAGGACAGCATAACTTGTCTTTACCCTGACATTTAACCTGCTGGTCTGTTCGACTGATCAAGGCACTGAAAAAAGATTTTCATTTGCATGAAAGATGAGTAAGCAGGTCGAATACATCTAGTGCAAGCTAAAGTTGGCTAACCACATGGAAACATGTGGCGTAAATAAATTAGGGAGCTCAGAACCAGATGCAGGGAGATATTTTGAGGATGTGCTGAACTATGATTGTGGCGCTTGTGCTCCTGTGATTCTGGTGAGCTTTTCCTTTGGCTTATTCCTTTTGGTCCTGTCGCACAAATCTTTTTGTCCATCCAGGTAAACTGTCAGAGATGAAATCCACTTGGTCCCCCGGTCCCATCTCCCACAGTCAGGCCTCTCTTTCCCATGACATGTGGAAGGTTCCACAGGGACCCCGAAGCAGCTCCACAGCCCCCTCCCGCCCGCCGCCCGGCCTCACAAACACCAAGCCGTCCTCAACGTGGGGGGGCAACTCTCTGGGTCTGTCCCAAGGCTGGAGCAGCTCTTATACCACGGGTAGGTTGCATATTATGGTTAACAAATACAAAAAAAAAAAAAGAAACTTGATTGTGTTTTTGTATTTATTTATTTTATTTTAATTTTAATGATAAGATTCCCAACAGCCTGGAAGTGGCAATAGTTCAAGCAGAGAACTGAGTACAAGATCCTTCTCCTCACCTTTAAGGGGGAAGTCCACCCCAAACTTTTCTTGGCAATATGTTGTACGCGCTCCCACTAGTGAGTTAATAAGCAAAATCCACCTGTTTTTATTCATCTCAGCGGGCGGCCATTTTGTCACTTTCTGTCGACTGAAAATGACATCACAGTTGCTCAGGTAACCCACCAATCACAGCTCAGCTGTTTTCTGAAGCTGAGCCGTGATTGGTGGTTACCTGAGCCCTGAGCAACTATGTTGTCCTTTTAAGTCGACAGCAAGTGACAAAATGTCCGCCCTGTGAGATGGATAAAAACAGGTGGATTTTAATGCCGAACTCATATTCTACAAACGCGATATTAATCTGAATATCAAATTTAGACTAGTGGCGCTGCATAGAACATATTGTAAAGAATTATTTTGGCTTGACTTCCCGGAACTTTAAGGCCTTGTCCACACGTAGTCGGGCTTTTTAAAAACGGAATATTTCAAACTGAGTAGGAAAAAAAAAAAATCCATTCACACTGACTCGTTTGTTTCCAGAAAACCCATCCACTCCAAACCGCATTAGTGCGTTCTTCACTGCACGTCAACTTTGACCGCATTAACTCTGACTATCTCATGAAACTGAACCCATAAGCAACATTTACCGTACCGTTGGTTCATTCTGTTCATTAACAGACCTTCCACTCTCCTTCTGCAGCAGGCACCACGTGGAGTACAGACAGCTCTACCAGGACCAGTAGCTGGTTGGTTCTGAGAAACCTTACCCCACAGGTAAGCATCCCCTGCATCGCCTGAGCCTGTGAGCACTCGACGCACTCTTGCGGTCATGCTGCACTGTTGACCTCACCCTCTCTGCGGCAGATTGACGGTTCGACTCTGCGTACGCTCTGCATGCAACACGGCCCGCTCATCACATTCCACCTCAACCTGACACAGGGCAACGCTGTGGTGCGCTACAGCTCCAAGGACGAAGCTGCCAAGGCTCAGAAGTCCCTACACATGTATGTCTTTGTCAGCTCCGAGGCCATCAGTCCTCAGGGTGATGCCTTTTTTTTTTTTTTTTTTTCATTCGTGTGCCTCCTTGTGTCTTTGTGCAGGTGCGTGCTTGGGAACACCACCATTCTGGCAGAGTTCGCCGGAGAAGAGGAAGTGAATCGCTTCTTTGCACAGGGCCAGTCGCTCGGCGGGACGACCAGCTGGCAGGCCACTCCGGGCGGCAATCAGACGAGGATGGGCGGCTCCGGGTCGGCAGCCTCCCACGCCATCGGCCACGCGCCCCACTGGAACAACAACAACAACGGCGGCGGAGGTTCCGGCGGCACAAAAGCGGGCGGGGAGCTGCTGTGGGGCGGCGTGCAGCAGTATTCCAGCCTGTGGGGGCCCCCTAGTGGAGAGGAGGGACGGGTGATGGGGAGTCCCAGCCCAATCAATACGCTGCTGCCTGGAGACCTGCTGAGCGGGGAGTCCATGTAAGGACAACGCAGCAAAAACCTTGCAAAATCAATATGGAGATAATCAGCACGGGAGTAACCAATGAAGGTGAAGGAGAAGGCGACACGAGTCCATATCCTCGCCGCTCCGCCTCGTCACCTTCCTCTGCTCCTTTGGTTTTTTTTTTGTGTTGTTGTTTTTTTCGTCAAGTCGCAGTTCTGCGAAGTGAAAAGTCGCAGCTTTGAGCTTTTACACTTGGAGACACAGGAAGATGTCTTTCATCATTCATTTAAAGAAAAAAACACTTTTTACACGCGAGTGAAACGTGGACATGTACCGGCGCGGTGACGAGCTGCCATCTTTAACTCTGCTTAATCCCTCTCTGCCTTTCCGAGGCAATCATACCGCACCTCAGAGACCCGCGAGAAGGCGTCATTCCCAAAGTTATGTAAAAAAAAAAAAAAAAAAAACAAAAAAAAAAAAAACGTCAATCAGTGCGCCGGTTGTACTCTTCGGCTGTTCTGGACTCTCAGCACTAATATTGGCCTTAACCTCGTTCCCGCCCTGCTTCCCTCACCCGCCCCGTAACTCGGTGAAGAAGCGTACGGACCCTTGCACACCCCCCTTATCACTGAGCCAGTCAAAGTCGAGCGGAGAGTACACGCTGCTGCGGCCTCACGGAAGCAACCACAGCTCCACACAGTCTACAAACAGTAAAGAGCCCCACACAAACGCTCTCAAAGGGAATGATGCAACTCTGTTCGCCTTGTTCAAGCCATTTATTTTTGTAGTGCGTTTTGTTTTCTTTCTTGAACCATTGCAAAGAAATGTAAAAAAAAAAAAAAAAAAAAAAAGAAAAAGTTTTTATTCAGACGTGTTCACCGAAGGGGGGTGGCGATATTTGGGTAGATGTGACGGACTGATAAAATGAACCACTGCTATTACCGTGGAGCTGTAACGACAAGAAGAAAAAAAAACAAAAACACTTGGATGCACTTCAACTGGCAGTTTGGTCGCTGACCCTTCCACTGCACCTCAAGACAGGAAGATGAAAAAAGGTGTGCGCTCGGTGCCGCCGCGCCAGCCGCCCCCACCCCCTTTGTCACAAAACCATTTCAAGCGACGTGCAATATAAGCCACATCAAGACTGTACCGTCCATGCTCCCAACTGAGCGAGAGGAGAACCACGACCTGCAGCACCCCAGACTATAACTGCCACTAAATCCCCTCACCCCCTCTGACTGCGAGTGTGTGTACGCGTGTGTTTGAGCTCTGGAGAGTAGCAAGCTTGTCTGTCTGATATCCAAGGACATTCACTTAAAGCACTTCGCAGCAGGTGTGTGTGTGCGCGTGCGTGAATGTGTGGAGAAAGAAGGCATCAAACCAAAATGAAAGGAGCCTGTTTTTATTTTCTTTTTTTTTTTTTTCCTTCTTCTTCTCATTTTGCCCAAAATGAATGAAGTCCATGTGAAAGGCCTGGTCTGGCATAGCACTTAACAGGAGCGTCCCGCATCCACTGTGCCCCACTGACCCCGCCCACCCGCACCCTTCAATGCCCTGATGGCGAAAGGAGAAGCAACGCTGGCATGGAAAGTGACCGACCGTGCTCAGTGGCTTCAAACTTAACACGGACGTGAAGATTTCGCTTCGCTCCGGGTGGGGCCCAGAATGAACATGGTAGCAAAGTGAACGCAACTGAAGGGATGATAATGGTGGGAGGGGGCCGGGAGTCACACACACACCCTCAACTTCCTCGCCATTTTTTTTTTTTTTTTTTTTTTTTTTTTTTTAAAGCCTTGGTTCCAGGAGAGGCGTGTTGTACTCGCGTCAGTGGAGGCCAGCCGGCGTGGCCGCTGAGTGCCTGCCTGCTTGCAGGGCGCCGCCTTCTGCAAGCAGAACCCAACTCCCCCCCGCCCCGCCCACCGCCGCCGCACCCGCTTTCCCTCCTCTTCCTCCGGGCCGAGAGCAGCCCACGTGTATTCAGTGTACTACTACTATTCTACTACTACTACTATTATTACTACTACTACTACTGCTGCCCTCAGCAACCCCCACTTCCAATCTGCGATGGAGGCGTTTTTTGGTTTTGGTTTGTTTTTTTAAATCACATTGTTATTGTTGATGTATGCTGTTACTGTTTTTATCATTGCTGATTGATATCATGGCTTTATGCAGTGTTCAGCCCCTCGCTCTCATCAAAACGGACGACTTGTAAACGCGTGAGCCCGCTTCCTGTGTCCGTCCAGCTTGGATGTGGGGGGAGGTAGAGGGGGCGGGGTTCGGCGGGTGGGGTCTCCCTCAGCATACGACACGCACGCACACTCCGACACACACTGGTGCTTTATGTTTCACCTCTGGGAGCACTCAGTTCCACTTGGAGCCACCTCCACTGAGACGCAGCCTTCCATTTCTATGCAAAGAACAAGGAGGTGTGAACTCGCAGCCATCCACACGCCCACCCACCACCACACACAGCCCCTCCCCCCTTCCCGTCTGCCAAACATCACCACTCCACTCGCCATCTTTACTACCAAGGCAGCTTCCCGTCAAAAAGACCACCTGGACGCCCACTCGCGCTTGGGAACCTTCTTGAGTCTCGTGCCAACTGACATCCAAATATCATGATCATGTGACGACGCCTTCTCAACGCATGGTGGGAGGAGGAGGAGGAGGAGGCCATGCTGCTTTTTTTTCACCATCAGGAGGAGGAGGAGGCAGTTATGTGTCTGTGCACTGTTTATGGGCCACATCGGGTACATCTCTTTTAAAAAACCAAAAAAACAGGATCTTTATGTTTTAGAGCTGTGCACTCCAAATCTGAGGCGTCTCCTGTTTTTCTGCAAGCCGTCACCTCAAAGCTCACGTTGGAGCAATTGCGGCCTCCAACCTGAGGGTGGCGCCAGCTTGAAAAAGGAACACATCTCAAGTTCGGTACCAAGTCTTAAATGTAATTTTCTTTCCTTTTTTCTTTTTTTTTTGTGTGTTCCACTCTTCCAGCGTCACTTTTTAGACTTGTCATTCAACAAATCAATCACTAATGCCTGTTTTGTTTTTTTATTTGTTTTTTAAATGTGCGTTTACTCCACACTGGACTTGATTCAAGGAACTGGACTCAGAGCGGGACGGTCGGACCGGGTGACCGGTACTCGGGGTCGGGTCTCAGATGTGCCCTGGAATTCTCGGCACGGCACCAGCACTGAGGGTCCCGCCCCCTTTTTTCCCACCATATCCCCCGCTTGTGTCGGAGGTCAAATGCGCTCCTCTGTTACAACCCCCCCCCCCACCTCCTTTTTTTTGTTTTTATGAAAAGTTGCACGAACTCAACGGCGACTGGAACAAAAAGAAAAAAAGCGTCTCAATCATTGAGCAGACAAGAGTCTGTGTCCCAAAAAAGAAGAGTTGACTAAGCAAATCTCTATTTAAAGCAGGGGTGGGCAACCTTTTCAGTTTTTATAAAATTCCTCCAAGGAGTTATATGAGATTTAAGATGAAAAAAAAAAAAACGTATGATTGAACCAATGTTTATTATTGTGCATTTTTTGGGCTTTTTCTAAGAGGTTTTATTTGTTTATAGAATTACATGGCTGAGAAAAATTCTCACAGGGTTCCCTACCCCTACTTTCAACAAATGCCTGGGTTTGAATATGCACATGGTAGTTCATACACATCACGGGCATATGTGTGTGTGTGTGTGTGTATACGTGTGTGGCCCCATGTACCTTCCCTAACATCGACGAGATCATAAACATATCAAACGGAATACAAAAATAATGAAAACAAATACTTGAATCAAAAGAAGCGCCAATAATGTAATGTGAACTCTTTTCCTGGTTATTCTTGTTTCCAATTCAAGAAATGTTGAAAAGGATTGATTTTGAAAAGGCAAAACAAACGTGTGTGTGCGCGCGCGCGCGCGTGTGCGTCGTGTGGGAGTGTTTGCACAAGGCTGCTTGTACTGTACGTAAGTGCGAGCGCGTCGGCCATTTAGTTCGTTTCTTGTCAAACTCAGTATTGTTGTGACTTTAGCCTCTCTAGCGTTGCACTGAGTGTCCTCATCCAGCTAAACCCAACGACATGACACAAGTACCGAAGGGGGACAGTTCACGTGTACGTGTTTACTCAAGGACTAAAAGAATACGTGTGCGTGTGTTGTTTTTGTTTTTAATGTCATGTATATCTACCTTTAGTGGCTTTCATTGTGGACAATAATCCAAGGAAAGTATGGGTCGTATGTGAGTATTGCACCATTTTTCTGATTAGGGAGTGTCAGAAAGGTTCCAGGACTGGTATAACAAAAAAATATATTTGACAATTTCTGGCAGAGGAGGATGCTAATTTGAAAATAGCTTTTGTTGGCACCATTCCTGGGACATTTCTGGTACACCTCATATAAATCTAAAAGAAAAAAATAAAGACAAAAAAAATTAAGATGCATAAAATGAAAAAGGACAAAAAAAAAAGTATTTGACAGACCTGTGGCCATAGATGTTTGGGGGGTAGAAGGACTTCTGCTGTCTGAGGTGCCTACCTTTTTTTTTTTTCTCTGTCTTTCTTCTCACACTCATTTCATTGTACCCGCCAGGCCACTGACAGTTTACAAAACACTTTTGTTTCCTTCTATAGTTCCAAAAGAATTAAACGATGGGAATGTCAGGGGGAGGGGGTTAAAAACAAAAAAGGATAAAAACAAAAAGAGGACAAATGCTTCCATTTTTCAAAGTGCAACACAGAATGAAGATTTCTCGTGTTACTTTAAGAACTCTGGGATCGAACAGTGTTGTTTCCTTCTGTGTTTCTGAAAGCCTGTATGTTTAATGTTGATTCTCTATATTTTTGACTTTATACAAAACAAAACAAAAAAAACAAGAAACAACAAAAAGGAAAAAAAAAAAAAAGACAATTGCTCACTATCTTGCACACATGAAAAAGTGGATCTCGTCTCAGGAAGGCCAGGGTTCCAGAGTACCAACTCCACATCATTTTAATGTACATTTTGATGACGAATATTATTACGAATCAACTAAGCACTGAAAGTTATGGATTTGAGAAGGAGGAGCAAATACCTGTCGTTTTGAAATCCGTAGCAGTTACATAATAACCAAATAATGGACTTTAAATGAATATGGAGTGCTTTATATATATCTATATAAAATCTATATATTAAAATTGCTTTACATTTCAAAACAAAATGTGGATTGTTTAAAAAAAAAAAAAGACAGTGAATAAGATGCAAAATGCTGTTTAGTTTATCTTGAGGTCCCATCCTGACTGAATCAGGAGCGTCGTGCATTATTCTCTTACCTTCTCTTTTTTTCTGTGTGTGTGTGTGTGTGTGTGTGTGTGTGTGCGGCTCATAAAAGGATGAGTTTTTGCGGAACATTTGTTCGCACAGCGAGAATGTTTGTGAAAACGAGGAGCTGGTTGTAAAGGAACACGAAACTATGCACAAGTGTTGGAGGAGCAGAGGATGGTGATTTCATGGCCTACACTGGCGTGGCTGGTTTATTGCAGGGGTTTTATTTGGGGTGGGGGTGGGGGGTGGGGGTCCAGTATGTATATTGTTCATTTTGATGTGTTTGTCCCCTGATTCCGATCGACCTAGCGTTACATCGCCATGCTGTGTATTCCTAAAAACCAATGAGCGTCTCACTCTTTAGCACTGTGGGATTCCAGCCTGTCACCCTCAAGGTTTTTGTGGGGCTTTTATTTTTCATGGGAGAGGGAGGGCAGGGGGGTCAGTGGGTGTTTGGAATTAGGGCTGCTTTTTTGGGGGGGATATTAAGAAAAAAAAAATGTCTGTACTGAGATTTATTGATTTTCAAAGTCAGTGGCTTGTAATGTTTTATTTTGATTTTTCTCTCTGTATATCTTTCTCCTCATAGAATGTGATTGTTCAAACAACATGCACCGAAAAACAAATGTTTTCATGAATTATGGAGCTTCTTTCAGATATTAATAAAATAGCAATTTTTTCTCGGCTGTTTAAGAAAAACAAAAAGTGCTCTTTGTTTTGTCGTGCGGAGTTTTCAATTCAGCATGTCTGCTTCACAGTTCTGAGGTTGGGCGGTTTGAATCCAGGATGCGGACTTTTTAGACATGTGGCTTCCAAATTCCAAAAAATTGCATCATAGGTTTATTGAAGAATGAATCAGGGTCACCAACCTATTTTCAAACTGACAGTTATGTCTTGGGTACTGTCGTTACATTTTCAAGTGATCACTTCAGCAAATCATAGTGTACACCACATAAACCACACCAAATAATTCTAATAAGTGAAATAATGCTTAAAATATACAAGAGGAGATCCCCATACAGGAAACCCAAACTTTTTATTCCCTCTTGTTGCACAGTCAATGTTGAGTTAAGTTATTAGTCAATGAGAGATTTTTTTTTATGCTAGACCACTTAATAGAGATATCCTGATAAAAAAAAATTGAAAATGATTTGTTTTTCTGGAATTTTCAAAAATACCACATTAAATCCTAACTACACATAGGATAATATATTGTGTTCTAATATGCATACATGTTATTGTCATAATATTAAAGAAGTTATCCATAATATTTTATGCTAACTTTCCCTGTATCACTGACCTATTGGTACTTTGTATAATATAGTTTGTACACTAGTTATAAACAATACCCTTCTTACAAGCAATTTTGTGGCATTTCGTGTGCCAAGGAAGTTGGTTGAGGAGCTTTATTTAGACAAATGTAGTGCTTTGTCGAAGTAAATTGTAATTGTGTTTTAATACAATTAAAATATTCAATAACTAATTACATTTAAAACATGTTTGGAGTGAATTTATACGTTTGATTTAACATTGCTATTGTTTTCTTTATTATTTCTATTATTTACAATAAATCAAGTGCTAAATTATGTAATTAGATTAATGAATGCAAAGAGTAAAATTATAGCCATTTTAATTCATCACTTTCAGGAAAGAATGACTAAATCTTGGTGGGCCATATGTTGACTGTGAGGCAAAAAAAAAACAAAAAACGACACGGATGCAAAAAAATTGTTGCTTTGTTGTGTGGGATTTCCGTTCAAGCTCTGAGGGTGATCTGTCTGGGGCAGGCGTAGTAGTTGTCTTGCGTTTGTCTCACGGTTGTGTTTGCATACAATGGCGAGGTGACCTCCTCCAGGGCTTCCTGCTTGTTGGGGGGGACGCTGGTGTTTTGCTGCTTCCTGGTCATTTCCTCATAAATGGGAACGGCAGCTGGCCCTGTGGGAGGAGGACGCCTTGCCTTCACCTAAAACACATTTCACAGGTTGATCAACTACAGAAGTCCCGTTGCCTTTTTTTTAATATATTTTTTTTTTTTTTTCGTTTTTTTTGGGGCCTACTCACACATTCTCCCATGGCGAGCCAAAAGAGCATGATCACAATGAGGCCCGTCGCTGAAAAGATGGTCATGAGCAGAGGGGGGTAGCTTGGAGAGCATTGACATGGCTTCCCTGCACAAACACACGCAGTGAAAAATGACGCAATAGTATAAAAGAAAAAAGTATGTTCATCGCCAGTATACTTTTCTCTATAGTGAGTGTCTATGCATGGAGACGAAAACGATTCAAATCCTAAACATTGGGGCGATCATTAGGATATTTTCAGAAGCTGAAGTCGGCATAAGTAGAAATGATCACATGGTGACGATTGAAGTTCACTGACATCAAGCAGCGTTACACTCCCCGGAAGTTATTTTCTTACCTGAGGCGTCAACCAGCAAGAAGACCTGAGTGTTGAATACGCGCTGTGAGCCGTTGTCTCGGTTTTCACACACATACAGCCCCGAGTCCCCTATGTCCAAGTGCGACAGGACAAGCTTGACCCGTGAGGAGTTGAGCCCTCCGGACAGCCGCAGGCGTTTCTTGTAGTCGGGGTCCAGCCTGAGTTCACCCTCGCCCCCCCGAGTCAGGGACAGCAGGGTGGTCTGAGTGGGGCCCCGTCGGTGGTACAGGTGGAGACTTGTCAGGCCGTCGCGGTCCTGCTGGGTGGGGCACGAGAGCTCCAGAGACTGCTTCTCGGACAGCTGCATGAAGCTCACGTCGGCATTGACTGCAAACACGCAAAAAAAAAAAAAAAGAAAAAACATTTAAATGAGTAAAAATTCTGAAATTCAACTTAGGATAAGTGTCATTCTTACCCTTCAAGAGCCAAAGAGCGATAACAATGAACACAATGCCGGTCTTCATGTTGGCCTTCAACATTTTACACTGAAGCTCAGCCACAAAGAGCCTCCTACCATTTCCTGGACTCACTTTATTTGTTGTTCTTCACCGCAAACAGGAAGAAACATCACAGCCGCAAGCAGACGTTTCTTCTTACTAGTGTGCACGTTCAATATTTTGACTGGGTTTCGCCCTTGTTTGAACGCTTCAGACGATTTAGCGGGAAATTGTGTGGACGTTTCTAACAACAAAAGCTGAGTAATTCTGTTCCTTCTGATTCCTTTAAGTGGAAGTCAACCCAAACATATTTTTTCTCAAGAATATGTTCTATCCAGGCCCACTAGTTGAAACAAGGCATTCTGATTAATATTGCGTTTGTGGAATAAGAGTTAATCCACCAGTTTTTAACCATCTCATGAGGCGGCCATTTTGTCACTTCTGTCGATTGAAAACAACATCACAACTACTCGGGGGCTCAGTTCACGACCAATCAGGGATGACCTGTTTTCGGAAGCTGAGCCGTGATTGGTCGTTACCTGAGCCCTGAGCAGTTATGATGTCATTTTCAGTCGCCAGAAATGACAAAATGGCCGCCCCCTGAGATGGCTAAAAAGTGCTGGATTTTGCTGCTTAACTCATATTCCACAAACGCAAAATTAATCAGAATGCCGTGTTTCAACTAGTGGGACTGCTGGGAACATATTCTTGAAAAAAAAAATGTGTTTGGGTTGATTTTCCGTTTAAAAACATTTGACTTTGAAGATAGTTTGCCATCATTTCCAAGGGTATAGGTTCGTGAAGTAGTAAGACTAGTATTTTATTTTTCAAGCACGCCCAAAAAAGAAAGACAAAAAATAAGACAACTTTCTACATAAATTCCCCCCCAAAGGTATTGGAACGGCAAGGCCAATTTCTTTTGTTATATCCTGAAGACATTTGCGTTGACTGCGATCACTTCTGATGCACACATAGAAGTTAACTTATTTTAAATGTTTTGTAAATTATGTGTCATTCATAATTCTTGTGTACTACTCTACTAATGTAATTATATTGCTTTTCATTACTTGAATGATGTGCTTTATTTATAGTCATGATTTGACACCAAATTAGGCTGTTTTTAGCCCATGAGTTAAAAAGAGTTTGACACATGTTTTACACAGTGTTTAATGTTGTCTATCCATAGCTAGCTATCACATTGTCCGGAGTGTCGTTTCAAGTCAAGTAGTCTGAGTGTGCGTGTGCATGCGTGCGTGCGCCCTTAGTGGGTAATGGGACTCAGGTGTGCACTTCTGAGGTCACCTGACTAGCTGTCCAATAAAAAGATACCCAGAAAACTGTTGTTCAAGCTGGCAGGTTTTTGGTGCGGGAGGAGTGTTTGTGTCCAGAAGGCCTCGGTAATGGCGGCTTTGCTCCTCGTTTTCTTCTTGTCAGGCGTGACCTCCTCGCTGCTCGGCCATGGCCTTCGGTTCCCGCAACAGAGTCTCTCGGCTTACCACCACAAGGAGCCCAAACGGGTTCCGGCGGACCAGCGGCGGCCCCTCAACACGGTCCTGGTGACCTGCCACCCGGACTCACTGGAGATCTTGATCCAAGCCGACCTGTTTGGCGTGGGGGTGCCGGTCCACAGTTATGAGGTGCGCCTCGGAGTGGAGCGCGATAACGGCCTCTGCACTGCTGCGCCATCTTCCGATCATGAGTACAGAATACTCGTAGGGTTGCTGGACTGTGGCACCAAATACTGGGTAAGATTCACTGAAATGGAACTTGCAGCACACCACTATGGGTTGATGATTATGAACATTGTTTCATTTATTCTCTGAATTTTTAATAGGCAATCAAAATTGAGACTGTTCATCTAAAACAAAATTGCTTAATTTATTTTTACTATTTCAGCAATGATTTAAAAAAAAAAAAAGAAAAAAAAAGTGATATGGGAAAAAATGGACCACAGGATTTTATTTAAGGGGGTTGCTTTGGGTATTGTTTTGGATCGCCGAAATCAATTTTACACTATAGGCTACACTGTCTTGTGAAAAATTGAGTGTGTGGGCATGTTGATGCTTCATAAAAGCGACCAATTTGATTAAACTACTCCAAGAGTGCCTTTGCATCATCTGGTACTTGGTTCCTAATCTCTCGAATGAAGTCTCAAAGCTCAATATTTGACACCCCGTCATTCCCATTCCGTCTGATTGGTCGATCAACGTTGTGTCCACAGATGAGTGACGTGTCGCTGGTCTACACCAACTTGCTCATCTACACTCCCGCGCCCTCTCCTGATGGCCTGATCCGAATGGACGGGGCGGTTGTTCCAATAGAGTGTCACTATGCAAGGTGAGTGTACTGAGGTGTGTATCAACATGTTGCTATCAAGTAGTTCTAATGTTGTGGTTGTGTTTAGACGCTATAGTCTGTCCAGTTCTTCCCTCACACCCACCTGGATCCCCTTCATGTCTACACAAGCTGCAGTGGAAACTCTGGACTTTAAGCTCAGAATTATGACAAGTACGTTTTATTCCATCATCTATTTTGGTTGTCTTTTTATATGCTCTTAAATGTCTTGGCAGACGACTGGCAGTATGAGAGGGGCGCAAACGTGTACTACTTGGGCGAGCCAATTTTCATCGAGGCCTCGGTCAGAGTGGGCCATCACGTGGGCCTGCGAGTGTTCCTGAGCAGCTGCGTGGCCACGCTGCAGCCCGACATCCATTCTCTGCCCAGATATGTTTTCATTGAGAATGGGTAAGACACAATTCTGGATGCTTTATTCGGTATGCCTTTAAACTATTAAGGGCCAGTACAACAGCAGTAGCTTACTGAAAGACGAGACTTGATAAAGATCTGCTCTGTCACTTTGGGTTTGCGGTTAAGTAAAATAAAAGCTGTGAGACGGTCAGCTGACCACTTCCTGGTTCAAAGATTATGATGCAATGGTAGCCTATAAGGTTTTGGGTTTTTTTAATCTGCAATGGGTGGATTTAATTAATAAATGCCATGTTTTTGCTGTTAGCTAGCATGCTTTTTTTGTTCACTAAAAAGCTATATGGTAATGTTGTACAATTTTTAGGTTTTTGAAAATTGGATAAATAAGTCAATCTTCCATCACTTTGCTAGCAGGCTACATCAGCAAGAGAAACAAATGGAGAGGGATTGACCCTTTTTTTTGTTTTTTTTTCAGGGGGAGAGTCAATAATTTATATGTAGGTTTGTTAGCAAGCTAGATAAAGTATGGAAGTTTATTTAGGTCGAGCAATGTTTTAAGTTTCACAGTTTAACTTCCACAGTTCTAAACTGGGAAAACAAGCCTTGCAGGTTTAAGGCTTCCTTTTGAATCTTAGTTTTAGATACTGGGGTTTGTTGTTCTTTTTTTAAAATGATAAATTCTTAGTGTGGTTGTATAACCTGGTAGCTAGTAGCTTTGATTTGTAAGACTACACAAAGGTTCAGTCAGTCGCTTGAACCGGTAGGAATTGACTTGCTGAGCGCGGGAGTCAAACTTGTTGGGTCAAAACCAATAATTGGCACTTTTTAGAAGATTTATTCAATTTTGACTAGTGTAGAAATGCACTGAATTATGCAAAATGACATTGTGCAGTTAAAATGTAAATGAAAAGCTCTTGTATGGCTTTTTTATTTATTTTTTCTTGAACAGTTGCTTGTTGGATTCCAAGCTTCAACCTTCAAAGTCTCGCTTCCTAGTGAGGACACAAGATGACAAGCTGCAATTGGTCATTGATGCCTTCAGATTCCATGAAGAAGACAGAGGAGAGGTGAGGTTTTTATTTATTTTTATATAAATGTAAACTTGGTTCATACTTTGAAATGTCCACGTTTTTCCCAACAGCTTTACATCACATGCCTCATGAATGCAGTGCCTGTCCATGATACAGAAGCACCCAACAAAGCATGCACTTTTGTCAACGGGAGGCAAGTGTTTGGTTTAATTTCATATATACCGCTGGACAATGCGCAAGTCAGAGGTGGAAAACCTTTGCAGGCACACTTGACTTTAAAATGGACAGATTTGCCAGATCAATCGGTAAATAATGCATGTTACATTGACCAATTTTGTTACAAAATCCTAGATAAAAATCAATTATAAATAACCAGTTCTATGGAAGGATTTCTAGTTAATGCAACAATTGGGGTAGTCTATGTAACTGCTAGGTGCAGGAGAGGGCTGCTCTTTGCCCACCTGTGGTATGAATTTGTCATTGGTTTTCAGGTGGCGTTCAGCTGACGGCAACGACTACCTGTGTGGGTATTGTCAAAGTCAGAGCGAAGTCGGACAACAACATAGTAAGCCAGCCAAGTTTGGTCCTCGTGGTTTCAGCAAGCCAGCTGAACAGGAATCTCGTTGGAGGAGCAGAACTCCTGCTAGTGGTATGTTTAAATGTCCCCAACTGGCACCTGACAGCAGTTTGGTTGACTCCCTTCTCCCTCCCCCAGCATGGGAACAGCAAGCAAAAGTGGGTCCCATGTTGGTTCTCCCCAAGCAGAAAGGTTGGACTGTTCCTGATGAGGAGCTGCCTCCGGTGCTCCAAAAAATCAGCAGGCCTGCTCTGTACGGCAGCCAGTGGCTGAGTGGCCTCAACTACTTGAACGGTGAGTGTGGCTCTAGATAACACCATGTGAGGTTGTCATCTAAAGTCGTTCTTCTCTGCTTTAGAACCAGAGAAGGGATTAATTCCTGGTCTGTTCACTGAAGACCTGCATGACGACCTGACCTCTGATTTGGACGACGCCCCCCTTGTTGACGCTACAGGTGAAATGGAGCTTAAAGGTATGCTAGATGCAGTGTAATGTGAAAACTGGTCCTCACCCCCCCTTTTTTTTTTTTTTTTTTTTAAATTCCTGCTGCAGATGATGACGAAAGTGAACATCCTGTACCAACACCCACCGTGCCAGGTGGACAAGATGACAACTCCACTGAGATTGTTGACATTTGGCCGGAGGTGGATGTCACCCCTGTCTCCAACTTAACCGATCCACAGTCTGACAACTCCATAAAGGCCCTAAAGAGATGACAATAAAATGTATCAAACTTGATTTTATCTGATAAATGTTTTTTATTTTTAGGGGAAGTCAACACAAATTTTCTTGACTGTATGTTCCATGTGCCTCAACCCTTTAAACGTGGGTTGTATTGCTTGACTCATATTCCACAAACAATCACTGCCATGTTTAGACTAGTAGGGCTGCATATAACATAATGTAGAGTTTTGAGGTTGACTTTCCCTTTTTAAGTCCTATGAACAGCCTGTGTAGAAGTACTACGAATTCTATTCAGGAGTGCCCAATTCATGGTAGGTTTTGCTTGAGATTGATGACTTCTACTTTGCAAAAACTGTCTACTTTTTCATTGGGTTATAGGGCAATTATAATTCACCCCAAGAATTTAGGCAAGTGGTAAAAGTGCCTCACTTTTCATTGACAAAAAATGAGAGTCTGGTTACTATGAACTCAAACTACAAGTGGACTCCTTCCCCCTCCTCCCATGAGCTTTTTTACAGTCATGCTTCAACAATGGCTGACCAATAAGCACCTGCTCATTACCCTATAGGACTGAGTCCTAGCAACTAGTAGCTTATTTTTTGTTGGCAGTTAAATTAGAATTCAAATCTTAGGAGCTCTGACTAGCGCCAGTTGGTTAAATCCGGTGGTGAAAATCGCTGTATAAATATAAAGGCTTATGATTGCCCATCGATGCCACAACATGGCAGCAAAGTGTTCCGTAAAGATCCTCAATGCATTTCAACATGGTTTCTTGGTACCAAAATGCCACAGAAAGTGCTTTGGCCTGAGCATGAAAATGGTGACTAAAGGGGGATGGGTTCCCCCCAAAAATCTGGAATAAGTGTATCTTTGATTAGTGAATCAAAAAATATGGGGTAACAATTCTATGTGGTGAGGCGTTCTGGGCATGTCCCCCGGGCCACTTGTGGGCCATTACGTGGGCCTGCGAGTGTTCCTGAGCAGCTGCGTGGCCACGCTGCAGCCCGACATCCATTCTCTGCCCAGATATGTTTTCATTGAGAATGGGTAAGTGCTGAAACACAATTCTGGATGCTTTATTCAGTATGCCTTTAAGCTATTAAGGGCCAGTACAACAGCAGTAGCTTACTGAAAGACGAGACTTGATAAAGATCTGCTCTGTCACTTTGAGTTTGCGGTTAAGTAAAATAAAAATTGTGAAATGGTTTTTTTGGGGGGGCAGGGGGGAGTCAATATTTTATAGGTAGGTTTGTTAGCAAGCAAGATAAAGTATGGAAGTTTATTTAGGTCAAGCAATGTTTTAAGTTTCACATAGTTTAACTTCCACAGTTCTAAACTAAGCAAACAAGCCTTGTAGGTTTAAGACTTCCTTTTGAATCTAAGTTTTAGATACTGGGGTTTGTTGTTGTTCTTTTTTTAATTATAAATTCTTTAAAAAGTGTGGTTGTACAGTATAACTCTTTCGCTAGTTAGCTAGTAGCTTTGATTTGTAAGACTACACAAAGGTTCAGTCAGTCGCCTGAACCGGAAGGAATTGACTTGCTGATTGCGGGAATCAAACTTGTCAGGTCAAAACCAATAATTCTACTCACAACATGGCAGCAAAGTGTTCGATGAAGATCCTCAATGCATTTCAACATAGTTTCTTGGTACCAAAATGCCACAGAAAGTGCTTTGGCGTGAGCATGAAAATGGTGACTAAAGGGGGATGGGTTCCCCAAAAAAATCTGGAATAAATGTATCTTGGGGTAACAATTCTATGTGGTGAGGTGTTCCGGGCATGTCCAACCGGTTGGGACGACCCAGGACACGCTCTCCCTCCGGAAGAGTTGGACGATGTGGCTGGGGAGAGGGAAGTCTGGGCGTCCCTGCGAAGCTGTTGCCTCCGCAACCCGATCTCAAATAAGCGTTATTTTCTGTTTCTACAGTGACACTGCCACAGTGTGTGGCATGCAGTTGTGCCAAAAAGACCGGGAGAAGCGCTTACATGCACATTTAATCCGTAAGAATTTGATTCTACATTTTCTCATAAGTGCTACTCAAAGATTCCCATCAGGACAAAATTAGCTGCGAAATGTAAACCTAATCTCTGTAAATCACGACACTGAGATAATATACTGCGAATGGTCGATGCAAACACTGAAGTTCATTCTTTGAGAGACTTTCATTACTCTATACAGAGATCCTGGTGTAAGAGCCACGTTGATTGTGGTGTTTTCAGCAAAAAACAAACAAAAGAAAAACTGAATTTACCAGTAAAAATGTCAACTTAAGATGGCCGCCCTCTTGGCTTCAACCGCAATGGGCCAATTTTTAAGCCATTCATACATAAATCATCCCAGCTGACTTTGGGCAGAACTAGTTGCCAGCCAATCGAGTGTGGCCAAATCAGTATTTAATTGCTTACAGCTGCCTGTCCCAGGTGACCTGATTGGTTGGACTTGCTTGCTAGTTCAGCTAACAGGAGAATGAAGTATGCTTGCTTGTGATTGTCTTAACACATTTGTGACAAACACAATGCTGGCGTACTTCTGTTTTTCGCTACTCCTGCCATTTTCTCTCGCCATTCGGACTCTAAAGGACGGGCCCATGATTGACAAAGATGGGAGGCAGTACAAGTCCCCCGTTGTTATCATTGATACCGATGACACAGGCGAAATCCAGTCCAATGTGTTCTCGCCTCCTGTGCGTGTGACGTGCACGCCGACGTTAATGATCATACAGGTGAAAGCAGACGTGTATGGACCGATAGCGTCTCCTTGGGAGATTTTCCTGGGTGGCGTTGAGTATTCAAGCCTCGGACAGTGTCAGGCCCTCCCTGCTGGTGACTCTGAGCTGATCATCAAGGCTGGACTCCAAGAGTGCGGTACCCAGCTATCAGTAAGTAGCCCACTGGTGTGGCAATTGCTATCATAATATTTTTTTATGCAGTCTGTTTTGATGGCATTAAAGACTAAGTGTCAAAACCTCTTTTCAGGGCTATAGCTGTAACTTTTTTAAAAACGTGAAATCTTAAAAACAACAACATTCAGCACACTTCTCCCCATTTCCTCTTGCTAGTCATGTAAGAAAACTGAACAAGAAGCAAAAGTTTGGCAGATACAATTGATCAACATTTTTTAAGAGGTTTCAAGATGTTTGCTGTCGCACTTTGCTGAAGGTTACTGTGAAGCAAAAGAAAGAATCAAAAGAAAGAATTTCACATTGTGTATTTAAAACAAGCATTTAGCCTCTGCTATCTTACAATGGGAGAATATTATAGGCACTATTGTGTAGAGCGGGTTATTTTTGCAGTCTTATGAATGTAGCAACAGACAGATTGATCCTGAGAGGCAAATGAAAGGGCAAAATTAAGTTCCAGTGTAACTTGAGGTGCTATATGTACGAGACCGGAATGTTTCATGCAGTGTGAAAACATCAGTCTCCTTTTTTTTTTTTTTTTTTTTTTTTTTTGTATAATCCTAGTCATACAGCTGAAACCTAACCTTTCGGAGCTACGTAATTACAAAGGAGAGCCTCACAATTCTGCACTTTTCTTTAGGTGCATGTAAATATTGCCGCTAGCCACCCAAGCTGTCACAAAAATAGTCTGGATGTAACGTTACGGTCTATTAAATGTAGCAACTGCGCCAAAAAAAAAACGACTTTCCATAAAACCAAAGAATATTATTTGGGTGCCAGTCTAATTTACAAAGCAAACATTTTCCATCCGCAGATATCTGACGACTCGTTGATCTACTCGAATCAGTTGACCTTCTCTCCTGCTCCCCATCGTCACGGCATCACAAGGAAGACCCAAATGGTTGTTCCCGTGTCCTGTCACTACAAAAAGTAACATTGACTACACTGTCATACATAACGTAGTCGTCTATTTCTATCCTTCAACGGATAATGAATACTAACACGATACCTTTAGGACTAATTAGAATCTATTCAAATTTCTGACACAAAACCTAGTTGATGCACTAGAAATGACTGCACTACAGCTATCGTGGTATTTTCACCATCTCATAGCACCATGGAAAATATCAAACCAATAGTCGTAGGCTTGAGACCACAAATTAAATGCGACAAAGTTACACCTGATTTAAATCCTGGGCAGAGTACTACCCACCCCACTTACGGGTCCTCCAAAAGTTTCAAGTGTAGGGCTAAAGTTCCTGCAGTTGACAGGCGCCACAATGTAATTTGTTCCCAAGTTGTCAACGGTTGACAAAAACAACGATGTACTCCGTTATTGTAAGCGTGTAGTGTTTGTACAGGACGCACATTGTGAGCAGTGAGCCACGGGTGCCACTTCAGATTCCCGCTACGTCTACAAAGACTTCGGCCTTCTCCGTGAGGCTGATGTCCGGTAAGGAAGAACATCAGCAACTTTGTGTGTTTGGAGGGTTATTGAGCATGTACGAATTTAAGATTATATGTATTAAACTTCTTTGTCTGCATGCATGTTAAGTTTTTTATTTATTTATTTATTTTTATTTTTTTTTTTTGGTGGGTATTTTGAATTTGTGTGGATACTGTGTAAATTTTAAGTTTGTATGTGTTGTAGATAACTGGACAAGACTGAGGCAGTCCAATGTCTTCTACCTTGGAGATATGCTCAACGTGGAGGCGTCCTACACTAATCCCGGTCCAGAGTCAAGACGGCTCTTCATTGACAGCTGTGTAGCAACTCTGAGCCCAGATTTTGCATCAGTGCCCCGATACTTCCTCATTGAAAACAACGGGTACGATGCATCGCGAGTCCCTCCGTGCCTCAATAGGTCCACTGATGTCGCCGTTGTTTCTCCCTCAGGTGTCTCACGGACTCAAAACAGCATGGATCAAGAGCGCGCTTCCTGTCCAGAACGAGGGCGGATGTTCTCCAGCTGCAGCTGGACGCTTTCCTGTTTAACCAGGATGAAAGAAACACTGTGAGAGTTGCTTACGGGCCGCTGATTGCAGTTTTGCTATAGATGCTTCAAACTTTTTTTTTTTTCTTTCCAGCTCTTTTTAACATGCCAGCTGAAAGCCACCCCTGAAATGTGGAGTACCAACCCTGTTAACAAGGCCTGCACTTATATACATTCAAGGTGACAAATGTTTGTACTTATTACTTTATTTCCTCAAATAGTAGCTGTCCATGTTATGGTTGCTGTTAATTGCGTTATGTTATCCACCAAGGCACGTAAATATCCTCTGAGATGTATTAGTGTGAAGTCGCTGCATGCTGTAAATCACTTTAGTGGATTGCATTGCTCTGATTTAGTTTTGAACTCCAACAGAGATGTTTTTTTGTATATTTGTAAAAATGAGGCCTCCCCACTAATAGACACTACCAACCACCAAATCATCAATTCAATAAATGAATCCCCCCCCCCCCCTGTTTTGGCGGGCATTTGTGTGAACGCAGTGCATATTAAAGCGCTTTCTCAATCAGATGGGAAAATGTAGATGGGAGCTCTGATGTGTGCCGTTGCTGTGATGGCACCTGCAAACAATATTCCCACAAACATCTGAAGCCTAAAGGTAAGACACAAACAGAGCCACTGTATCATCTCACTGCTGTAAATAATGTATTTACATGATTTCATTCTGTTTCAGGTACCAAGATGTGTGATGTTATTGTTCTAGGCCCTCTTGTGATTCTGCCCAAAAAGTAGGCAAGCAACAAGGTGGCCAATATAATAAATAATTCTTTTTTACAACTGTCTGATTGGTGTGATTTTTATCATGAGGGAACAGTCTAGGGCAGCGTGGTAGCACCAATCATTGGCAGGAATATTTTAATTTTGAATTCGTACCTGACCGTTTTTTTAATTACACTTGGAGTTGGTGTGATTGGAATGCACACATAAAAAAATTTAAAAAATCGTACACCACCAAATAAAATTCACATGTACAGTTTACACTAAAATCGGTCCGTGTCTCTTTTGGTCTTTGGATATTATGTTTGGGTGCAGATATGGAAAAACAACTTGTTTGATTATCATTTTAAAATACAAACACTTTTTCTATTTTGTTGTCTGGAACGAGTAAGGAAAAGTCTAAAAACGATTTTAGTTTCTATTTTCAATCCTAAAACGAAAATGGAACACAGCACCTGACACAAATCGAAATACGGCTCGTATATCTGTTTTAGATTCCCGGAAGTTGTCACCGAAAGCATTTCTCCTAGTGACCAGGAGATGGCGACAGCGTTGCGCCTGAATTCCTCAAGCGATAAAGCACCTGATTGAAAACACGGACCTGGTAGTTCTGCCAGCTCCTAACTTTTCAACAATGCAATTTTTTTTCAGCAAAACGTATCAGAAAAAAACATAAGAAACAAAACCCTTAGAAAATACTTGAACAATCACTTATTCCCTGTGAAACGAAATAAAAACCTAATCATCCAAAAGATCCGTGAAACGCCATGTTAGTCCTAAAATAAAAGAAATACACGTCAACATTTTAAATGCAATTTATCCGTGTGTGTGCGTGTGTGTGAGAGACCGTAAAATCTAAGATTTTTGTATTTTCTTGTTACTAGTGCCTTGTTAACCGCACTTGAATTGTATTCGCATATGTTAACTTACAAGATGTTTGTACACTTTGTCACTTGACACTTGCCATTTAAAAAAAAAAAAAAAAATTGTTGGTATACTGTTTCCCACAATCCCATGCGGCGGGGCGTTCTTCGCCGCTGCGAAAGCAGTTTGTGAGTGTAAATATTTTGATGGTTTACGCGACTAAAACTTTTAAGTGAATTTTAACAATTTGCAGCGATGGAGAAGTGTTTCACTGACCATACAGAGTGGACGATTAAAGCATTAACTTGCTTAACCTTTATTGGAATTAGACAATCCAATGCAATACAGTACGTTACTCAGGCTCGTCAATAAACAGAACGTCACTTCCTCTCGCCCGTTCCCTCACTTAAATCAGTCCGCAAACAACATCAACTCAATCTAACAATACTATTCTTACAATAAGTAAACTTAGAATTTAGACAGGGAGGCGAGTGTGCGGGAAATTGCGTGTGATTGGAGATCTGGATCCTTAGAATCGTCAACAGGAAGACTGTTTAGGAAGATTTGACCCGAGGTATTATATCGATCTTGTCAAATATGTATGTACAATACACAAGTTTGTGTACAATAGTCAAAGGGTAGTAGTCATTTGAATTCAGTCAAATTAACTTAACATGTTCTCATCGATCTACTGCATTCAAGATTATCTCAAGGGCAGGGCACTTTTCTACCATTTCTACAAATAAGAAGCAAGAGTTATTACTTCAAGTTGTTTATTTGTCACTCCAAGCTATTGTTTCACGCAACACTGGCGTGTAAAACAAGTGATGAAACAACGAACGTCCGCTAGCTAAATTGCTATCATACAGTAAAAGGCAGATATGCTCACCAAAACTAGCACCGATGTTACGGTAAATAAACCTTTAAACAGCCAGCACGCAGGGAGCAGTCCAGGGTGTTCTATGAGTATCTTCTTCTGTGATAACTATTGTTGAGGACAGAGGAAAGGACTACACATCTGCGTTTAAATGTAAAGCTATCTTCCGAATGCTAAACTGCGATGTGCGCGTCTTGTAACCATGGCAACAGCTAGCGGTGAGCAAGAGGTGGACAGTTTTTTTCGTCGATCACTTTTCTTTTGGGTGGGCATTTAAACCATGGTTTGTCATGATTTCAGAAGGCTATTGAAACCTTTCGTCGCTAACAGAAGCAGATTCGGTCTGGCAGGAGTTTAAGTCTAACTTTTAATCATTGAATATTGGGTTTGGAAGCAGAGACTAAAAATGTAAAAACGTCCGAATTCGTTTTTCAAAACGAAACGGGAAGTTAAGAAAAGACTTGTTTTGTCAATATCAAAAGGATCGCACCGACATTTGAGATTTTATGGACATCACCATTTTCTTCTCCATAGGTGCGCACTCAACGAGGAAAACGCTTCATGTCCAGACAATAGTGAGGCGATTTGTTTTGATATTTTAAGAGATTTATGCGGCGATTGGTCGCCGATTTCCTCTCGTTAATTTATTTTCATGCACACACTGGTAAATTTGGTTTGGAGGTGGTGGTTTTAGGGGTACTGGTGGGTTGGATGAGAGGTGGTGTATATTCCCGATGACACGTAATACTTTGGGGGGCCCGCGGAAAGTCTTCCCATTTTTCTCCCCAATAGTATTAATAGTTATTATTAAATTTGATTTCACCATGTTTTGTTGAGTGTTGCAGGTGAAGGCTACAGATCTGTCGGACCAGTAGCGACCCACCCACTACCCCCAACCAACGAAACGAGACGCTTCACAACCTCCCAGCAGAGTTGCCTTTATCAACAAAGCATCTTGAAACTAAAACACGAATTGTTTGTGACTGAAGCAGACAAGAAGACACTTGTGTGTTTTATTCAAGCAATTTATTTGCGATCAACAATAAAGCAAAGTAACAAACTACACTGCCTCTTTGTCATGTTCGTCTTCAATTTCAAACCAAGTTGACTTTGCAAACTCTCACCTGATGGATGACATCATGAAGTTAGTGGTAGTAAAAATTGGTGGGTGGAGGGTTATTTGTTAAGTTTGAGTGTCATCACACTTTTTTTTCTGTCAAGGTAATTGCATTTCCTTTTTTCATGTAACTGAGGATAGCGGCTCGGGTAATTGCTAGATAGATGGATGTTTGGAAGACAATTTGTCCAACTGTTGAGCATAACCCAATAAATACACATTAAAATTCCGAATTTTCTCCTCCGAGGTGGTCGAGTGGCATAAGAAGTAACTTGGTGTTCCGGCGACCCAGGTTCGATCCTCAGTCTTTGCTTCATTTAGACATTAAACGGAGACCAGAGCAAGAATCGAACCCGGGTCTCCTAAACACCAAGCTGCGACATTAACCATTCGACCATGTCAGATCTTGGAAGATAACGTGATTGGTTAGATATATATATAAATACATATATGCATTCTTTCATTGTGCCAGCATATCTGATATATACTACGAAGAGAGCATACGGTGCAACTACACGGTAGTCGAGTGGTAGACTTCCACAGTTCGTTATCTGACAACCCTGGTTCGAATCCCGGTAAGCATTTAGGACAGTGCTTCCATTATTTCACTGCCACATTTTCACTGTAACACAACTTCTTTACTAGCGTTTACCTCTTAACTTTCTGTGTTAAGTCTTTATTTTATTTTTTTCCCCTCTGGAAGTGACGTCATCACCGGAAACCTATATAAATGCACGAGAAAGAAGCAATCATTCTTTCGCAGCGCTCTGACAGTCTCCAGTCGTCCTCGTCCACCAGCTGCTCCGCATTCATCTCCACAAGATGATCGAAAACTTTGATAAGGTGAGTGCTCAATCTTTAATAGCCTCTTAAAACTCCTTGCTTTTGCTCACTTTGAACTAAAGTAGCACTTTTGGCGTGCTTACGCCTTGCTAACATGGTAAGCTAACGCGTTTGCCTTTTCCAGCATCTGGACGAAAGTGCCGTTTTGCCAAAGGTAAGTAAACTAACCCTCACAATTTAACTGAATAAATCAAGTATATTTTCATTCATGAGTGTTAACTGTCTCATTTCTACCCACAGGCTTGCATGAACGGCCAGGTTGACTGCAAAATGGCACAATTGCTGTATTTTTATATAAAAGAGATAATCATTAAACAGACTAAATCAAGTATGTTGATTGTGTGTGTTGATTCGTATTTTTGCCGACAGGTGCAGAGCTTTTAACAGAATGGCCCAAATTGCCCTTAAAATGGCTGACTTCCTGTTTTTTGGGGGGGGAACATGGCGTCACAAGACTTGCATGTCTAGCAAATATCAGGTTGCTAAGCCACGAGCTTGTCAGGTTGAGCATTTTAAAGTGGAATGCTTATGTTCCTTACGTTTGTCTTTCAGGCCACCATGCTGTTGAAGAGGCGTCCAGCTCTGCTCTCCTCACTGGTGAAACACACACGCTAACATACATGTACAAATTTTTGACTAACTAGTTCAGGATGTGCTGACCAAGGGGCCTCTTGTGAGCTTATCAATCAACAAAGGTGTGTCAAATCCCGGTCCAGTAGGTAAAAACGCAGCTACAGTTTGACTTGTGCCACAGGTGCTTCTGGGGAGCTCGTTTACCTGCCGGTTGAGTGGAAGCACCTGCGGCTACAGCCAAACTGTGTTAGGGGTTTTACTTTCTGGACCTGGATTTGACACTTGAGTCAGGTGGGTCCATACACTCAATGGCAACACTTCGGTCATTGTCAACTTTAATGTTTGCTGCAATATCGCTCCAGGAAGAAGCACCAGCCAAGATTCTGGATGAAGCTGAAGGAGGGTCAGGAGATCCGATGTGACTTTCCAGCAGTGTCCCATCCGCACTTCTGGTTTTTGTTTCCCCTCCCCTCTTTTTCTGAAGTCATGCCAGAGCTTCATTGAGACCTGTGGAACAAGATGGTGGTGTATAAAGTGAGCATTTTTTTTTTCCTCTGCAGTTTTACCAAAGTTGCAATCAGGACACTCAGGTGTCTCCAATCCTGAGGCTGGTGTGTTTTGTCCTGCTCTTGTCCACCATGTGGCACTGAAGAACCTGATCAGTGCAGCCTGGATCATCTTGTGAAGTCGAGCTCCTCTTCAAGGTTGGGACCTGTTGCAAAAGACAAACTTGATGAATCAAAGTACCTGACTGTTTTTTTCTTGTTCTAGGTGGCGCGATGATCAACTTGCAGACCGGTTCAACAGGCTACAAAAATCTCTCCATGTTGAAAGAGCACTCGCCTGCTTTTTCTTTGACTTGGCATTCACTTCAGCTTCCACCTGCTGGACAAAGGGAAATTCTCTAAATGTGGAAGGTCCTCAAAGCTGCCAACAATTTCAATATGAAGACATGCAAATAAAAGTACTAGAAATAGCAGCTTGACTAGTCTGTCATTTGTGGTATTTGCAGGTTTCAGGAGCTTGACCAGCTGCTGCAGTGGAAGGTTCCAGTCTACAGTGTAACAAAATATTTGAGAGTCAGTGTTATTAAAGGTGAAACACTATGCATTCATGGTATGTTGCTGCTTTTGAGTTAACTTTTGACTCACCTTTTTGGCTTTAGGTCCACACGCTGGTCAACTGACGACTTCACCATGCAGCGATGAGGAGACTGTCTTTACGTGTCATCCAATTTGAATGGTGCACATCATGAAGCTTGCCAGGGTGTTCCAGATGACCGCATCAATGAGGAGCTCCTGTGGAAACGTAACAGTAAAACATAACTGCATTTCAGGTTAGTAATAGAATTGACTACTCACATGTTCCTTGTCCTGCAGATGGCGCCATTGGAGTGCTGCAACATGGCTCAAAGTGCGTCTGCCTGAGGAGGAGTCCTCTGCTGGTAAGAAAAGCAACATTTCATTTCAGCTAGCACGTTCCAGTTGTCTCGACAAAGTTGGATGATTTGTTCTTGTGTCCAGTGTGGCGCACGATGGAGTACCAGCGACAAGCAGCAACACCTTTGTCTTTCTTGTTGCTTGCTCATCCACAAGGTGCTGAAGGCAAACTTTGAGGCAGCCTGAGAAGAAATGGGAGACATTTACACTTCATAGTATGCTCTTGAAATTATTTTCACTGCACAATCCTCATGACAACTTTTCTAACCCAATACTTTTGTTTTTTCTTCCTCTTTCTAGGCAGCAAGGAAGATCATCTTCCATAACGCACCTGTGAAGTCTTGATCGCTGGTAGGTTTCAAGCCCCAAACATCTTCTGCACCATACGTTGACTTAACTTTTGACTCACAGATGTATTTTTTTTTTTTTGTCTTAGGTCCACACACTTGTTCAAGTTCTTCTCACTGGCCGGCCACTTCGCAACGAGCAGACTGTCATCCAACTTGCAACTTTGTCTTCTGGCTGGCCGACCACTTCAGCACTTTGGAACAAGCAGACTGTCATCCAACTTGTAACTTGTTTGTTTGCGATTGTCTACTCTGCAAAAGAAATAAAGCTTGATTACAAATGACACTTGAACCCTCAACTTCATTCTTACACAAATCACAAAACCTTAAAGCACAGTAACAAAACCAAACCCCCAAAAAATATCAAATATTTTTTCAAAAATTTTCTACGTTTTTTTTTTTTTTTTTATAAAAAATTTCCCCCAATTTTTTTTTTTTTGGAGCCCAGGAATATATTGGAAAGTGGGTGTGGCAAGGCTGGAATAAAGCTTTCTGATTCGCTGGTGGGTCTGGAGCAATTCGGATGAAAGGCTGTGATTGGTCAAAGGGTGGGTGGGACTATGCAAATTAGAAGTGCAGCGATTGGTGGGCTCTGAAGTGGGCGTGGCTATGCAAATTTGAAGCAATCTGATTGGTTGGATTGGCAAAAGTGGGCGTGGCTATGCAAATAGCTGCATTTTGATTGGCTATGCAAATTCAAGCCGCCCTGTGATTGGTGGATTGAAAATCTGGGCGGAGTTAGGGGCGGTCCTAGCAGCAGATAGCTTTTTTGAAGGCACTTTTGAGTTTTCAGCTCAAATTTGCACTTCAGTCACTACAAGAGTAGTAATGTGACACTTGTGTCCAAAGTAGTCGTGACTGACGTGCAACTCTCGCATCAAGACTTCAAGCAGCCTTTGAAATAGTTTTCCACTGCAGCAACCGACATGCATTAAGGCTTCAAATGAGGGCAGATTTACCAATAAAACAAAGACTCCAATTCAAGTTGAACAATTTATTGGACAGAGAAGCTAACATGACAATTTGAAAGCATTTCACCAGTCAATGTTTGTGTGAGATAACTCAAGTTGCACACACAAACATTGACAATGGAAGCATCTTAAATGGTGCCTGCTTGACGAGCTCATGTGTGATGTCACTTACTTCAAATGACGCGCACACACTTTGGCGATGGCACCGAAGGGGGACGTGAGCACACTGGGACAAAAACTAAGTGTAAAGCACAACACCATCACACACTGCTGGACATGTTTTTAAATGACACTGATGTGAACCAAGTTAGTCAAAAATAGATATACTTTTTTTTTTTATATATATATAACATTTTTTAACTAACTTGGCTCACATCATTGACATTCAAAAACATGTCCAGAAGTGTCTGACGATGGTGTTGTGGTTCACAGCGTCATGCAGTGCATGAAGCAGAAGTTGAGTGCACACACGTCCACTTTGTGGTGAGATGTGACATCACACATGAGCCCCTCAAGCACAAGACACTGCTCAATACTCACACGGGTCCAAATGCAGCTTGGCCTTTCCTTCCCTTCCGCATGTCCCACAAGTCTGTCGGCTGCAGCTTTGAGCACGAAGCCTCTTCCATCCATCCATCTGGCCAGGCAGAAAATAAAAGCAGTAAGTAACACTTTTCTGGACATACAAGTTCAGTTTTTTAATTGTCTATTTTAAGACTCAAGTCAAAGTTTAAAGGTAAAATAAGGTGGTTTCACTTTTAACATTTGCAAACGTGCCCACATACGTCATGCATCTGTGTGAGCAATCAGCCGGTGGCTTTCCCTCCACACCTGATATCCAATGAGCAACTCATGCTCCTTTCAATCAACTGCTCAAGCAGGGCCTCAAAGTCCTCCAACTGAAAATACTCCACCCATGTGCTAAGATAGAGTACGTAGTTTAATATTGTTCAAACATACACAAAAATTAAAACTAGCCAACAGGCAGCAATCTGATCCCCTTGATATCATTCCTTTACCTGCCCTTGTAAAAAAGCGACTTTACTCTAGTCATTTTACAACACTACATTATCTGGTAAACATATTACTTTACATTTCCAAAACGCACAATGTTTATCAAGAGTTTACAACTTTTTAAGTTAACGATGTAAGATTACACATTTTTGTTTGTTCTTTTTCCCTAGCCCAAATAATCTTTTGTATTAGAATGTGAAATTATTAATTGGGGAAATAGCAGATTAAATTGTCCATTAATGTGATTTTGGACTCTAAGTAGGGCTGTCAAAATGAAATCATTCATTCTGGAGATTCATTTAAATTTCATAAAGCCTTAAAAAAAAAAAGAACTCAAGTTTTATTTAATTTCTGTGGCAGCTGACCTCTGCTCAGTTTGCAGCCAAACTTAAGAGGAGAGTCACTGGCGCAAAGACAGACAAAGATGGACTTCTGTAGTTCTACTTTAAAAAGTTACTCATTGGAGAAATCCAAAATATGTCTTTGGCATATCGTTCAACAGTTGTAATTCTATAAAATACAACTTTAATTATATAGCGCATTTCATAACAGCTGCAGCTGTAACAAAGTACTTTACATTGCAATAACAAAATAGCAATAAATTAAAACACAAATTACACTATACAGTAGACACTGGAAAACAGCCCAAAAGTGTCAGTCTCACATCGGATCAAAAGTCAAAGACTAGAAATGCGTCTTCAAACGGCTTTTACAAATGGACAGAGAAGGGGGCTTGCATGACATTTAATGGAAGATCATTCCAGCGGGAAGGACCAGCAACAGAAAAGGCTCCATCCCCACATACTCAAAGAATCATATTCAAGGACCAAAGAAAGAGATTTGAACAGCCTCTGAATCGAAATATACTTTACATATTTTTAATTCCAAGACTTTGCTAAAGTAAATATCTGTTACAAGCTTCGTATGAAATTATAGTTGAAAAAATGTGATTACGATTTATGTATATAATTTAAAGGTGTTTTTATTCATTTTGAGTTTTTACATTTATTTACAACAGAATTTACATTTCTGTAATGGCTTATCTACTTAATGACTTATTCAAGACACCCAAAGCAAGACAACATTTTGGTCAGCAACATATTCATAGACGCCTCTCAGTGAAGCTGCACCTGTACACGGCATACTCAAAGGATTGGCTATTTCATTTCAGTTTTAAATTTTTCATTAATTTGATTTAATCACTTTTTTTTTCTTTTTTTTTAACAAAGAGGTGTTAGAAAAGTCACAACATTTTTGCTAAAAGAATACTAGGTTAGCAACACTGAGCAGCTCTAGCGGACTGTAGTCACAAAGCCTCAGGATTGCCAAGGAAAGTAAAAACAGTCCTTTAAGCACCTGAGAACTCTTTTGAATTGAAGGAAAAATAATGATTCCTTTAACACAGAGAAATCACATTCATTAATTTGAAAAATTAAAGTATTGTAAAATGAGTAAATATTTACATAATAAAAAATACACTGTATATTTTAATGTACTTCGATATTTTTTCAAATAGATCTAACAGACATGATTTAAACTAAAAGTATATTTATAATATAACAACATGAGTCATTAGACTGTGCCGGTGTCCCTAATGTTTTGACACTCTCGAGCCATCAGAGGCATAATGCCCCATAGAAGAAAATGGAAGGAACAAGCAGCATGCAGTACCTTTGAAGAATATGTTGATAGTGCGATGTGCAGGTAGACGACCAGCAGCAGGTGAACATGGGGAGAGATTTGCCTCAAAATTAGTCACATAAATGCATTCGCGATGTTCACGTGTTTTTCACATTCACAAATATATTGGCATACCTGTCAACTTATACGTTTTCCCCGTATTTTATACGTTTTTTCATCATTTCAAATTGTGTACGCCGTATAACAATTTTAGTAAGGGAATTTTTTTCTTTAAATCTTTTTTTTTTTGTTTGACCTATCTTGTCTTGCCCGCTTCGGCTCTAATCCGGATCGTCTCGGTCGGTGGTAGCAGACGACAACGTTATTTGGTAAATAAAATAAACTTGTTTACACAAATTTTCTTTGTATCTTTGTATCTCTGAGTAAATAGGTGCCGCGTTGTGTTTGTAAGGTTTATTATCTCTTAATAAGGGGACTTGCAATCATTAATAAGGGGAGCAATTGGCTGAGGTTGACAGGTATGTATTGGTGATTTTCACATGTGTTTTTTTAATGCTGTGTGTGCATTTATCATGACTCTGCGTGTGAATTGTCGAATGTGCGTTTGTGGCTCAGCGGACAACCTCATTCCTATTTTACATAAACGTCATGCTGTTTCAAAGATATCCCACACTGGAGGCTGACATTACAATCGCGCAAGCAGCAAAGGCGCTCCAACTGTGTCCGTCTGTCAGACTGCGCGCACAAGGCTGAATAAGCCCGTGTGACGCGCGTCATGCATAGTCGGTCCTCTCTGAATATCCGAGTTTGGGTGTGTACTTTGCCACGTTCACGGCCGTCGAACTTCACTAGCAGCGATCGCTGGTTCAAACGGATCATAACGGGAACGTCACATTAAACATTGACAACGCTCGCGCTCGCCAAGACGCGAGTTGCATTCGAATACAGTCGAGCACCTGACACCCGAACAGAAATAAGTGCATCAATGCATTAAAATGTTAATAACGACAAAAATCTAAACAATGACATAGGCCTATATATCATGCTTCGATCATTCATTCTAGTGCTTGGGGTCTCAAACATTAGTCTATGATATATTATACTACCCAGTCCCCAATGGCTTAAATAAAAAACAACAAATTTTTGGTGCCCGAAGACTTTAGTCAAGTCATGGATATACATAAAAATAACAGTAGTGTGTTAAAAAAAAAAAAAAAAAAAAAAAGTTAAATGTTTTCATGTTCAATCGTTCTGAGGTGTTAAAAAATTATAAACATGTATTTTTTGTTATCAAAATATGTTTTGCTATTGTTTCGTTTTTGTCTTTTCAAGTTAGAAATTGACCTGTTTCATCAGCCATTTGTTGTTGCAAAACAAAATTCTTATTACAGCAAAATATTTTGCAAATATATCTTGAGTCACTGTCAATCTTTATATACGAAACTACAGTATGCCAAATGAGACGACTATACATCAGCAAATATGGTCATGATGTACCACACCAAAAAAGGTTGCAACCAGATCCTGTGCTGGTGCGACCAACTGAAAAAGTGACAAAGCCCTGCAGTAGGAAAAAAAAAATGTTGAGAAAATAGAGAGGAGGGGTTCTGTGACAAAGTATTCAATGAATGAGGAAAATGCAACTTTATTTAATGTATCGGACCTCTAAAATGGGGAGCGGTACGGGAGTTCAAGTGATTCTGAACGGAGCTGGGCGGGATATAAATCGGTTTCACCGGGCCGGGATGGGACAGGATTTTTCTTTTTTTTTTATTAATTAATCTTTTTTATACTGTGGTCTGGGACTGAGGTTTTATTTTCCTGTGGGAGTCGGATGGTACGCGAGTAAAAATCCACTCCGGTGTCACCCATCCCCACACATAGCAGTTGTCAACATTCACATGTATTTTAAAGGCCATCCCTTTCAGTCCGCAAGAGGCCAGTGTCTCTGTCTCCAACAATAATAATAATACATTTTATTTTTATAGCGCTTTTCATATCACTCAAAAGATCCGTGTATCATTTGTTCATATGTTGTTTTTTTCAACAAAACAGGTAGTAAAAAAAATAAAAACTTGTTTTGTCAATATTCATTCCCAAAACCAAAATGACAAATCCTTTTCCAATTTTGCTATTGAATTGAAAAATGAAGAAAAGAAACAGATAGCAGGCGACCTGTATGTTTCGTGTACAAGTAAGGCGTTCTTCTGCTGCCAACTCGACGCCGCCGTAGCAGCGAACAAAGAAAGCGAACGTTTTCATGTCAAGGCAAAACAAGCTTGGGGTGAACAAATTACGGTCAAAACAAGCTTGGGGATGAAAAAATTACGGTCGTATTTTGTTTCCTGAGTTGTGTCAAATAAACACATAAAAGACCAGCTTTCCGTTTTTTAATTTCTACAGTTTAAACAATAAAACGGGATATAACGCAATCCCGTTAAATGGAAACAAACACAGCCAATAGCGGAATGAGTAGGGATGGCCTTTCCACGCATATCTGAGACCTGTGTGTGTGCGTGTGAGACATCTTGAAACGGCGTGCCTGCTGATCCACAACGCACATTCGACATTTCACACGCAGAATTGAATATTTACTCGATAAGTCATGATAAATGCAGGCCCCCGAACCAGCCCACCCCCCCTCAAAATCACGAATATATTTGTGGATCTGAAAAGCACATTTTGGTGCAACTGAATATTTCAATTCAAAAACATAAATATTTAGTTATTTAAGTTAAATACATTTGTGAAAATCTCAAATATTTGTGGATCTGAAAAACGTGAAAATCCCGGATGCATTTTTGTCAATAATTTTGAGGCAAATCTCTCCCCATATGTGAAGCCATCACTCTTCAATTGTGGACATCAGCTTTGGGGTGGAAAACATACAAAACAACATTCAAGTCAAACGCTTTCCTTGATTGACTTTCGATTGACAGCTGAGTTCTACTTGTGGGCGTGCTAGCGAGCAACCTTTGTTGATGTTGTTTTAGATAGCTAGGCGCTTCCAGTGACGTAGCGAGTAACAATAAACAAACCAGAAGTCCTCAGTGTCGTAATTATACTCCTAAATAGTGTATACATACATTTGTATATAAATGGCAAATAGACAGTTTAAAAATGTTTAAATTACTCACTGAAAACACGGCTGCCAATCACCGGGAGACTTGTTCCTTGGAACCGGATGTGTACGGTTGTTCTTCTTCTTTTTCTGCTGCTGCTTCTTCTTCGTCTTGTTTTTGGTGGGTTACATCTCCTTGGTGCATATCGCCACCAACTGGACAGGAGATCGCAAAGGCATTCAGACAACAAATGAGAAAATAAATTTAGACAGGCTGCTAGTGTGCTCATTGGAATCACTGGTTCACGATATTTTGTCATCTTCCAAACCGCTTATCCTATATAGGGTCGCGGGGAGTTGCTGGAGCCTATCCCAGCTGTCAATGGGCGAAGGCAGACTACACCCCGAACTGGTCGCCAGCCAGTCGCAGGGCACACATAGACACTGTCACTGAGCGGGAATCGATCCCACGCTGCCCGCACACAACTCAGGCGTGTGTACCACGACACTATCAGCGGACCACGATATTTTGTGTTTTGTGTTTTTTTTTAACATATTGTAATGATCTAAAACATAATTTTGCCGACTCAAGATAAATTATCGTGCAAGTACAGGAAACCGAAATACTAATTTAGTAGCTTATTTCTAAACGTGTTACCTTCAACGTAGAAAAATGTGAAATTCTATACAACTTGTTGCGGTCGGACTTATTTGAGGACGTACATGGTTGACGCATGCGCATACTGAATAGCAAGTGTTTACTTGCACCTTCCATTATAATTTACATCAGGGCTACCTCATATCTCGTTTTTGCGTCTATAAAAGAGCAGCAGCCGACCCAGGCGTAAACGATACTTAAAAACAATTGGCAAGCGCGTGTGTAGCTGGCTGCTAGCTTTCTTAGTGCAACGTCAGGACCATGTTTACGTCCCAGACGTCGTCATTCCAAGATTCCATTGATGTGGAGGAGAAAGATGACCTCGACAGCGAGGAGATTGCAGCGTACGGCCAAAAGACTCAGTTGAACTGCTATTATGCCATTTATCTATACGAAGGCACGAGGTAACCATTATTTTTCTTTCTTAGCATTGGCAATTATGCATTGTTTTGTTATGCATTGCTCTGCTAGGTGAAAAAAATCCCTCCTGGCTATCTATCTTAATTTGCCTCGTCTCATGGGTGTTTTCAGTGACATTATCTTCTTTCCCTCATCTGAAAGCACCGCGTGTGCATTGATGCAATAAGCAGGTGATGATGAAAGTGCGTAATTGTCATAGATCGGAGGCTATCGAGGAAAATGTGGCTTGGAACCAGAGACGTGCAGACTCCACAACCAGTCAGGAGGACTTTAGGTAACCCAGGAGCTGTGTGCCCCGCGCCAGCCGCCGTCTTGTCGCTTTCTTCTCTCACTTTTTGTGCACATCCGCAGGCTGCCATGGGAAGCAACATTGCATCTATTTCCATTTCATTTTCACTTCCTCAGCGACCATCGCCTTTTTGCTCGATCACCTGCTAGATGTGATGTTGGCTATGAAAACAAATGATTTCCATGGAAAACGACCAGGGGTGGGCAACGTACGGAATGTGGGCCATACACAGCGGGTCCAATCTTACCAAAAAGAAAGAATAGACTCACTTCTTTTACCAGAAAAGTTGTTTTCCTTGCTTTTTCTGTTCTCTAGTAATCAACAGTAGAACATTGATAGGTCTCACCAAAACACTAGTTTTTGACCAAAAAGTGGAGAATTTTTTTTTTTTGTGAAACAAAACTAACTTCTAATATTTGCTTTTGTGACATCTGATTAAAAAAAAATCAAATCAAACAATAAAAAGGTTCCCCACCCCTGATGCAGGTCATACTTTAAATACTGTACTCCACTGTGTGTGTGTTTGTGTAGCTTTCTCCATCTGCTTCCTGTTCAGTGACTTTCCAGTTCTCCATGGCCAATGACTGCGTGTATCCATACTGACCACTGTGCCTTCCGCCCTCCAGCTTGACTTTGATTGACAGCAGCCTTCCCGCGGAGGCGGAGCCCGAGCTTCGCACGTACATTTCACGGAGGCTGAGCAAAGGAGCCCTGCTGGGAGGCATGGGCAACATCGCCACTGTGGAGCTCAGGTGATGCACGCTCATCCATGCAAGTGACTTGCACAGTATAACACTGTTTACTACTAGTACCTTTTTATTGAATGAAAAACAGATATGTTAATTAAAAAATGGATAATAACACCATATTATTTTTCGTTTGTCAATTAGTTATAACAATTCATTGTTGCGAATTCTGTCAGTTTTCATTGAGTGTGGTACAGTACTTATAACCTTTTTGTTTGTTTTAAGAATTCAATATTTAATACTAACAGTGCGTAGTAGTTAGCGTTGGTATGTTCGTTAACATTCTGTCTGCTGTTGCACTCTCGATATCTTTTCAGCCTTCCAGAGCAGGCAGTGGGCTGCTACTGCTGCCTCCTGGAGCAGGAACGATCTCCAGAGCAACCCGATGCCGACGGCAACGGACACGTCATCTGCTTTCTGGGAGGCTCTGAAAAAGGACTTAACTTATATCCTTTCTTAATTTTTTGTTATGTCATGTCACCTCCTCACTCAACTTGCTATGTTCTTTGACTGGGTGCACGTATCGGCTAGAGCTTGATAAGTACGTCCAAGGCTTGCACAGCAGTCTGCAAACGCCCGAGGTACAGACAGAGCTCAAAATCATTTGAGTGATTGTTCCAGCGTCATATATAACGCGCTACTGTATATGTGTGCGGCAGCTGCAAAACCTGGAGACGGAGCTGCGTCCCTATCTGAGCCGCTGGTACGAAGAGTCTGTCATGCACATTTACCGTGTGGTGCAACTGGTCCAGAGCAACATCAGCTTCCTGCTGCATGCCGTAAGTGTCCCGCTTTCAAGGACAGGGTCCGACACAAAGACTTTTCGGGTGATTAACTTAACACAACTGGCAGTTTGCTACAATACATGATTGAAAAGCATTCCTCTCTCCTGTGCAGTATTTTTTAAATTTTTTATTGTATACAATTTCATACTGTAGCAAGTACCTACCCTGCACTTATTCCATGAATTGTTGGAGTTTTACAAGTTCCGACTGTCTGCGAGGTCATCAATATCGATCCCTAAAATACAGGCTCTGAGTCACCATCACGTGGAGGTCACCAACGCGGACGACAGGACAAAGACGGACGTGTCCCGGTGAGAGGAGTTGTTTTCTTCGGGGGTTTGTGTTTGTTGTAATGTGTGTATTCATTGATTGTGTCGCGACCACACAGGTTCATCAAAGCGGCCAGCTTACAGGGCTTGTCGCAGCAAGACACCACGGCAGCCTCCCTCTGCAAGGCCATGTCGGAGGACGCGCGCTCCCACCTGACCGTCGACTGCGCCGGCACGCCGCCCACCCTCACAAACACCGGTAAGTCATCCTGATGCACCAGCTGTGGACGCATATCATTACGTTGTGTGTAATTTGCGTTCCAGTCGGCAACCGCTTCTGTGAGGAGTGGAGTCAGGCCTTTTTGAACGCCGCGGAACGGGCCAATCCATTCCTTCTCAGACAGATCCTGGAGAACTTCAAACTGAAGGTGGGAGAACACACACCAGTTATGTTTGGGACTCTGCCTGCAGGCGACTCATGGAAGCAACTCATGTCTGCGCACACACGTCCGCACCCGCTTATCTTTCCAGGCCATCCAGGACATGAACAGCCTGAAGCGCTTCGTGCGTCAGGCCGAGATGAGCCACTACGCTCTGTTTCGCTGCTGCCAGTTCCTGCAGGGCTGCGGCAACGGCGACGTGCTCCTGCAGAACGCCCGGGCCGAGCACAGCGACCTGCCCGAAGCCTGTCGCATCATCGCCGTGCTTGAGGAGTTCCTCAGGGAGCAATCGCAGGCCTGAATGCCGTTCAGACACTTGAGTACTCCGTGTTGTTTCCTGACATTTTAATTTGGCAGCAGGGGGAAATGTATTTATATTACATACGTAATCGTTGTTACATTCACTTGTGAATGTTGAGTAAAAAAGTGAAACTCAAAATATGGTTTTAAGTAGGATGTGTATAATTTTTTTTTTATAGGAGTGTATATACTTTATGAAAAAACACTGAGATAACTGACAAACATATTCAAATCACAAATTGCTTCTTTATTGAAATATCGTTTGAAAAAATACATATTTAATTTCTTTGTGGAGTCAAATATGCAGATGATTTAACACACTACAGGGTGTCCTCCAAAATTTAGGGGGCAGGGGATTCAGTCCCAATACAAATGCGACTCTGCTCTAATGCAGAGTATGGTTTTCATTACCTTCATTACATTACATAAATACATAATTGGTATACTTCCGCTCGTGGAGGAAACAAGTATTTTTCAACATGAACCCTATTTGAGTTAGTTTGCTAATGATGATAGTGCTCAGATGTTTATATTTAAAATGTTAAGTTTTTTTGGGCGACACCCTGCTAATCTTGCATGCAATTGCTGTTCAAGTTGGGAATGCTGTTTTATCAATGTATTTTTATATTTGTGCATAATATCGCTGTCCTGTGAAAAACACTTATGTCCATTTTTCTAATTTTTAAGTGCATGTTGTTTCCGCGTTACACATCGCATTGTGAAAATATATTAAAAAAACAAATAAACTCCAAAATTGGACATTGTTTTTCACAGGACAGCGATGATATACAAAACAAACCAGTGAAAGCTTTTAGGACATTACACTAGTTCAATTGTGAAAAGTACTGTGAATCTAAACTATGAGATGTAAATTATGTATGTGTATTAAACGTCATGGGATCCACTCTTGTTCCTTTCTTTCCTAGACAACACAAACATCAGTGGGTGTAAATGTGATTTATTAGATATTTAAAATCATTGCTTTGCCTTGTGAAATTAGCCGCCATTTGACCCATTAACACAAAAGGTTGTGGCAGATTGGAGTGTAGGGGGACACTTGGCTGAATTGGTGTAGTAATGGTTAATCTAACAAATGAGAAGTAAAGCTCTAGTTGAAAACCAATACAAGTTAAAAACAGCAAGGAAATAGCTTTGACCGCGCTAAATACAAAAATACATGAAAAATATATATGTAGCATGTGAACCACTCAGAACAGGTTGACGCGTTAATAAATTAAATCAAAAACGGCTGCATGACACCCATGAGTGTGAAGATGAAGTTTGTTTGGACGCCACTAGGTGGTGCAAAGAGGCCACCTGGTCATTGCTAAAAACCCTCCAGGACTACAACCATAATATACTGCATATACACATCTATTAACACACTCAAGTCCCTTTGTGGCTGCCTCGACTTGACCTGAGAAGAAACTAAACACAAACACCGACACAATGTCAGCGTTTGAGAATTGACTGGTAGGCATTCAGAAGTTGCGTTTTTCTTCACCTCCAAACACAGAGGATTGACACGTCATGATTAAATGCATACAAAATGGTTTCTTAGTATGAGGGGATGAAAGAGACTGGGGCGGGATCAAGCAGGCGGTAACCCGATTGGTTGGCCAGTCTTTCAAGTGACAGAGGGGGGGAAAAAAAAAAAAATCACAGGCGATGAGGATGCGAGCGTCTCCCGCCGTCATATCACCGTTGTTTGAGAAGCGCTCTGTACATGGCGAAGCCCAGCACGGCGAAGACGGTGGCGCCCACGCTGGCCCGCAGCCAGAACGTCGAGTTCTTCAGGTCTGCTTGCGCCATGTGCCTGGTGAAACATTAACAACAACAAACTGTAATCCAGGCATTTAGTAGAGGAATGCCTTGATTTGTACCAAAGCATTTTATAATGAATAGTGACTTTTGTGACAGCCATCCTTTTCTGACACAGTTATGTCCAATTTACACACACACTACCTATTGTTCTCAATGTTTTTTTGTTGTTTTTTTTTTAAGTCTTGTGCGCTGACCACTATCCACATCGCTGCTGTAAAAGCAGAATTTCCCCACTGCGTGACTCAAAAGACTCATTTCACACTATTCTATGGAGAAGCAGCGTAGACTTGAGCACAAGCACGCACTACAGGAGCTGCTGTGGAACTGCAGCTGCTCCACAACTACACGGGGAAGGGGTGCGACTACGCCGAAAGTCAGGATATCACTCTACATATGAACCTGTTGTGAGCGACCCTGCGCAGTTGGGCCTTAATGCTGCGCAGCAACTCCATCTTGAGGAGGTTCTGACACAGGCAATAGGTGCACTTGTTGCAGGCGCACATGCAGCGGAGACGGGCGTGGCTGCGGGGGGGAAGAACACACACGAGAACGCGTGTATGCGCATGCAAAACAGACAACGCGCATAAAACGTGGAGGTGGATTTACAGCAAAAGGACGTGGGCAAGCTATGCACCAGTCGGCAGTCTTGTCATAATTGTTGCATTCATTTAGGAGTTTTTTTTTGTTTTTTTTTGTAGCAAAAATTGGAAAATACCTGAGCAGCAAACTCAAGCAGGTCTGCATTGGTTGCCTTCTTAAATAACACTGAGCTAATCAGTAGCAAGATTGACTCGAGGTAAGTCAGCCCTTTTAGTTCACTGAACGGCTTTTCAAGCTCTGCTGAGCAAAGTGGTTTTAATTGTGGCAGAGTTCAGACAACACCATTTCTGGAAAGCTAAAATGAGATTTCGAGGCTTTGGCCGGCTTAGTGCTGGTTAATCTACTGAAAAACCAATTTGATCAGAGTGCTTTCAAGGGGTTAAGACACCCTGTAAGATCTGCAAAGTCTATTGAAGACTTCTGATCTGGCGTGTTTGAAACTCCTGATTAATAGCAATAAAAAGAACGCGTGGACGTCAAGTTGACCTCAGCACTGGTGGAGTTACAGGTCACGTTTCAGGGGTTTTCAGTGAGGTCAATTGCACTTTCTGCAGTCAAGCACACAATAAGGCCAACATTTGACCTTACTTAACTCATTCACTGCCAGACATTTTCAGACCCTCTTTTACCCTAACGTTTGAAAAAAAATTTGAAAAAAATATAAATAAATTCCTGGGATTGAATGGCTGGACTGTGAAAGGACAAGTAAATTTGTCAATGTCAGTGAATGAGTTAAAGAGTGTCCATTAACTGAAATTTTGTTTTGTTTCACGTGTTAAACATTTCAGTATGAAACTAACAAGTACTATAACCTCGTTACAGCCGAACTTCAGTTAACCTTTTGAATCTGTAGCGTAATATGACCAACAAAACGTAGGGAGAGGGGAAGAGTTGTAGATGGAAATTAGCGACCTAAAATACTCACGGGTACATGGCCATGGTGGTGATCCTCGTGTAGAGATCTTTGCTGGGGGCGTCGGTCGTGTTACACGTGAACGGCTGGGGCGGGTGGAGCTTGTGTTTGCGACAAAAGTCGTGCGGCGAAAGGCTGTACTGCTGCCGCACTTCGTGCAGGTCCGACTTGGCGGCTATCACCACGCACGGAGTTTTGCTGTCGATCAAGTATTGCTGCCACACACACACAAAAAAACAGCAGAGTTCCCCTGCTAATTCACAACCCCGCTTCGGTGGAACGTATCTACGAGGGATGTTCGTAAAGCCTCACTAAAACAGGTACATGTTCCAGATGTGCAAAAGCAAGTGTGCGCACCTTGTACATTTTGGCGCAGTACTCAAAGGAATGCGGATTGTTGACGTCATAGACCAGGCAAACCACATCACAAGCCAGGTCCACCTCTGAGATGAAGTCCAAATCTGGCATCATCTCATGGAGCTGGAAAGGAGATTTGGTGAAAAAACAAACATGGTCCACTTCGCATTTTTTTATTTCTGCCATTAACAGTATACAACCATGCATTACCTAATAATAGATTTTTATTTTGAAGAATAGTAGTGATATTTGACTTTTGGTGTGTTTTCCGACAGATTCAAACATATTGCCACAGTAGGCGCACTCACGAAATTCTCCCTTTTTTGCTATTCGTATTAATCGTTAAAAGTCACCTACCAGCAAATACTTCTCTTGACCGTACACATAAGTTGTGCTGATGGCGTACAGGGACTTGTGGTCTTCTCTAATCCGCCTTTGTCGCTATGGTGACAAAAATAAAGGCCATTAGAATCAAATGACAGATAACATGATAGCTAGCTGGTGACCTTTAAGAGGGCTTAATTCATTTGTTCTGCTCCACGGAGTCATCTTCCCATTCCATTAACTGCTGTGGCACACGAGTGACTATTCCGTCAACCAATCAGAGCACTGCAGTTTGACTGGCCCCACCCATTGGCACCATATCACTCGGGTGCCGAGTGAACGGCATTTGTGTTTGGTGATGTGCCACGAAACCCAAAACGCATCCGTGAGTGAAAATGCTTTTTCGTTTCTTCACGGACGCTCGAAGCCACTAATTGTAAAACTGAGGCTCCACCTCCGGTTGTCATGCTAACAGAAATGGCATTGTTCAATTGTGGGGAAAAATTAAAATATGTCCTTTGTGGTTGTTGTTACACGTGACCCGCTTTTCCTTGCCATGTTATTGATCATGTAACCGGACAATTCTGAGTGGATTGGCACACATTCACCAACAGACCTGAAGGTTCTTCCCTAGGAAGGCCTGTAGGAAGCCACTCTTGCCGCTGGCTCGGGCACCCAGGACGTTGCAGCGGAAGACGCTGCGCTGGGTCTGTTTCTTCTGCAGATCGATGCGTTTGTTTCGCGTCACTGAAAAGCAAGCCAAGGCGCAATTCGATGATAATGCTTTTCATTTGTTCACATTCACTGCCCCAAAAAAAAAAAGAAAAATTCTAAAGCAACTTTTTTTTTTTTTTTTGCATTGGCTACCTGTGATGGCAGCTGCTTGGGACTCCTGCTCATAGATGATGGAGTATCCCAGGTAACCCAAATACTCCAAACTCCGCTGGACATCCAGATACGTCGTTAACCTGTGCATGGCAGCTGGACGTGAGTTTTGAAGTAAAGCACATGGAAACGCAAGATTTTTTTTTAAAAAGACTCACGTCCACTGGGAGAGGTATCCCTGGTATGTGATCCATCCCTGTTCATTGGTGCACACAGTGTGGTTGACGTCAGGACCCCACGGCATGTAGGGAAATACTTTGAACAGGTCCTTCACCTCCTCTGGCGACAGGGCACAATCCCTGTCCTGAACTCACAAACACACTCAAGTTCAGTGTGTAGGAAACAACATGGTTATTTAATGATAACACGAATACAAAGTAGAATATCATTCCATTTTATTTGTTATTTAACACATGATATTGTGTCACACATTTCATTTTTCGTGAGGAAAGCTACTATTTGACACGCTTCATCCGTCCTGTGACAGTTATTTAAAATGACATTTTTTATGATTCAGTTTGGTCACACAGTCTGAATCTGACAACTCACTTTGTCGTGTTTGTCAAAGACGCTCTGAAGAAAGAGGTAAGCATTGTGGTTTAGCTCTGTGGTGCAGTCAGGAGGAATCTTGACTCTGGGAAGAGGGAGAAACATATAACCCAATTCCCAAAAATCGCTGCGTCAAAGGAATTTGAAATGTCACATTTTCCAGCACTTACACAGGGAAGAGATATTCCTGCGTGAGCTCCAGGTCATCGTCATAACCAAACCTCCTGAGCACAGTCCAGGTGGTCTCGTGGCGACCGCGCTGTATGAAGAGCGTGTGCAGGAACAAGAAACCTAAAAGGAGAAAATAAGCTCAGCAAACAAAGTCATATTCAAATACACTGAGATGAATGAAGTCTGACCTTTTAGTGTGAGCCCGTTATCCTTGACTCCATCGGCCATGTTTCTTCTGACTACGTTTTTAACGTCTTCTAAGGCCTGGGACGCCAGTGGCGTGTTGAAACAGGTTCTCTACATGGGAGGGAAAAACCCCCCCCAAAAAACCACTAATCACAATGATGTAGCAATTTGGAAGGCAAATAATGCCCATTTCTATCAAGGTCATGTCGAGAACTGCAGTATTTGTTCACGAATAGGATATGACGAAGGATTACCTGGAAGAAGTTGAGCTCGTTGTCATTCAGGATGCCATCGTTGTCCAGGTCAGACACTTTAAAGATTCTAGTTAAAGCTTTAATGCAAGAAGGCTTCAGCTGTATGACAGATAAACATGCGTGTCAGCCTGTATGCGCTTGTATGCAAAACTTTAAGGAGCAAAATATCACCCATCAGCCCATTTCAACACTCTTGCACGACTGAGCTCACCTCCTTTTCTTCTGGACAGTACAGAGGTCCTGTCGGGTGAAGAACTGCCTTCTGAGCGTAGTAGAACAGCTCTGAGATGTTCTTCAGATTTTTGGCGGAGCACTATGAGGAAACAGGAGCATACATATTGGCTTAAAGAGCAAATTTCAATTGGAACTTTCAAACCAGAGCACACCATAATGGCACTCCGTACATCAGATTATTGAGATTCAAGCATTATTTACTGAGAAAAAAAATGTATAATCTTTGGCAGAATCATAAAAAGGTTCTGACTGAAATGAATCTTGTAGCAGTGAATGATTGCTTATCTTACTGTGAAAGCGAAAATGTTTATGCATGTTTTTTTTCCCCCCCCTGAGGGTTGAAGTCGACCCATCAATTATCGTCCTTCTGAGAGAATACAGCAGCTGTGTTAGGGGTGAGAGAATGCCCGCGTCAAAGGTACAATGCCGGGACTGGGGTTTGAAGTTTCACTCTCACTTCTCCCACCCCGTTGTAATGAAAGCAACAGGATAAGTGATATGGAAAACTGACGAACAGATATTTCCAATTTATATTACCTAGTTTTTTTTTGCTTGCCTTTGGCAAAAAAAATGAACATGATCATGTTGATGTCCTGCTAACTATAATTGGCAATGAAAAGAGCAGGCATCTACAAAAACAAATGGACCTCCATCGTAAGCCGAGGACCCTCTGGATTTAACATTTAAGTGAGGGGGTCTTTGTCTATGTCAGCAGACCCAAACACACTGGTCTTTAATGTTATCTTACCTCCACGCACGTCTCAATGTCCTGGTATTGATTCATGATAGGCAGGATGGTCTCCATGCTGCTGTGCTCCACTAGGTCAGATTTGTTGCCCACGAGGATCAAGGGCACCCTGGGAAAAAAAAAAAAATCACATGTATTACATAAATACCAAAACACTACCATCTTAAACATAATGGCCGCTATTTAAAACAATGATGCCACTATTTAGCTATAATTGACATGTCATAATCCATACTGTTGAAAATTAGGATAGAGCATAAGAAGCAAGTGAAAACTATCAGACATTTTTCAATAGAGTTACAGGACAATGGCTAAGTATATTAAATTATACATAAAAATAAAAACAATGAATATGTGATTGAAACGTAGACTTTCATTTTCAGGAGCTCAAAAATATCTAACCAAAGTGACCGGGGCTCCCGATGAATTTTTATTTTCACTATCAGACCTTAATCTGAAAATGTAGGGGTGCAAGTAAAGAAAAAATTAGGGCCACACATAAATAACAAATTGACTTGCGAAGTAAACATATTTCCCGAAATTACTGATACATGGGTGGAAGTGTGGACCATACGTTTATCAGCAAAAAATAAAACCCAGCGAATTTATTATTCATACATGCACGAGTAGATGAAAATTTTAGTTGCACTGCCTCAAATTCTAGGGGCAGTCTGGAGCCCTTTAGTGCCATAAAAACTGTATAACCAAAACATATTTTAATATTTGGATGAAAAATGTTTGCACCATACACTTAAAAACAGCGCAGCCAGCCCAAACAAATTGAGTGTCAGGGTAATTACAACACACCTGCTGTCTTTGTCTATTCTGTCATTGATGAGGGGAATCCAATGGCTTGTCACCTGGGAGAGGACAACACAACATTGAACACTCACTAAAAACAAATACACACACTGGTATCCCGGCACAACGAAATCAGATGTGTAACAAAAATTCTGCATTTACACAGAAAATAACGCTCACTTTTAGGATGTCATATTTAACAATAAACAAATTCTCTTGTTTTAGCTCTCATTGGATTGTGCAGGTGTCCCTAATACAATGCTATCCCATTGTTGGAAACACTCCCAAGCTAAATCAACAGCAGCCAGAGCAGGGTCCTTGCTCACCTTTTCAATTGACTTCTTGTTGTTGACCGAGTACACTATGCAGATAACATTTGCCTGTAAGAAGAAAATGGTCCAAATCAGCTTCTCATATATGGAGGAACAACATTGCAAATGAGTGGAACATCAAAATAGGAGAATAGAAACTTAACCAACTTTAGATATTTCTTGATATAGTTGCTCGTCTGACTGCTCAGCTTCTGCAAGACGGAAACGGACAAAACGTGTTTTACTTGTTAACAATTGAAAGACACTGTTGTTACTACATATTGTAAATTAGTGGTCCATATGGACTGGTAGCAGTATTGCTTTACATTAAACTGGTCCATGGTGCAAAAAACGCTGGGGACCGCTGTTGTATACAACATATCCATCCGTCCATTTTCTGAAGGAATTCTCCTCGGTAAATATTGTGGCAGGCCACGCTCACTGACCTTGGACGAGAGTCAGGGTACACCCGCAAATGGTTGCCAGCTAATCCGAAACAACACTTACATTCACACCTACAGAGTCTGCATGTGGAGAACATGCAAACTTCACATAGGAAGCCAGAACCTCAATTCAACCCCCAACCACAGAACTGTGAGTCAAACATGCTAACCACCCCACCACCATAAACAACACAGTACCTGAGTAATCTACAATGTGTGTGGGGACCCTCTCTGGGGTGACGTCTGCTGGGATGGTGATCTCCTCAGCTCGCAGAGGAACCTGACACGTTGAAAACAATCACTTGCATCAATAAGCAACGATGAATCCATTTATTGAAAATAGATTTGCATGTATGAGCATCACCTCATCAGGAAACTCCTCACTGACCAGAGACATGATCAGTGACGTCTTCCCCACCTTGGCTGTACAGATAAGAGAAACATGCATCAAAAATGGATGTATCTCTGGCCTTCAACATGTCATTTTTAATAAACACTTGATCGAGGCACTTTTGTTTGAGCTACAGTATATGTTTGCAAATCACAGTTCCCAAACGTATTCTGAATATTGTGAGTCAAGCCTTTCCGACACTTTACTGCAATAACAGCGATCTCCTATAGTTTAATAGAGGAATAGACATTTTTAGAGCTTTGATTTTTTTTCCATGTTGTCATGCACCACACACAGGGCTACTAAAGTGCTAGCCATTAGCCTCCTCGCTAGCACACATAAGCGGATAAAGCGCTTTGCAGCCAAGCCACAATGAACACACTCGCTACTTACGTTCCCCAACAAGCAGTATCCTCACGTCCTTCCTCATGTTTAAACGGTCCTTTCTTCAAAATTGGGGACCGTCTATTGCTTCATGAAGTCCCCTCGTTGGCTGTCACTCCTTCAGTAGTTTGTCTTACGTCAGGCCCAGCGACTGTCAAACTGGGCGCCTTTGTAGGACAAAACGGACGGTCGCTATTTGGTGTCGCTCTTCACGTTCTTCACGCCTTACGTCACAGTGAGCACTTTCTTAGCTCAATTCTATTGCATTTTAAAAAATAGTCGACTGTTATGCGCCACGATTTTGGAATGGAATTCACGTTTTCGGCGGTTCCATAACATTTCGCAGTTGTTTCAGGAGCACGCCGACCTCCACTACCCGGCAACTACGGCAATTCGTAGGGGGACAAACTTGTTTTGCTATTATAAAAGTTGAATGTTGCCCTCAAGTGTCAGAAAAGCGAACTGCAGATGCGTCAACGCCTACAGGGCATTTTGAAATTGTATTCGATAATAAACATAATTAATCAATAATTTCAAATAATTGAAGCTAAGTTATATGTACACGTAAAATTATTTAAGTTAAGTAGCCCCTTCCCCAGATTTATATATGTATATTTAAAAACAAAGTATAGAGATTATAAATAATCTATTTATGTTACAATAGGAAACGTGTAAAAAACGGCTTACTTATATTACTGTGAAATAAAATAAAACAAATAATGTAGAAAATAACAGTTGGAACACTTGACCAAATTGCACTGAACAAATGACTCTGAGTAGATCAATTACAGTATAAGAAAACAGTTTAATGAAAACATGGTTGTCAGAACTGTATACAGTACAAAAAAGTTCAACTCAATATAGTTTCTAATGAAGACTATTACAATTGTTATTTCAGCAGTAATTTAACAGTGATCTCATGGCACAGTGCAGGTTACCATTCAAATGTTGTCGCTGTATAATTCAAATCCTGCTCTCCAGTTTTCATCGCTTATTCCTGATGTTGGCCTCAGCTGCAAAGAAACAAAAAAAATGTGCAGTTGTTGACATTTCTGTGCTTACTCCCCAAATCCCATTTCCATGCTTACTGGTATAATCCTGGAGTGTCATAGGCCTGGACATGACCTGTCTGAGAGAGTCTAGCCACTGTCTTTGCTCGCTCTCATGCTCGCACATGAGGACAAATTGCCGCTCAGGCGTTTCCACCATGAGGCCAAATTTCCACTTGTTTCCACGGGTGTGCTTTGGGACACAGTCCCTAACAGAGTAACTGTTGCTTTCTGTGCCAAGGAAGATGACCCCCAATTCCTCAGCACCCTATATTCACAGTGACAAAATCACTTTCAGATATACAATCGTGTTATTGCCAGACACTTGTGCACGGCGAAGGACTAGAGTCAAATAATACAAGGGTTGGTTCTCACCAAACAGCCTTTGAAATAGAGCAACTTCCTATTTTGGGAGTCCAAAACGAACCACCTCTTTTTGAATGGTTCTTTTTGCTGGTAAAAAAAAAAAAAGGGAAAAGAAAAAAAAGTATGAATATATATAATAACACACGTGTGTTAAAGCCACAAGAAAACAAACAATATACAATAAAAAATAGAGCAACTTTTCCCCCCCCCACATATTCACAGCTTTCCATGCATACAATAGTTAAAAAATTAAAATAAAAAAGAAAGTCTGCACACTTGCGTGAGCAACTGAGCTGGGTACAGAAAGCCTTTGCTGAGGACAAGACAGCGTTGTCCAAAAAAATGGATATTATTCCAACAATCTAATAGTTAGCGCAGACACATGGTAACATAAATGGCTTATTTCATTTGAGGCGCAAGAACTTACCGATGGCCCTGTTTTTTCCATGTATCCCTCTTTAAGGTAGTTTTGTGTTATATTTGGTATCAGCTGACAATGAGAGTTAAAGATTTACTTACATTATAGCCAAAGAACATACAGGTTCTTATCACTCAACTCAAGTTTATTTCTGTCACTTCTCAGTTGAAATGAAAATATTTGCACATTATTAGTTCATGTTTGAAAACAATATTTTGGGTGCTTACATCAGCGTCTGTTCCAGCTGGGTATGCAGTCTTTAGGTATGCATAGCGAGCAGCACGTAGGGCGTTGTACCATGTGACTATTTCCTAGAGTACAAAAAAAAGAAACCCATCAGCTACAAAGTAAATGAAATGAGAATAAGGAAAAGTCAGTTCGTTATTCGGATGATCACAGAGTCCCACCTCAGGGCTCTCGTGATACACATAAAGGCTCCTGGTGTGGTCGTTGTCAAGGTAAGTAATCTGCATCCCATGGGGATGACCAATCTTCTCTGGCTGAAATGTTACATTCAAGTGCTTGATCAAGATGAGGGCTTTTGGTCCTTTGGACTCCTTAATAAAACAAAACGAATGTTCACATCCGTTTTGGCTGACAGATTGAAGTAACATAAAGTACTTGAACGCTATTTGCAGGCTAACTCACATTTTCCTTGTAGTAAGCCAGAGTGAATTCCTTCTCAGACAAAACAAACTTCCTCTTCAGAAACTGTGTGTTTTCCTTTCCTTTCTTCCACAGCATCCCTTCATAGAAGCCTGCAATCAAATTAAAACGGGGACTTCTCCTAACATGGATAGTTAACGGCTGGATGGGTGAGAGGATAAAACATCACCTGTGGTGTAAAATGGAGGTGGATACTTGGTCTCTCCTGTGAATTCCAACCTTTCATATTTGGCTCGAATCCACTGCTCTCTTAACATTCTGGGAAGTCAAACAAACACGAAGATTTTTCAAGGATAATTTAGGGTTCAATTTAGTCTATTTTTAAATTCCAGGATCAGCAGATACTGTGTATATTTTGATTTCAACATTTTTAATCCAAACACTTTATGTACTCTATCCTATTAGTTGTATTTCTTTTGACACCTATCACATGATGACATACAGTTTTGCCTCATCTTGCCGGTAGTTGCACATTTCTTAATGTGGCACTGATCATTCGGTTTTGTGATTGGTTTCAAGATACTGTGCTGGAAAAAAATATACTTACGCACAGTCAGTTTGCTGTGGTCGATAGTAGTAAGGAGGAAGTGCTTTTTCATATAAAGCTTTGGCTTCGGCATTGCCACCGGATTTCATCACCTTCCCCCCAGTCCCCCAAAAAGATAAGATAAATGTCATGTCTCATCAATCACATTTTATTTATATAGCACTTTTCATACATAAAAATGCAACTCAAAGTGCTGTAAAACATTCAAAGCAAAACATTAAAAAAAATATATAATAAAAAAAAATCTGTTCATGCCCCCCCTCCCAACAAACCCAAGACAGATATCCAATGTCAATTATTTCATTCCAATATTGTAAAAAAAAAAAAAAAAAAAATCACTAAACTATCATATTGTACACTATATATGTGTGTGCATACCTCCACAAGCTCATCTTCCCAGTGATCAAGCTTTATGGACTTTACTCGGCTGGACAGGTTGCGGTGGATACCAGAACAGTTCAGACACACAAACAAACCCAACTTGTAAGATGCCCAGTCCGGATCTGATGGGAACAAGACAAGATTAGGTTAGTTAGTGTTCTAGCCAGGACAATGACAAACTGAACAACACACACAGGCCTCACCGGGCATGCCACAGTCTGCACAAACTTTGTTCTCTGGCAGCTTCACCAGCTCCAGTAAGATCCTTTTGTTTCGCTCCCAGTTTGACATGATGCTCCACAATGAGGCTTTTACACGTAGCGGTGGCACAATCGAAAAGAACCACGGTGTCTACATAGTTTCGCAAGTGGCGAAACGCAGTAGACACAAGAAAAGTGAAACTTGCGAGGTTTAGTTAATGTCACAACACAAGGCGGTCCTTCCTCTTAACCCAGTTCATACTGCAATGACAAGTGTCAAGTGCCGAGGGCTTTTCTTTTCACACGTACGAATGCTCCTCCCAATTTCATAGTTTGAATAAAGTGAGGACACTTTGTAAAATTTGAATAAAACTTTATTTACTCAAAACAAAATCCCGATGTAAAAGTGTACAAATATAGAGTAAGAAAAAATATTAGTAAAAACGATTACATGTGTGAATGTGACATTTACGGCTTGCAAGCCAACAATTAAGACACTCCATACATTATGTGGCCAGTCGCAATTTATACAAATTTCTTACTATTTTTCACATTCTACTCTCACAATAATGATTAAAGATCCACACTTGCTCTAAAAGCAATTCCTATGCGATTGGAAACACTTTTCAAAAAGCAAAGTAAAGAATTTATAATTGCTACGGAGTATAAAACACAAATGTACAAAAACACATTGAACAGGTGATCAATTTTGTGCTGTCTTTCAAAGCACCTGAAGATGTGCTGAGTGCAACACTGCATGTTAGACAAGTGATGCCAGAACATTGTTTTTCCCATCTTAGGGTGCACATGTTGAGACTTCTCTTGGTCGCAGTTAAGTGAGTTACTTAATAATAAAAGTAAGTTACCACTGTAGTTGGAGTTTTTAACCCCAGCAAACAACACATACTGCACCACACCTGTGCCATATTTCACCCGGAACCCATAACTTCTTGTGAAAATAAAGTCTCTGTCGTCACAAGTACATGTAGGGTTTTCTCTGAGGATTACGGGAAGTTTTTGGAAAGATACTGGAGAGTATTCTTGCGGAGACCCAGATGGATGGAGTCCAGGTAATGTAGAAACCTGATGGAAGAAGAGACACTTACTGCATGCACGAAACAAACAGTTTCACACTTTTATTTATAGCACCGAATAAGTGCCCGCCTGAAGAAACCGGTGCTTAACCGCATCCTGGCCTACTGCCTGCTCACCGTCGTTTCACCTTTCCTTGCTCCTTAATCTGCTCCGACCTGCAGATGGTGCGCAGGGCTGGCAAATAGTCCACCGCAGCTGCAGATCTGTTGCCCAGAGTACTAAATGTTCCGCTGCACACCACACTCTCCATAACATCCCTCCTCTGCTGCACAATCCTGGAATAAACAATGCGCTCATTTTCTTATTGGAGCAAGTTGACACAAATAAAAGGCTCAATAAACATATGTTGGACTCACTGGGGCTGACAGAGGCCGCTCTGAGTGAAGCTGTAACATTCGCAATGAGAGGCCACAGGGAGGGTGAGTTCCGCCGCGGTGTCCTCTGCCAGCTGCCCCTCCAGCTGCCGGGCTCGCTCCCAGGCTTCTTCCGCAGAGAGCCGACACTTGTGGAAGCTCAGCGCCTCCACCGCAGTCTGGATCTCCAGCGCACGCTCGGCCACCGCCCAGCTCAACGTGTCCGGCTCAACTCTGGACTCATCAGTCATTCCGTCCTTCAGAGCTGCAATGACCTGCAGGGGCCCCCTGTGAGCATCACCCCCGTGATGAACAAGTAAAGAGTCTATGTCAGACATATTGTCGAAAAAGTCACTTATTGAGGCGAGACACTTGGAGACAGGAAGACTCTTTTGACGCTCCGCAGGAGTCTGTGGTTTCCTTTTTTCCATTTGTGGAACTGGTCTTTCAGTGGGTTCCTCTTTGGCCTGAGGTCCGTCTTGGTGCTTGCAGAGAGAGAGGAAACTCTCCTCTGAATCAGAGTCTGAGTGTAGTCCATCCTGGTCAGGTAGGTAGTGCTTCCTCTTGTTCCTCTTCATTCTGTGGGACACTTTAATTGGACTGCCGTCATCTGAGCAATCTGATGCCTGCAGCAGCCTCGCATGGGAAGGCGGCGAGTCAGACTGCGGGTAGGCAGCTGGAATACCAGAGGGGGGCTCTAGTTTGTAGGTGGAGATTAACTGCGTGCGTGGTAAAGGTAAGAGTGTCTCCATGTTGGAGTAGAGCAAGTTGACCCCCTGTCGAGTGCTCTCCATGAGCAGCTCCCAGCAAGCCATCTCATTTGTCTGAATCTATTGATGCAAAATGTATTCTGTCATTACTCAATGCATATACTATCATAGACGAATACTGATTAATATTATTATTATTTTTTAATTATCTGTAACGTACACTTCATTGTTTCAACAGTGATAGTAATATAGCTTTATAGACAACAGTGCATGTCATGAGTCTGCGGTTTACCCGAAGCAGCTCCCAAACATCTCTCTCCGGTTCAATATTCAGTAGGCCCAGCCGGCTCTCCGTACAGCCGCTTTCACATGGAGGTCGAGGTGACGTCGCAATCAGTGCACACGCGTCTGCTGCTTCACCATTAGTCTCACGCTTCAGTTCATTTCCTAATGTCATCAACATGTACCGAGTTTAATTGCCCCATCCAGTCAATAATTTGACTGCAACTATGAATAATATTAACACCACTGAACTTACCCTTCGGGTTGGTGTCATCCGAGGGTGACGTCATGTGGCGGCCCCCTGCAGTTCGAGTCCAGCATTGCAGCTGCAACAGGCTCTGTCTGATGTCACAGCCGTTGAGTTTGAGCAGCGTGCCGACGTCACGCTGATCGGTTCTCGTGTCCTCAGCCAGACACAACAGGCGCAGGTAGCTGCTCACATCCAACTAAGACAGGGAGAGATTCTAAGGCACAACTGAAGCATGTGGTGAATGAACCCTGAATGAGGCCGCCACGCACCAAAGAGGGGGTTTTGAAATGGATCTCTTCAAAGTTGCCGTCAAACGTGGTGCTGAAAGCAGGATCTGCAAACCAGCCAATGTGAAGGAAAATCAACAGACCAGACAGGGCAGAATCCTCCACAAGTTAAATACCGCTCATCTCTCAGTAGAATGTGCTTAATGTTGCGACCTCCATGCTTTTACTAACCACTGGTGGTGAGGATGACTGGTCTCTTTGTCGTGCTCATGAACGTCTTAATGGCAGCAAGAAAGCCAGCATCTTCGTCAAGAATAACATCCACTTCTTCAAACAAAATGAGCGAGGTGGCCGTCCTCTTGCTCGGCTCCACATTCTCTTTCGTCGTGGAAGCCACGGGTGATTTGACTGTGATGTCTTTCTGTTTTCGGGTGTCCTCCTGTGGTTTCACTTTCTTAGAAGGGGCTATGAGGTGAAAAACAATTACTACTCATAAATACTCAAAGGTTTTTTGCATGGACACAGTTGAATACGGGTGTAACGGTACACGTGGGTATTAATACCTTTCAGTATGGCATGTTCGGTTCGGTCCACTTATTAGCGCAAGATTACGAATGGGCGCTATTGACTGTTGCACGCGAGAGAGGAGGGTGGCGCCACTAAAGAGGAGCAAACGAATACGCAAACAAAGCCAGAGCTCGAAGTTCCCCCCCCTTACACTGCGGTCTCCTGTTTGGGAACATTCTGGCTGTCCTGTTAAAATCGCAGATGGGGAAAGGTATGTGTTTAAGTCCGAATGAAATGGCCGGCTATGCTGTGGGTAGCACGTCTAACGTAATAACACTTAAAACAACATCATCCGACTTTGAATGTTTCTTAGACGGGGAAGCAAGCAGTCTTTTTAGCCAAAAACAAAGTATAACAGCGCTCTCCTTCGTTCTCCTCTGCTCCTCTCACTAGCTGTATGATGCGTTCATGTACCTCGGAAACATCACAACTCAGCAAAACACAAATCCGACCACAACACAGATAACCCATTTCGTTACAATATGCTGTTCCACATTCAAAGATTTTAATGCCTAAAAAGTGTAAATAATTTAAAGACTTTAAAGTTACTATATTTCATTATAAAGAGTTTTAATATCGTTAGCAAAAATTCTAACTGTTATTGTATGTATTTTTTTCATCACAAAAAGTGTATATATATGTACTGTAATGACAACTTGTCTTTAACTTTAATACTTGGATGTGTCATAGTCATAGGTTGTTGCTGCTGTGTGTTTAAAAACTTCAATGTCTTAATAATTTACAAAATTAAGATGTCTTTATTGTTAGTGTATTTTTTATTCTGGTGTAATTTCTTAGAATATCACCCGAAGAGTTCACTTTTATCTATTTTTTCTAAAGAATATACCGTTTACGTGTCATCTTTTCAAAATAGCCTTTTTTTTTTTTTTTTTTAATCAGTTGTTGTTTTTTCGTACCGAAAATATACCCAACCGAAGTTTCCAAGAAACCAAACTGAATTGTGATTTAGCGTACCGTTACACCCCTACAGTTGAAGCATTTACCCTTTTGGTCATCTTGATTATTAATGCTCGGTGGTCCCTTGTTGGCGGGTCGGCCGATTTTGAAGAAGTTAGCTAAAGAGGTTGGAGCCAGGCCTCCTCGTTTCGCACCTCTGGGGGAGCTGGGAGGTTTCCTGGGTGATGAGACAACCTTGCGAGGAGAGTTCAGCTTCCCTGGATGATAAAGAAATGAATTGAGTTGAGTTGACTTTTCAGCATCTTTATGTGCAGGTTAAAGGAAGTCAATTGTGAAAGATTTACACCTTTTTAAGACCACTTTGATCAAATTTAGGAGCACTCATTCAATTCATGTGACCACTGATCAAGACTTCAAATCAAATGTAATTTCTTGGGATAATTAATGTCTTCATTTTGGGAAGCCTAATTCAAGATTTAACGCTCCAAAGACATATAGTTAAACGACAAGACAGCGTCTGTCATGTTTGTACGTACTTGGAGAGGATCCATGCTTGCCAGTGCTGCTGCTAGTGCTGTAGCTGTTGAAGTATGCCGGCTTGTTGGCATTGACTCCTTGACTGTCCACCTGGTGCGACTGAGTGGCCTCCTTCAGCTGGGACAGAATCAGACGGCCACTCCGTTGAGATGAAGCGTTCACCTCAAACACCTCGGAAGACCAGGAGGGAGATAGACCAACATGTAAGGCGATGGTCCACAGGGACCCACAGGACACATTAAGTGCTGTGCAATCATATTCTGTCTTCACCTTAAAACCCAACTCCTGAGCACAGGCATAGACTGAGGCAGTCTTTCCTATTCCCGTGGGTCCTGTAATTAGGACTGTATTGCACAACGAGTCCTCTGCAAACAGGGGGTCCTCATCGCCACAGTCCCAGTCAGAGTCTGCAACGGAAGACAAATGATCAGACATTCCTTTCACAAAAGTAGGGCAGACTATGAAAATTTAAGGAACAAAATCTTTTTAAATGACAAACCGTTGCTGCCTTCCTCTTGTTTCTTTTCTTTCTGCTTGTTTCTCTCCTCCCTGTCTGCACGGAGCTTCCATTCCTTCAGCCAACTGCACAAGAAGAACAAACAAACGAAAAAAAAGCGAACTGAGTAAGTAAGCTGGTTATTTCAACATAAAAAACAAAAAAAGCCATTTTGGTGCTTACCTGTGCAGCCGCTGCACAGAGGCTGCGTTGCCTATGATGTCACTGGAGTGCTGCGGCTGATATTTTTCCGTCCACAACACATCCTCCTTGGCCTCAACTGTGGAAAACACAAGAGATGTTCTTCTATTTGATTCTGGTTTACAATAGCCAATGACATTCAGACAAGCTGTGGGAAGAAGACTCGACAAAACAAAAGAGAGCCGACTAAGGATAAGAAAGCTTCTCATTTTGACAGGTGGAATTATGTGCTCATTGAAGGATAATCGTAGTAACTCACCTTTCTTCTCAGTGTCCTCACACAAGTCATCAAGCACAACCTCAGCATCCTCTTTTCCAGGCGAAGGCTTGTTCTTTTCCTTATCCAGTTTGGTTCTCTGGGCTCGTCTTGTGCGGCCGACCCTCTTTGAGGGCTCTGGCTCCTGGGTACAAATGTTTTCTTCATGATGGGCAGCCCGCTGCTTCTTAGCTGCTTTTGCCACCTTGTCGTCCATCCTCTTCCTCTTTCCACCTACTGGCTCAGGTGACGACAATGCAGTTGCAGACTCTGTATGAGATCAGTTAAAAAAACATGTTTGCATTTTCTTGTTTTCAAACATTATTTTTATCTATTTAAAACGGAAGTCAACCCAAAGAATATTTTTTTCAAAAATATGTTCCCAGCAAGCCCACTAGTTGAAGCCCGGCATTCTGATTCATTTTGCATTTGTGGAATATAAGTTAAGCAGCAAAATGCACTCGTTTTTAGCCATCTCTGGGGGCGGCCATTTTGTCTGCTGTCAACAGAAAATGACATCAAAACCGCTCACAACGACCAATCACAGCTGACGTGTTTTCTGAATCTGAGCCGTGATTGGTCGTTGTGAGCAGTTGTGGTGTCATTTTCAGTCGACAGAAGACAAAATGGCCACCCCCAGAGATGGCTAAAAACGAGTGGATTAACACTTATTCCACAAACGTAATATTTATCAGAATGCCTTGTTTCAACTAGTGGGCTTGCATAGAACATATTCTTGAAGAAAAAAAAGTTTGCGTTGACTTCCCCTTTAAGCTATCAAACGATTTCTATCAACAAGAAATAAATTCATATTTAGTTCTCGAATGTTAGATAACATCCACTCTATTATTGTTACAGCGTCACGTGTGTAAACTGTCTGCACGCCAGACTTACCTGCGTGTTTTTGGTGATCAGCACGTCTGGCCAAGAAGCGAGGCAGAAACGTCTTACCGGGGAAGAGAGGGTTTGAGGTGCTGACCTCCTCCATCAGAAGCTGACGAACTTTTTCAGACATCTCAGGCCTCCAGCCCGAACCCTGGAGGAGTGGGAAAAAGCACACTTTACACAATAGTAGTTGAATAGCCACAATAGGCAGGACTCTTTATATTAAAATCTGTTAGAATTTCGGAATGGCAGCAAGTGAGCAACAATCATTACAGAGATAAAGAAGAACTTTTTTTTTTTCAAGTTTAACATACTCGTTCACAAAACACTCCACGTTCCGGTTTTGTCTTCACGCCCAAGGAGCCATTAAGAGATATACAAGGGTCAGACACTTGGATGCAAAGCTCATTGAGACGAGACAGTTGGGGAGACTCGGGCCAGGGTAGACTCCATAGAGGACAATCTATCATTGTACAAAGCACAGATCAATTTGATGGAACACATCCACAAAAGTCAAGACAACGTATTAAGTGTAAACAAAAAACGAAGATGTTGACTATACCATTTGGTATTTGCATCATGTGTACAACTGGTTGGAAAGAGGCACAGGAAAGGGTGTACGTCTCTTTGGTTGCAGCGGCCTTGGCCATCTGCCTCTTGAAGGACTCAGGCAGGCCACTCTTGAGAAACTCTCTGCGAGCCCTGAACTGCTCGTCATCTTGGGAGTTTTCAGAGGCCTCGTGGCTGCCCTCATCAAAGATGGAAATCACAGAAAATGCCTTGCGAGCATTCTTCTCCTGGCCTGGCAAGGTGCCCTTGGAGTCTTTCGGAAACACAAAATGGAACCATTCAGGGACTGAAAGAACTTATAACAAACAGATGGACATTAAAATGGTACTAATGGCCGGAAACGCTACCTGGGGGAGCTTTAGTAGCTTTTCCCAACACGTCATTTAGACTGCGTAGAGACGTCTTAGTTTTTCTTTTTTGTGGTCTCATCTCAGGTGAAGCAGTCTGGTCCAGGCAGATGACAGAATTCTGAAATCAAGCTCCAAGTTAAAGTATAATAGAGCTTTACAATGTAAATTTCATCCTTTGTGTGAAAACAAAAGGAAGCTTGCACTTGAGTAGATCCATAATGTTTAGGCATCTATGTGCTTTAATAAATTCATCCATCCATTTTTATTCCTTCAATCAATTCATTCTTCATTAAGGTCGCAGATAACTACAACTGATGTAAGGCGCATCCTGTACTGGTCAGCAGCCACATATAGACAAACAACCATTCAAAGTCACAATTACACTTATGGACAATTGCCAGTTTTCAATGAATCCAACTTGCACGTTTTTGTAATGTGAGAAGAAAGTGGAGAAAACCCAACACAACCATGTGATGCATGAAGCATGACTCTTGAATGAGTTATTTGGCTTTTGCAAACTGCATTATGTGTACTTTCCCTCATGAATGGTAAATCGTACCTCATCTTCAAAATAACTTTTCGAGATGGAAGCCTCAGTCCTTGCGGAACGTCTTAAGGTGCTCTTCTCGACGGCATCTTTCTTAATCTGTTGAACGGCTTTTGCTTTCGCCACCAATTTCTTCGCCTTCTTCTGTTTTTTGGAGTTATCCGATGCCTTGAAACAAACAAGAGCATGAGTTTTTGAGCACCATTTAGTTTATTCAACATGGCTGAATTATTTCCTAATATATGACAAATATCTTACTCACATGACAGGCCAAAGACTGATTTTTGCCACCTCCAGATTCATTTTGATGAATTCTTCTGAATTTTATCCTGATGGAACGTATTCATGAATCGAAAGTGAATCATAAGGTAATTGATTATCAGACATGCATCGATACTAAACGCTAACACTATTCATGTGTTACCTGATTGGACTCGCTGTAGTGTCAGGTGGACAGACCATCTCTGCTACGTAGACTCCATGTTTGGACTTCCGTATTTTAGGGGGTGATAACATAACAAAGGTCTCTGCAGAATGCTTCAAGCGGTCCACTTTTCTAACAGCAGACGTTTTTGAAGTTTTAAGGGCTTGCTTAACAACAGCCTCTCTTCGAGACCTCCTCACAATAGGAGTAGCGGCATTTAAGGAAGCCTCAGGTTCCTCCTGGATGTCATCAGATTTAGGAGGCAAGGTTTCCTCTGCGACCTTTGATGAGGTTGTGACTTTTTCTGCTGCTTTCCTACATTTTCTTTGTGGTTTTGTTTTAGTAACCATTGTGTTTTCCTGAAAGTCGTTTTCCTCGACATCTTTCTCTGCTGGTTGCTTTTGCTTGGCCTGGTTCTTGCCCAGCTTTGCTTTGGAGCCATCCAGGATGGGTTGTTTGAAGGCCGCCATGAACTGTCTTCTCTCTACATCAGGGTACGTGGGGATGGAGTCACTATCAAGCACAGCCAGGTCAAGTTCGTCCTCTTCAAGAACCACATTGGATTTCCATTTAGCTGTTACAGGCGACGTGTGAGGAGGTGATGCTTCCTTTACAAGACTTCTCGCACCCTTTCTCCTGTTCATTAGCAATGCTCCCCTTCCCTCAAGTTTTCCTGCTTCCTGCTTTGGTGATATGGTGTGCATTTGAGCCTGAATGGTGATGGTTCGAGGTGAGACTTGGACAGAGACCTCTGTAGATGCTACATTTTCTTTAGAATTCGAGGTATCCAACTGCTGAGTGTCCATTTCATCAGCTTCTTGAGGTAACTTATTTTCTTCACACTGCACACCAGTCTTCTTTTCTTCACCCTTGACCTCGCTCTGACTGCGCACAAAATCCTCAAAGGAGATCATGACCGTGTTGCTCTTCAACTCAGAGTCCTCATTAACCTCCGCGTGGACAGCACAAGAATTTTCCGCACCTTTCTGCTCAGATTCAGACTGATTTTCCTCCTTCTGTTTATTCTTCCTTGAATTGCGTACAGCTTTTGTTTTAATTGGTTTCACTTTGTCCTTTACATGCGCAACCGGAGATGAGGCGCCATTAATTGACACATCTAGTTCAGGTTGGCCGTCTTTCCCACATTTAGAGGCACTTTTGTGACATTCGCCTTTTTGAGCCTGCTTAACAGGCTGACAAGTGTTCTCCATTGATTGATTAGAGATATAAGCATCAGCGCTAATCTGGGCCAGCAGAGCAGCTGTATCACTGCCAACGACAGCACTGTGGCAAGCTGTGGCCAAGTTTGATTCCTCCACAATAAAGCAGCTATCCCCATCATCTGAGATAACATTTTCAAGATCCACAAGTTTACTTGCAGTTTTAGTTGTCTTTCTCCTCCGTTTAAGAAATGTCTGCTTGTCCGCTACTTCTAGGTTGTTGTGTTTTTCTGAAGACCGCTGACCAATCCCCTTAGAGTGTTCAGATGGGTTGGACTTTACTTTGGAGGTCAGAGGCCCACGGGTAAAGTAGTCCATGATGTTATTGGAGCGAGGAGGAGAGAACGGTTTCTCCACAGCTTTCACCACAGGAGAGAAGTAGCTGGTGATTGTCTTGGCAACAGCACTGCCGCCATCATTGCGAGATTTATTGCAAGGCTGGAAACATAAAGGAGTAGGAAAGTTATTCACACATGATTGGTAACAGCTATTACAAACAACATGTCGCTTTTGTGTGGCAATACCTGCGTGTCAAAATCCTCTATGACAGATGCCATTGCCACGACACCAGCCATACTTTATAGGGACCTGAGACAAAAAGGAACAATCATAATAAAATAACAATAAAATTCATTCAACTAAAACTATATTTATCTTTCAGTTTATACAAATGGCATTTGTGAGCAAGCAATTAGCTAGATAATCAATTTCAATCAATCAATCAATCAATCACAATTTATTTATATAGCACTTTTCATACATAAAAATGCAACTCAAAGTGCTTTAAAACATTCAAAGCAAAACATAGAATTATCTTCAATCAAAAGAAAAGTCCTTAATTTGACAGCATTCAGCGTCTCTGGACAGTGGATACTGTCAAAGAAGACAAAATTCACTAAATCTGAAACAATTCAGAATTAACAATGCCAAATTGACATAAAATATAAAGTCACTCGTTCGTGGCCACTTTAAATATATTCATGTCTTATCAGAGCCAGCTGAAAGACAACTATACAGGTATACAGTACATGTTAAACGTCGTTACAACAAAAGAAAGCACCAACGTCAGTGTGAAACTCTACAGGTAAATAATGACCTAGTAACAACACATTATAATTGCTAACATTGAGCCTTGTAGGGTGACACTTGCAGTTCTTGTCCAAGCTGAAGTACTGGTAATATTATTGCCAAAACACTTACCGAAAACAGTAACACTTCAGAAACTCCCCGACCTCGTTTTCTGTTTACGTTTCCGTGTCGACAGCAGAATAAACGTCCACAGTCAGAGACTGACATCTATTTGCTGCTAGCATAGAAGCAATCTACGATAGAAAACAACAAGCTAGCAAAATACGATGACTTCAAGAAACTTTGCCGCTCAACATTTCCCAAAACCGGTCCGCACATCCTACTAGCATCACTTTTGGATGTAAATTTGTGTTTTCCAAAGCGTGGACGTTTGAAGTCCAAAAAACATTATTCCGAACGAGTGTTTCAAAAACGCGCCAGAGTAGTTGTGAAGCAATGGCGCCAAAGATCCGCGACCCTTTGCGTCAACAAATTCCACCAATCAGAGGAGAGAGAAAAATTTCGTCATGGCTCGCCGTCCCTTGACCAAACTAAAGATGGCGCCTGCCCATTGACTTATGTGTCTATTCGTAAAATGACAGCGACTTCTAGAGTCTGTGAATGCACAGACTTTAAAGTTGCAATGACAGAACTTTTTTATTTGTGGTTTCTGTTGCAGTATATTGCTCTCTATGCTGCAGAAAAAAAGTAATGCAGGAAGTCGCAGCTGTGTTTGTCTGACACGCACAAATTTCCAAGAATACTGACTGCTAATTTTATTTAAACTTACTGCAAATTCAAGAATGCGTTCACAAAGGTGAACTTTTGAGAAAATGGGAGAAGGAATGCAATTTTTAAAAAGTCTTTAATTAATATACTGTATTTAAAATTAAACATCTGAATTGCATTCTACCACCTCCAAAGGCACAGTCATACTAAAAGTAGACCAAATCCATAAACACTGCCACTCAACATCTTTAGTTTACTGACTTTGTATTTTTATAAGAAACAATACACTTTAAAAAAGAAACATTTTACTCAACAATGACTTTTTTTAATCATCTAAAGGCGTGATATGTAATCAGCCAGGGTATAGATTTGGACTCCCTAATAGATGTGCTGGTTTGAGGCTTCATACGGCCCTTAAAAACAAGTAGGCCAACATTGTGGTGACTAAAGCGTCAACGTAAATACAACACGAGCATGTCATTATTAACCAATCGTTACTGACAGTGTTTACGAAGGTGGGTTTATGAAGCAAAACAAAGCAATTGGCAGGAATGCATTGATGTGTTGGAGGACAGAGCAGACTAAACGTCACCACGCACTTCAAAACCGCAGGAGTGTGATGTTCATTTAAAATGTGACACCTACACCTTACAATTTAACACGCAATACTTCAAAGATAAAAAAGATCTCAAGAGGATTGTGTCAGACTTGATGTATGAGAAGACAACATGTGCAATGAGGCTAGGTCTAGCCTGTGTGTGGGTAAGTCTTCAGATATGACATGAGGATCGGCAATAGAACATACAACCACAAAAAATGTCTACAATGTGTGACATCAAAGCACCTTACACTGCACAACAGGTTCACTTAGTGACAATATAACTCAAAAGAATGGGAAATTAAACAGTGGGATACATTACTGTTCTTACTCAGGCACAGGAAAGATAATTTCAAACAAGGATAGACGAAAACAGGCTTGGCACAGACAGAAAAATATCAGGAAATGCAAGGACAAAATTATTTCCCCGAGGAAAAAGGAGGGCACATAAATGTTTGAAATCAAAACAATGATGAAGCACTTGAAACATAAACGTGTGACACACTCAAGATTTTTGCAGCAACACATGAGAGTCCTTATTCCACAGCTGTGGCTTTATCTGTACAGGTGAGTAGCAGCTGTGACAGGCACTCCTAGAAAACACCAATGTCTCTTTGCAGGCAGTAAATTGAACATGTCTCCCATGTAAAAATGAAAAGTCTTAGGAATAGCCTGCGGGTGAAAAACGTGCCGTGACTCACAAATACACAATCAGACCTACACACTTTGACGTGAGCTCCATGTTCATTCAAACACACTGAGAACACAGTGGACACACACGCAAGAAGCACACTAATAATTTCCACAAATTTGAATTTCCGGAAAAAAAAAAAAAAAAAAAAAAAGATTAAATGAAATTAAAAAAAATTTGTAGACATTTAAAAGCTCAAGGTCCAGTTATACACATTGCTCCTCCTCAAGTAAACTTTGCAGACGCTCACAGCACAGTGGGTTCAATGATTCTTCAATTAAGCAGTGACATTTTGTGAAAAATATGTCACTAGTTTCACAGACAGGAGACAGCCAGGCTCTAAGTGCGCCAATGCAGTGACTGGGCAAAATGCCTTCTTACAGATCTACACAGGTGAAATTCAAAATGCACAGTGCATCATTTTGTTTTGGGGGATCCATGTCTTCCAAACCACTTATGTGTTCATTTAATCCATCGAAAACAAGTGTATGTGTGCATTAACCGGCGAGAGACAAACAGTAAGCAGGACAGACCGCAGCAAAACTGTGCACAACATTTACAATAGCTGCTGTATATACACGTGCCTTCTTTTTGTACGATCAGTTCTTCCTTCTAGTGGTCTAACGCTGTTTAGTTATCAGCTGGTCCTGTAGTGAAGAGGACCCGCTGGTCTGTTCTGGCCAGCTTGGCGGGCGGCTCCAGTGATTCGTCTCCTAACACCACGGCATCTGACGGCAGGGACAGCTCCTGACTTTCCTCATCACTTTCCTCCTCCTCTTCCTCTTCTTCTTCTGAACCACACACACCAATGAAAAGTTTTCTTAGGACATATTGAAACGCATTTGGAATGAGATACTGCTGCATATGAGCGCTATTACCTTTGTCACCGTCCAGCATGATTAGACCTCGTCCTAAACTGGCAAACTAAGCACAAGACAAAGGATTTGTGATAGTGACTATGCATATGATTATTTGTTGTGTTTAGCCATGCCCGGATGTGTGTTACCTCTCCCATGACGGCAATGGGGGTCTCTCCTTTAGCCTGGGCTACTCGATGCTCTATCAGGTAGTACATGTACTCGTCATACAGAAGGCGAATCAGGTGAAAGGAGCCGAAACTGGCAGCACTCCGCAGGGTAAGGTCCCGAATCACCATGGAACTGGAGATCACATGAGAGTAGTTCAGCCACTATGTAAATTCAAAATGCTTACCCGTTGATTCTACTGTGCCATACCTGTAAAAGGACCACTTGAGCAGGAACAGCTTGGCAGCTTTCGGGAAGGTAGGGCTGTGTTGGTGGGGTTTTAACACCTGGGAAACCACACCGTCCAACCAGGCGGCCCACTGCTCCAAGGAATTCTGCTGCTGGAGGGTCAGCTTAAAGTCCTGCTCCAGCCGTTGCACGACGCGGTCTTCGCAGCGGCACACCCACGAGGCCTGCTCCTGCACAGGGTGAACAGGATGAGGTCAGTACGAGATTAAGATGGTCGGACTCAGTGTAACGTTGGCAGCATTAAGAAAGTACGTTCACCTGAACGTTAGCAAAGTCAACGCGGTTGAGGTCGGAGAGCATTTGGTTGATCTGGGCCGTGTTTTGGAGGACAGCGCGAGCGGCCTGGGCCAGGTGGTTCAGACTGGTGTAGCGGCGCAGTGTCTGCGCAAATGCGTTGGCTGATGTTACCTGACAGAACAAGAAAAATACAGAGAGAAAAAATACGTTAGTGATGCATTTTCAATTTGAGCCCACTGTCACTACAAATAGAGCAGCCGTGTACCTTGATGCGAACCATTTCCTCAGGAATGTTCATCATTGCGTTGGTCAGCCAGCTTTCCAGGCTTTTGGCAAAGTTCCGGATGGCTTGAGTTAAGGCACCTGAGGGCAGAAGGAATATGGTATTCAAGTAATAATCACAAAAGCAACCAGTTAAGTAGACTGTTTAATTTAAAAATGAAAACCAGATGTCTTCGCCAGAAATTAAGGTCATTATTAAAAAAACACCAAGAGATTCCTTCACAGTGTTTTCTCTTTCTACACCTTACTTTGAAAGACATTACAAACTAACTACACGGCCACACTTCTTTAAATATCTTACTGGGGATTGGCCTGAGGACATCAGGGATGAGGATCTCCACCAGGCCCTGATAGAGGCTGTTGTCACAGTCACGGCTCCAGCGCAGCACCGGGTCATACTTGCAAAGCAGCACCAGGCAGGACTTTGGGAGGCGCTTTTCTGATTCATCGTGACTGGGAAGATATACAGAGCTTTAATTAATATATTTCTATTTCTAAAAATGTCTTTGCATGTGTCGGACAAAAAGCATTTTAAAATGTTAGCCAATACATCTCATCCTGTGTTACCACAATCAGTGGTTGATTTGCATAATGATTACATTGGTTAATGTGACTCAATAATCCCTCAAAGAGGAAGTCAACCCAAAGGTTTTTTTTTTGAGAATATTTTTTATGCAAACCCACTACTTGAAACAAGGCATTCTGATAAATATTGCATTTGTGGAGTAAGCGTTAACCCACCCGTTTTTAGCCATTTCTGGGGGCGGCCATTTTGTCACTTCTGTCGACTGAAAATGACATCACAACTGCACAGGGCTCAGGTAACGATCAATCACGGCTGACCTGTTTTCTGAAGCTGAGCCGTGATTGGTCGTTACCTGAGCCCTGAGCAGTTGTGATGTCATTTTCAGTCGACAGAAGTGACAAAATGGCCACCCCTTGTGATGGCTAACTAACAACGGGTGGATTAACTATTAATTAATTATTCCACAAATGCAATATTTATCAGAATGCCTTGTTTCAAGTAGTGGGCTTGCATAGAACATATTCTTGAGAGAAATCTGTTTGTGTTGATTTCCCCTTTAAGTCACTATAGAGTACACTTCCTTTTTTTCTGTTATGTAACAGGTATGCTCCTGAAAGATGTGAAGCCACATGCTGATAGAAGCTGCAAAGTCTAAAGTCATGTAAAACAGGGATCACACTCACACAGCCAGTGTGGCATCTCCAGCCTGACTCTGACTGAACCTCCAGAAACTTTTCCAAAGGGTCTCCACTAGGGTGAATTGAAGATTGACCATCACGTCCAGTATGGCCTGACAGAGAAAAAATGCATCATAGCACAGCTTAGCTTCCACACAACGTCATGAAATCATTTTATATGTTGGAACCAGCTAACCTGATTCCTCTGCCTTCATTACCTCACAGTGTTCTCTGTAGAGCAGCTGAAAGCTTTTTATGTGATCCAGTTCAATACCCTCAGGCGGGGACTTCCCCTGGAGGTCAATATCTGGGAACTCGGGAAGTGTTCTGGTTGCATCTGACCAAAGGACACATGACACGAAAACTCAATTAGAAAGGTCATTAAAGAGAGGGAAGGTGATTTGCCATCACAATTATATGAAAAGATGGCTTCCGTTTACTGCCACCCAAAGAAAACAGCTCACCAAGGAACTGCTGGTACTGCTGAACCTGGGTGCTGATGTCCACCTGTCCAGAACCCTGCTGCTGAAGTTGTTGCTGTCCTGCTCCCGGAGCTGTCCCATTGGTCATTCCCTCCACTTTATGCACAGGCTTCAACCTGATTAGACAAGAAGAAAGTACATGAGACAATACGGGCACAATCACCATGATTGAAACAAAACAATCCATCTGGAAACATTGAAAATAAATATCATCGAAATGTGTGTGCCTCTGTTTTTGAGAGAAGGGCTGCTGCCTCATAGCCAGATGTTGCTGATCTTCCATTAGGCGGAGAAGAGAAGAGCCTGCCTTGATTCTTAGACCATAGTAGTGGTATTTAGAATTGCCCCTGTCGGGTACAGAAAAGGTCATTTATTTCACAAGTTCAATCTGCATTGGAAAAAAATATATATATAACTTATATAACTTAACTGCCTGAGAAAAATGACTACGCAGAATAACCTTTTTTTTATTTCAAATGTAAATTTCATCGATGAACAAATGAACTTACAGAGTCTCTTCTCTAGTGTCAAACTCACAAACACTCACACATGATGTGTTTTCATCACAGCCCACGTTCCCTCCCACACAAAGAACATTTTCCAAGGCTTTAAGATATTGCACACAATTTAAGAGCCTTGAGATGGATGCCACAGTATTAAAAAACAACAATCTAGGCACTACTTTTAATGCAAACAAGTTATCAATCGAGATGAATGCTGTGGCCCTTTAATGATGTTCATCAGCGTTATCAAGAGAGGGAGTGAGTGAGTCTCTGCCATTGTCTCAGATAAGTGTTCTCTCATATAATATCAGAAAAAGAACAGACACTAAACATGTGGCATCATATGAAAATCACGCAGCCTGTTGCCAAGTCGTCTGTTGTGTCTGAAAACGTTATAAATGGTTCTACACGTGTCTAAATTCAATGACACGTCTTACCGCGTGCCAAGGCGTCGTGTACGCAGTCCCATGAAAACAGATCGAATGAGTTTCCCGAAAGAGGCAGCATTAACAGGCTCGAGTTTCTGCTCCTGGCAATGCAGCAGATAGTGGCAGTAGAGGGTCGAGCGTGGCAGACTGACTCCTTCGGCAGTTTCGTAGTTATCCAGCAACCACTGTACCTGACCGGCAGGCAAGGGAAACGCGGGAGACTGATGCAATTAGCAGCTATAAAGCATTCAAACATTCAAAACACAATTTAACAAACATGCATACACTACACACAGAAAGATAGAAGGGGCTTTTGGGTGAAGGTCAAAAAAAGTTCATCTTCAAAGGCTGTAAGTGGATTTTTGGTTCATCCAGAATTCACCCAAAAGCCCAATATCCCTTACTTTTTTCAGTACAGTTAATATGCCTGCTTTTCAAATGTACACTACATGCACATGTATGTTCTATTCAATATACAGACACAAAACAGCTAATGTTTGCAGGTCATTTTGAAATGAAAACACAAATACCTTTGTGTGCGTGCCGTGGCTTACAACATTGGTATGCAATGAATTAATGACCTGGAAAACTGATGGAATGTCTGCCAGACATAAGTTGCTCTCACCATTATCATATGGAATTCTATATGATTGGGAATGGCAAATAGAGTTTTGGGGCTTTTCAGGCAAATCAAAGGCGCCCCTGCACATGCACTGCAATGGTATGAAAGCAATGAGGTCATGATTTGTTTGTTTGTTTGTTTTTAAGCTGGAAATCACAGTTAAAAATATGGTTTGCTTCAAACAGCCTCAAATGGGTTCGACAACAGAAAGCTTGTATTGCACAGGGTTGAATTGCAATTCTCTCGTGGTGGTCATCCCCGCATTTTTAATTGTGCTTTCCACTTGGCGACATCAGTGCACGGCACCAAAGAGTTGTGCAAATGAAAACAGAATGACAAGAAATTCCTTCGCCTGGAGCCTATGCATACCTTCTTGTCTGCCGACGGCACGCTACTCTCCTCGCCCTCTGTTATACTCACAGTGGCCGGGGAGGCGCGGGCGGTGTGGGAGTAGCTCTGACTGTTGCCGGTCGACCCGCCGCTGCTACTGCTGCTGCTGCTGCCCAACATGTAACCCCCCTGGATCACATAACTTCCTGTGGCACCACCATTAGTGCCTGTCCCATCCCCTGACCCATTTGTGGTACCACCTGCGGATACCACCGTGGTCCCTCCCCCTGTTGCACTGCTAGGCTGTGCCACAAACATGGACACGGCTCCTGTCGTGCCAGTGGTCACAGAGACGGTTAGAGGCGTACCAGGGGTGGAAGCCTGAGTGCCTGAGGTCGGCTGACCTTCATAATACTGGCCAGCAGTGGTCTGCGTGTACAGGGCTGTGTCAGTATAAGGGAAGGTGCCGGAACGACTGGATGGGAGATTAAAATAAGTGTTAGATCCTCGAGAAGTGAAACTAGGAAAGTGAAGAGTTTGTTAGCCAATGTTGCAGTAGATAGGAAATGATTCTAACATAGTGCTGGTGGTGTAGTTGGCATCTCCTCCTTCCACATACTGCACCTGATTGGTGTACACATGTTGCACCTGCACTGGCGCAAGCTGCTGTTGGACCTATGGGAACACAAACGAACATAGATTTCTACAATGTCAACAAGGGCCTGACCAATTAATTGGCAGGTCGATTTGATCGGCTGATGTTAGCTATTTTAAAATCTGCAAAAATCCGCCAATTTTTGGCAAATTTATGCATAGTGTGTGTGTGTGTGTTTGTTTAACACATTGACGTCTTACAACATAGACAATGATAATGACAATCAAACTTTGTCCCGCCTAAACAAATTGCCTTTTTGCAGATTTTTCTCCCTGGTGTAAAGTTAAACAAATACTAAAGAACAATGTAATAAACTAGAAAAACTGTCAAATGTTCTGCCGGTAATTCATATCTTTATTTTTGTAAACATTTAGGGGTACATTTATTTTTTTTTTTAATTAATCATTTATCGGAATTTTATTCTGGCAAATATTGGAATCTGCAATGGCCCCCAAAAAATCTGCATGGTTCGGGCCCTGGTTTTACATTTTATATACAGTGGTGCCTTGAGATACAAGTAACCCAACTTCCGAGTTTTTGAGATACGAGCTGTCATTCAGCCAATTTTTTTCAAGTGCAAACTTGAGATGCGAGAGCTGTTTTGAGATGCAACTAGAAGAGTTTGGTAAATAGTGAACAATTCATCATAAAAGAGGCTTGAAACTGCAATGCCACTCTCCGTTTTCGTGCCCAGTGCAAGATGCGGTCGAAATCTGCACAGGGATGGGTTAGATTTGGTTTTGGTATTTTCACAGATGCACGCAGCTTAGCACAGTTAAAAACAGGTGTTTTGCACCGTTGTGGGCATGAACTTGATTCGTCACCAACAAAAGCGTTTCCTCAAAATCTCTTTGAAATCTACACGGGACAGGCACAGTCTTTGACATGGCGGAAGAAGAAACTCACTTACTGCAGTCTGTGCAGGAGATCGAAGCGTGCTAAGCACATTTAGAACGAACTGCAAGCAGACCTCCACATGCAATAGATGTAAAGTTGACCGAGGAGATGACAGATCTGCAAAGCGGGCATTTAGAGACCACCCTTCCACCCCGATCTTATGTCTGTGTGTTTCCATTCATTTTCGATAGTGAAGGAGGATTTGCAATATGAGCGTTTTAAGTTACGGTCACGGAATGCATTTAAAGCGTATTCCAAGGCACAGCTGTACTTTAAAATAGTCACTAACTGATGAACATTTTGAACTCCACAGCTGCTATCTCCCTTGTGTCTCTGACCTACTTGGTTGTAGCTGGTATCAGCAGGCAGCTGGTGAGTCTTTCTCCATGTGCATAGAGAACCAGTAGAATGGCTGCTTATAATGAATGCTGTCCACTGGGATCTAGAGGAGTTTTCCAGTCTGCAGTCTGCTCTGGGGCCTAAGCGCTGTCCTACACTGCATGACGCCATTCTTCCATAGATTCTGCTCTCTGACTAATGCTGTCACCCCACTGCTAAAAAGGAGCTAAATGCCACCACGTGCATGATGTGGATGATAATTTTCAATTGTATATCATGTTTCAGAAGTTATAATGATGACTTTACCTCAGGGCTGATATGAACTGGCTGTAAACTGGTGACATTGAGCTGCGTGCCGGGCTCAGTCTTGGCTATCTGCGAGGTGGCCTGGACCACTGACCTCTGTGCAAACAAAGATATGAGGAGCTCTAGGGGCTGCAAGGGAAAACATGCAAAGGTGTTTTGCACAAATGGCCCGTTTACCTGCTGGGCTGTTTGGACCTGCTGAACGACCTGCGTGGGAACTCCGGTCTGCACGACAGCTGGGGGGGAACTGGAGTCGGATACACTGTCGCTTGAGTGGAGGGAGCCCTCTGCTAGACAAATAACATGTATAAGTTGGCAACAAGATGTTCATATACAATTGCAATTGCCATTGACTACTAGTGCTATGTACCATTCCTGCATTTCTTGGTCTGTTTTTTAGGGCGGGCTCTGATTCTCAATACTCTAAGCTATATTTCATAATCAAGCAGGAACATAATTTGATTCATGTTTGTTAACTAAATGAATGTCTGTTGTGTTCTTTATCGTGACTTTACATACCGTATATGTAATGGAAATATATGATGATAAAAGATGTATTTTAGTAGGTCTGGCGAGGAACTGAATTTAAAATGCTTTTGGACTGAACCAGTTTGGGAAAACCTGCTTGAAGCTCTGATCTACTCAGACAATGTGCAGTGGGGTGGACTTTGTGAAATATAAACATTTATTCGATGTTATTAAGTTAATATCACTCTACTCTGTGTGTTGATGTAGGCGTGCAGGGCTAAAAGGTGTGGCGCTTTACCTGTAACTGTAACAACGATGTATTGAGGAGCACTTTGGCCATTTCCAGACTGTGTGGGGGAGCCTTGGATTTCTGCTGTTACATAATGTGTCTGTGCAGGCTGGGTCTGCGCAGCAGACTGGGTTTGACTTTGACCGCCAGCACTGGGCTTCTGGGTACTGATGGATGTGGCTTGTTCACTGGGTGCAGTCTGGGCTGTCGGGGTGACAACGGTAGGGGTAACCACAGTGGTCTGAATCTCAGCCAGGAACTGAGGGGCAGTTGCTGATGTGGAGCTGGCATCAGGCTGTCCAGATGTGACAACAGTCCCTTGGGATGGGGCTGTTGGCTGGATCTCGCCGACATAGCCCGAGGTGGCCATTACACTGGCTGGGTAATTACCCTGGAAGCAGGAAACAAGTAAATCTAAATATCTTAGGGATATGTACTGGCTGCTAGGAGTTAAATTCTGCATGAACAAGACAGTATGTATGCTGAACACAGACAACTGGAAGCCTCTTTTCCTTTTAGTAGCATAAAGTAATCAATAATTAAGTCATTTAGACTAGAGTGCAGTTTGTCAAATACAATAGGGAACACACAACGCTATTATGATGCCATGTTATTACCTTTCTACATCAAGTTCCTTGAAATCAGGCATTTGAAATAAAGGTTGGAGTACTTGCTCCATTTGTTCCCAGGATGCAATTATGGTTGTGAATTACTGCTTGCCAGTTAATGATACAGCTAATGTGGAAGCCACCAGTGAGGTGGAGCATCAGTAGTGTCTTATTACCTGTAATGTGATCATACTGCCTCTCAACTGTAGTACAAGGTAGCAAACTAATATGATGCATTGCCAAATACTGTGCTATTTTGTAAGAAAAAAAACTCATCGAACAATCTATAGATGTCCAATAAACGACAAAGCGTACTTCTAAACACTATGAGGTGTTAGTTTTACATTGAACAATGTGAGTGTACTTTACATTGGTGTATAACTGCACCGCTCTGAGAGGCACCCATGTCGTTTAAGTAAATAAACATGCATATTTTTGTAAAATAATTTATTTTTGCAGAACCTTACATAAAAGTCTGTCAGTGGATCTCATTAGTTTGTGTTGGTGTACCTAATGCTGTAAAGTGGTACGGTGTGCGTTTTACGTCACGATGTGAGCGCTAATCAGGTGTGTCATGGGAAATTACCCACTTCTACTTCATTAGTCCGAAAACAGAAGCTACATTTACTCTGTTATATTTACTTAAGTTACTATATTTTTGTTTATTTGACAGAAGTTACTCACCTGTTACACAGTACTTGAGTAGTGTTTTCACTGAATGCTTATGTTGATCAAGAAATTATTTGTAGGACTGGTTTTTACTTTTACTTGAGTCATATTATTTTGAAGCAATAGTACTCTTAATTGACTTAATATTTTGCTACATCTTTGACTGAAAATTGTTTATCTGCCACAACTTTTCTAAATTTGATCAGCTCTCTATGTCAGCTCTATATAGAGTCAGGCAGAACATTTAAATGCTCTTTTACTAGATAGCAGAGAGTACAATTAACCTGCATATTCATCTGTTGCCATTCATGCAGAGGAATAATACTTGCGCATTCAACTTTACAGGTTTGGATTTCCCACTAAGTACAATTGTTGGTAAACTGAGATGGGATAATCGTTATTCCTGTGTAAATTTACATTTTGCGACATTTTTGTTTGGTGATGTTCTGTGATATTTTTCTAATCTAAAATGTTCCTCCTTGGCTCATTAAGGGTTAGTAAACATCAAATTGTGACTGGGGGCCCAAAAGTGGATTTGAAACTCCAAAACAGGCCACTGTTTGATGAACAAGATGAATGGAGAGCCACAACATTATTATTTCAAGACAAACGATAGCATTGTACCTTCTGTCAAATCTTATAAAGAGAAATTATTCCATGTTGTTATATGATATTATAACGAAGAATACAGGACACCCACACAGACGCGTTCTTTTTTGCCACGCCTCTTCAGTCGTCAATGTCCGCCACATGCCCGAGCTGGCTGCCTCTCTTCACTATTATGAGTATCTACAGTATATTAAAAACAGCACGATCGTTTCCCTATTTCAACACTATCTCATTTATTGTTCACACGTTCTTCGAATCTTGGCCATCCTAAATCGGCACCTCTTTGTGTATCTAACGCTGTGTTGAGACGTTGTTGAATCTGCGTTGTAGGAAATGGACGAACAGCGAGACACTGCACGGTTAACTAGGAACTCTTAAATATAACGCCGTGGAGGGGTTAAAACAACATGAGCCAGGTGTGGCGTGACTCTACTGACGGCAAATATGCCTCCAACAGTGCTCCCGAGCGCCCCAACAACCGCCATTTTGTAACTGTTACCTTTCGCTTTTGACATCGCCATAACAACGGCCCGCAGCATCCGTGGCTGCGTCGTCACGGCAGACAGACTGACAAGCCAAAGACGAGTGGGCGCAAATGGCCATACTCCGGAAAGCCACGCGACACATTATCGCCATTACGGCTAGTTTGCAGAGTAATATTACAATCCAGCTGCTTGACAGAACAAGGGTTAAAAAAAAAAAAGCTAGCTACATTTCATCCTGTAATGCACGTAAAATATTCCATGTGCGCCACGGGCTTCACCTGTGATTCCACGTGTGTATTTCCCGGCGTTAAATGCTCTTCTTTTAAATTTATGGCCGATTCAGTCGTTGTTGTTGTTGATTCTCGTTGCCGGGTTCTTGTCGCCAGGGCTACCGTGGCTATGGCGCTTCGTCCTCACCAGGGCAACTGTTGCTACCCACCCCGCTCCCTTTCCTCCCCCCCTGCGTGCCTCTGATTGGCTGGCTACGACCAAATTCTCTTAAAGTGACAGTCTGTTGCATTTTTGACGACAAAGCCCTACACGCCCATTTTCCCGAACTGTCTAACCGTCCCCAAGCAAGTAGGTACAAAACAACACAACTCATCGAAATCGAAATAATTGAATATTAACCCGTCATTTTTATAGTTTTTGGAGAAAAGAAGTTACTGGAAATTCAACAAACAAGAACAGCCCGGTTGCCTCAGTTTAACCTTTGCGAATTACCAGATTGAGAAAGAAAAACAAATGTTTTTACAAGCAACATTTTAATCTACGGAAGATGATAGTAACTTTGATTTATTTGACATAAAAAGAAGACGCACATACCTGCATAGCATTACACTGTACAGTATTGCAACAAGGCTGCAACAAGGCACACTGCTCTCTGCATTCATCAACGTATTAAATGACTATGGCCTGTGTATGTCAATATAATACACTTCAGTACATTTGTAGTTTCACATTTAAGTTTGGCAGACAAGTAACATCTTTACGAGTACTTTCTGAATAAATTAGAACGAAAACAACTCCTTACTAGCAGCATAGTGGACCAATGGTTATCAGCACATCTGCCTCAAAAGTTCTGAGGTTCGAATCACGGTTCCAGCCTGACTGTGTGTACAAAGTACTAGTTTGCATGTTTGCTTTGTGCTTGCATGGGGTTTCTCCAGATACTGCAGCTTCTTCACACTTTCCAAAAACATGCACATGACATTAGGTTAATTCAAAACTAACTTGTCCATAGTAGTGAATATGATTGTGTCATGCAAGTGACTGTCAACCAGTCCACGGTTTGCTCCGCTTCTCGCCCAAAGTCAACTGAGATAGGCCTCAGCTCACCTATCAATGCCCAGCAATATAAATGAATTGACCGTGTGTGACTTTTATGACTCTTTTTAAATGAATGTCGTACTTAAAATGTCATTTTGTTTCCTTGCCATTGTCATATTAATTTCAAATTCATCAGGCTATTGTAATTTTTCCAAATGAATGACCTTTGACTATAGTGGCTCCACAGATAAAAGATGTTTTATTTTTGTGTGACTCATAACTAGAGCTCTATGTTATCAGACTTTGAAAATGTCACCAGTAATGGCTCCATTCTCTCTGCTCACCTTTCTGTTAAAGAAATTGCAGGAAAAAGTCATTATCAAGAGCACAGGGTGGTATTGTGGAAGTCATACAAATTTGAATTATTAATTTAAAATGGCAGAATGGTACAGTACATAGATAATTGTTATTTTTGGTTAAAACTGCTTTAATATATTGTTATAGTGCTGTTGGTGAGTTGTATTTAAATTTTCAGGAATATATTTATAGTGATTTTTTGGGGGTCATGTAGATCTGATATTACCATGGAACTGAAGGATTTATATTGATTTGACTTATTTATTAATTGCCTTACTTACTAATTCAACTTCAAGTAGTAATTGAGAGGGGTAAACACCGGAATATATACACTCCCTTGCCGTAACATTTGGTCAAAATATAATGAAATTTAACACAAGAGCGCTTTCTGAGTGTATGCGTGAAAGATTTGTCACATAGAGTAATACAAGAAAAATGATATTCTTGCAAAACATGTTCATATTTTATTTATGCTGCTCAAATAATTTGACTGGTTCACATGATCAGTCTCATTGTGATCATTACCATTTACCCACGATTCATGATTGTGACATGTTCTGCATATGAAATTCACAGACAAGAAAGGTGATTAATGCACTTCAGGTGCTTCCGACCTTCGGACCGCTTTTTATTCTTTATAAAGGTCTCGGACTGTATCTCCATTTCGAATCTTCTATTCTCTCAGAGGATGCTGAATGCGTAATATGCATGACAGCTTTATAAGGCTTCAGACTGCTTTATAAACCCCGTTTGGGTCACTACATAGTCAAAGCTGTTGCAGACAGGCAAACAGATACCCAATTGCTGCACGACACAAAGAATTTGCCCTTCTAGCTCTGCTTTTAATTCCTTGGGGTACTATGTGGAAAGTTATGCTTCTGGCTCTGTGTCTGCTGGCAAATGAAGTTCAGCCTATGGACAACCCAATTTACGGCGTCAAGCTCTGTGGTCGTGAGTTCATTCGATCAGTCATCTTCACTTGTGGTGGCTCACGATGGAGACGATCGCTCAGAAGTTCAGGTGAGGCACTAACATTTTCTATTATGTAAAGGAATTGCTGGGATTTCACATCCTTTGCTTATATGTGTAATATTATTATTTATTTCCAATTGTATTCACATGAAACTTGTAGAATTCCTTTGAAACTCAACTTTTACTCATTTTACTGCAGCAGAAGACCTATTCAGCTCCCATCAAGAGTCCTCGGAGGAAATGAGTCACCATCCTGTGATGGAGAATATACTACAGAGAAACAGAGATCTGGATTTCATACCAAGTGAAAACCAAGATAGAATCTTCAGCCGGCCAACTCGTTCTTTTATCACAGAGGAGATTCTTGACGCCTTGAGGAAGGCGGATCGCAAGGGCCGGGACGTGGTGTTGGGTCTTTCCAACGCATGCTGCAAGTGGGGCTGCAGCAAGAGTGAGATCAGTTCCCTTTGCTGAGAATTGAATGCAACAATTGCATACACAGGCTTACTTATGTTATTGTACATTATTAAAAATAAACACTCACATGAACGCATGCATTCATTCATTCTTATGAACCTTTGGTAACTTTATTTTATCTATGTAAAACCACTGAGCTGTTTTTATTTGTCAGATGGATGGATGAATTGTATCAGAATTATTTTATGTTACGTGTTTGTTTCATGTGGCATTCAGTGATTTGATAACATATTTTTGTCAAGATTGTATTGTATAATTAATAAATACCTTTTGTGTTTGTGTTATCAGATGGTTTGAAAAGGTATTCAATGTAGCCAACGATCATTTGCATGTGGCAGCACAAAACACTGTCAGCATTGATTGACTGTAGTCATTTTAATTCACATCTGAATTACCTGCATGTGTCTTGCTTTCTTTTACAAGTCTGTGCATTGCCAAAGCACTGACATCGCCTATGGTATCGCAAAATAAAAAAATAAAATAAATAAATGAGTGAACTCCTGATCCTTCTCATCCATCCAATTGTGAAAATCTTCCCAAAAGACTTTGATATTCAGTATATACAATCAAAAAATATATGTTCCAAAGTCTCTATATCACAATTACAAAGCACACAACAAGTTTGTTCCACATTAAATCTCTGTTTCAAGAAGTCACCACATGGATAAATATTGTTCATCACCTTAAAATACGTTTCTTTTGCTTTTGGTGATATGGGTAGAGTAAGATACTTTATTCTAATTCTAGCTTTCAACTCTTGAGTGTATTCTTTTCACATATTATTTCTTTTTATGGGCAATGGAAATATTTTTTGATGTAAGGCTACTTCGTACGAATTTATTAGTTCATATTTTATCAACAAAATGAACCTCATCTATAACAAGTGATGGCATTGTTGGTATTTGAAGTTGTTGTTCCTATCGGAAATCGTATTATTTCCGCGTATATCACGTGGTGGTTGCGTCATCGGATCTGCGGAAAAGAAGGGGGTGGGGGGGGTTCGGATGCATTCAGGTTAAAATTTCAGACATCAAACGTGACGCAAGGTGAGATCACGCACATTGGGAGACTCACTGGAGATGAGGTACGCAGCTACTGTATTTAACATCTATTAATAACGTGTGTCCTGTTGTTAGACAGTAGCTTCCAAAGTAGAATGTCTCGCCCCAGGAAGTTATGTTTCTTTTGTTTTCATTCACGGCTACGGTAATCTGAAATACGGAATGTCATTAGGGCAATAGCACACTTAAACATTACCATTTCGTCGTACGTACTGTAGTCGTACGTACATTTTCATATATATATATGAAAAACATATTGTACTTATATTTACTTAGGGTTTTTTTTGCGCCTGCGATAAAATCCGTTTCGTTTTCGTGAGTCGCCAATGTGGTCGACAGTCGCCACTTGCATAAAAGAAGAACTGGAACTAAACCAATCAAACTGTTAAAAAGGAAATTAGTAAAGCCTAGTATATACATTTAATTATATTTAAATTTAATACATTTAATTAAAAACATTCGTGTGAATTGAGTATGTTTGAATATTAAAAATGGATAACAACATACATACACCTTAATGCTACAACTGTCACATCCTTCCTACGTTGAGCTGTGTAGCAGTGCGGTTAACCAATTGCTATATAGGGTTTTCTGCAAGTCTCTTACAATAAACAAAATATGATGACATATGTTCAACTGATTTTTTCCACATCAAAAAAGTCCTGAATGTGGATTGGAAATGGCCCAATTCCCCAACCGCTTAATTCATCTGATATAACTCCCCTGAACTTCTTTCTATGGGATTACATTAATAAAGACCTCTTGCATCAAACAGTGATATGGGACATAAAGGATCTGAAGCAAAGGATCACCGATGGTTGCAAGGCAAGAAATCAGTTACCGTCTTGATGTTTGTCATGCAACTAACTAATGGTGCCCATATAGCGGTGTAATAAATTGAGGTAAAAAATAAATCAATATCTACTCCTCATTTTGTCACAATATCTATAGATTTGTGTATTTATTTGCTTTTGTAATAAATTAATTAACTTGAAAAGACACTTCATGGATTCCCAGTATTGTGGACTGAATTACAAGCAGGCCCGTACATCACTCAAACCATTATTGTTTTGCATGTATTTGCATTCTTGGAAAATATATTCAAACACAAATAATACGCTGCCACCATGCACATTTTCTCCCCAAGGCCTGAGAAGTCAATGGAACCTCTGGACATCTGGTTGACATAATACATACTTTTGACACAAAAAACACAGTCTTTGTAAGTAAGATATGTGGCTCTATTCACAAATTCACAAAAATTTAATTTTGATTTTATTGGTAACAACACAATATCTATGTGTTTACTTTTACAGGCTCAAGAGGGCTTGGTCCACATGTAATGGCCCCTGGATGGTTTCTCCTGATCTTAACAGTCAACATGCCAATTTCTTTTGCTGCTGCAGGTAAGCTCTTTAGTGTCGTATTTCATTTGCACACTGAATCATGCTAGGATGCTGGTTTTATATTGCAGCTTGTATTGACACACGTGCTGTGAACAAAGTGTGCAGTCTGCTCATTTCCTGTTAGTGCTCGGCTGAGATCTATGTTGTGTTGCATTGCGACATTGAACATCTTATTGGGTAAATCTCATTTCTTTATTTGCAAACTTCTCGCTCCTGTGTTTACATGTTAGCTCCTCCCACCAGAAATTCCATTGAGGAGCCGAGGAAAACAACAGAGGAGGATGGCGGCACAAATTTGTAGAAATGAGACGCTCGCACACCGATGCCGTTATTTCATGGAAACTCGGACGTTATGCTTTATATTTAAAGTAAAATTAAATTAAACTCAAATTTGATCAACGCTGTTACCCTTTACAACCCTACGAATGCAGACCAGATTATGAGTGGGTTTCCCCAGCTCCTCACCACCTGCCCCCACCCCCCTCGTATTTGTGGTGACTAGTAAATACAGTGCCTTGAAAAGTTGCACTCTTCTCAAATGAATACATTATTGGCATAGTTTTCCCACTTTTATGTTGAGGATCATCAAACATACCTAATGAGGCTTGTGAGATCTGTTTTGATTCAGATGTCCGTTACCAAATATTGTTCTTCGCCCTACAAATGGCCACACGTTTAAAAATAGCGTGTTTTTTTTTCTTTTTTTTTTAAATGTACTCTTTTAGGTTCTTTAGGTCCTCCAGAACCCCCTTCCAAACCTGAGTGCCACATTCCATGTGATGACAGCTGCAGGGTTGATATTCACTGTAGTTGGAATCACAAATTTGATCCTCGGATCCCCACAAACTACAGTCTACACTGGGAAACAGCAGACAGCATGTAAGAGAAACATGATGCTGATCAGTAGATGACAGAGATGGGAAGAGTAGTCAAAAATTGTACTTATGTAAGAGAACTGTAAAAACTATGACTCAAGCTAAGTAAAATGTAGTTCTCCACATAATTACTCAAACTACAGGAAGTACTCAGTGAAAATAACTGAACAATTTCTGTTGTATTGTTTTTTTTAAGTGGACCATGAATGTTAAATAAACAAAATAGTAATAATAATGTGGAACATCAGATATTGCCCAATAATATCAATTCAACCAAAACAATAATAACTGAAATCCATCTATCCATCCATACATCATCTGAACCGCTTATCCTCACTAGAATCTAGGGTGTGCTTAGAAAATTCAGCCACAAGAAATTGTCTTAAATCAACTTACACAATAGGCTCACCAGGCAGAGATTTCATAGAAAACAACAGTGTGTTTTCTGAAGTTTGAAGTGGTGTTCTTGTAGGCTGAAATGTGGACATTTTTAGGCAGGCGCAGATAACATCACATGACATAACTGTTTTTGATATTCCATTCACCCATTTTCCCCTCACTCTGGTCTCGGGTGAGCTGGGGCATATCTGTAAGGTAAATATAGACTTCTGCCTTGCAAATCAGTCACTCTCAGTTTGAGGCCGCAGCTTGGAGACTTTGTCAAATGATGGGTCAAATGAAGTCCAATGTATCTAGTAATTATGTTGGATTTGTTCAACATAATCATGTGCACCAAATTTCACTGATGAAACAGAATTGATTGTGCAAACTAGCAAGCAAGCAAGCGTATAGATAAAATATACAAGTAGTGAATAAGATGTAGCTCAATGTAGAGTAAAAAAAGAGTCTTCTGATCAAGAATACTCAAGTAAAAGTACAAAGTATGTTGTATTAAACATACTCCTACTCTGACAAGTACAATGTATCGAAAACGTTTCTTAAATATCAGTCACTGAGTAAATGTTGCTTGTTACTACCCACCTCTGGTAAGTGAACATCATCTACTGGAGTTACCAGATCTCTTCTCCCTTCCTGTCCAGAGAGGGCCGGGTGGATACTGGAACCAGTTTGAGTGGGTTTATCGGCCGTGCAAACTTTTCCATGAACAGTGAACTTCGTGTTTGGGTACAGGCTGAGAGCAAACACGGTTCTGCCAAATCCCAAGTGGATGTATTCGACACAGGAGACCTCAGTGAGTCCTGGAAAATACTCATGTACAGTATACAAACATGAGAATGAATAATTACACTATTTAATTTAAGTTGACATATTTCTGCCTTATCTCTGCCTTTAGTGAAGCCATCGCCCCCTGTCATTTCATGGAGCCCCCAAGATCCTTTGGAAATATCCTGGAGTTCCATCTGTAATGAGGCGCACCTCTCTTTGGGATCGTGTGATTTTCGATTTCGGACCGAAGGAGAAAAACTCTGGCATGAGGTACATTATTGCCAATTTTCTGACATGTTACGGACCAAACTAGGGACTGAATAACTTAATTTGTTTGTGCATTTTCTACTCTGTCAATTTGATGTTAATTTTGAATAAAGGAATGGGAATTAAAACAATTAATTAAAATTACAAATCTGATTCATCGATTGACAGTTTCATCAATTAAAACAATCATTAGTTGCACCCCGAATTCAGTCCATTTCACACAATATTTGAGATTGTGGAACCGATTATACAAGTAAAAGTGCTGTAACAAAGCTTCACTAGTTCATGAGAACTGTCTGGTTTTATACACACATTATCAGTGTGAGAAGTGCCAGAGGACTTAAAGTCGGACTTATAGAAAATGATTGAAAAAAAATCAGCCTTCTTGCTATTTCGTCTTTCTCTTTGTTACTTTGTATGACAGCTGACAATGAGGCGCTCTAAAGCGGCCACGTCAGTGGACTATCCAAAGGGAAAATTTTCATGGTTCAGGCATAGCTAGCCAGCTAACTGCATGTTGCAATTGCGCCTGATATCTGCTGATGAGAACCTGTAAAGCTGACTTGTTCTCACTCAGTGTGTCTTACTTTTTGGTTTAGGATGAAATTGGAGCACAAGCCAGCTACGAATTCAGTGGTCCGATCCAGGCTGGTATAGTCTATGAATTTCAGATTCGCTGTTCCTGTGCCACAGGCTTGGTGAGTGACTGGAGTGCAACCCACAGAATAAGTTCTGAAAACGGTAAGCCTACTCTTAAGGGGCGATTTAGAAATAAGTTAAAAGTGAGGATGAACACTTATTGAAAAATGTCAATAGATTAATGTTTGGATTGCAACTTCTTTTTTTTCAGCCCCCATTGGACAGATGGATATATGGAAGGATTGTGGCATGCCTGCCACTAATATTGATTGTGCTATGACCTGGAAGGTAGACAACATACAATTTTTTATTTTATATTTGTAATAATAGTTATGGCCTGGGGATGTGTTAATAGTATAAGCTTTACCAGACTAATCAAAAACAATCAGATTTAGTAGTACGTATTTGGACAATGACCGTTTTGCCTACCACCACAATGCATGTGAAAGACAAAACAATGAAGTCATTGAAGTTTAGCCTTGTAGCTTTAATTTATTTCACAAAAAGATGGCAATAATAATAATTAAGGAATTACAGTCATCTCACGCAGAGAACCTCTCAAGTCCAACTGTCTTGAGTCATGCCATAATTAACTTCTGTTTGCCCCTTTGTTCCCCTCCAGAAGCTTCCTCTCTCTCAGGCTCGTGGCCACATTCTGGGGTATGAAGTTTGGCTGTTCTCTAAACACGGCACGACTGTACTACTGAACATTTCCATAGCTGAGCCGAGGGGCCGGTTGGTGTGCGATGAGCTGCAGTGCTACATGTATCTCAACTCCTCTTTCAAGAATGTGACATCAGCCAGTATATCAGCCTACAACGCCCATGGTGCTACAGAGCCCTCGTACCTCACAATTCCAACGCCAGGTATCAATTGTCCAGATTGTCATAACATTTCTCGATTAGGAGCAGTAGTGAAAGTGGAAAAATACATCACTTTGATAGGACAAATTTGACAAAATTGCGGTACTCTCCCAAACTGCTCCATGTACAGGACTTTGTATACAGTGTAGTTGTCTTAAAGTGCTTTAGTTGAGTTGAATAAATGTGCTTCCTTCTCTAATGTTTGATTATGCAGTCATGACATACAGTAGGTGCTATGGCCTGGTTGAAATACTGTAGCTAATGCTTTGCTCTGATGATTTAGGTCAAGTGAGAAGTGAGCGTCCCATTGATGTCAGTATGAATATGGCGAACCTCACCGTCTCGTGGGATCTGCCCTCTCAGCTCCCCGACGCTAAATCATTCAAGGAATATGTGGTGCAATATAAACAAGCAGGAAGTCTTCTGGGGAAAGGATTTGACTGGATCAGAGTCAATAAAAGTTGCACTACAGTTACATTTATAGGTTGGTTTTATTTGGGTAGTTTTACAATACGTAATTTCATTGGTAATTAAGTTGAATTGATACATAGTCATGTGATTTTTTTTTTTCTTCATAACGCCGTTTCATTTTTGGGTGCGTTTTCCCTTACAGGTCATTTTGAAAAGTACAGACCCTACCAAGTGTCGCTGTTTGCTGTTACAAGCAATCAAGAAAGTCTTCATATTTCATCTGTCATTGGTTATTCTTGTCACGGAAGTAGGTATCCATATATTCAGTTATTCTTTCCCAAAAATATTTGCGATCAATAATGTCTTTTTGCTCTTTTCAGTTCCCGACAAAGTGCGTTCATTTAAAGTCATTTCTCTTGCTGCGACACATGCAACGCTGTTTTGGCAGCCTGTGCTCCTGACCATGCAGAACGGGCTGATCCTGTATTATGAAATAGGTGTTCATGAACAAATGGGTAAACTGCAAAAATAAACACACTCGGTTGATTTACCAAAGAAACTCCTTAAAACCCTACAATGATAACTGAAATAATAACTTGAAATTCTAATCAATATATCTCCCCTACAACAGTGCACAAAGTGAGCACCTTCCCTCAGGATGAAAATAAGACATTTGAGCTGCTAAATCTCAGTCCAGATCAGGAATATAAAGTGTGGATCAAGGCTGTGACTGAAGCTGGGCCAGGAGCCAATGTCACTACCAGTTTCGTCACAAAGCAACTGTTACAATCAAAATGTACACTTACTGTTTTCTCAGTCTTCTGATAAAAAGCGATTTCTCCTATATGACATGTCAGTTTTTGATGCCATTCCTCTCATTATTTGTATTTCTCAGCACACATATTTGCACTCCTGCTCCCATTCTGTCTCCCAGTCATAACATTTGGTGTTTTTGTTTTATACAGGTGAGATAATACATTTGATCTGATATAGACTAGATAATACTCACGGATTTTGCTGTTTCAACATCACTAACACAAAATGCTTGTATGTCAGTTTTCTTAAAGGAACAAGCACGACATGTCCATGTATAAATGAGAAGGTACCAGATCCATACAATAGCACCATCTTCGAAATGATGAAGTTTCAGGTGAGTTTATTTGTATTACAGTAAAGGCTGTGTGGTATCAACCTTTTATGTCTTACTTATTTGTGGGATATCACTGTAGATGAATGAGCCCTTGGCTTGGATCTGTGTCCCCATCCATGAACCACATCCCACCATGTCCACATTAGAGGTTGTGGAAATCCAGCGTCCTGGATGGGAACAAAGCGGGCTCCCCGAAGACCAAACAAGACCAGCAGCTTCCTCACAGGGATGTAGGAGGACACATAGATATGGCAGAGACGAGTACAGCAAAATGATTGACTCTGAGGAGGAAAAGGATGTGAGCGGAGTGTCCGGCCGGGCTGATGGTTGGAGTTTATCAGAGGAAGAACAAGACACATCAGGTTATGAACAGCACTTCATGCCAACTGCGGTGGAAATACTGAATTCTTGATACAGTGTATTTACATTAATACACTGTGGGTGAGTGATGAGTTTGGACAAAACTGTTGAAACTTGACATTTTAGTTTGATGAAATTATTGAAGATGAGAAGATTGCAGGAGCCTTTATCGTAACAATTATGGATATTGTAGTGGCAATAATGATTGTAAGGAGCCATTTGTGGTTGATGTTAACATCATGTTGTATACAGACAAATATATAGTATCGTAGTATTTTTGTATGACTTGTTTCCAAGATTTTTCACTCCACTGTTAATGCATTCAAATAAGAATGTGGTATTAAGTAGATACACATGACTGAAAGCACATTCAAAGAGTTTATCAATGTATTTTGCTGGACAGGCCACGTGATCCAGAGTTTTTTTAAATATACATTTTTTACTGTATATTGCACTTTATATATTTTCTTATATAAATTGTCATTCCAAAAGTGTGTAGCTGTTGATGAAATAAACATTTTTGAAGCAATAGCTGCAGTCTTTTCTTTAATTATAAGATACAGTGCATATGTAGAAAGTACAGTGATTATCAAAGTTTTATTTTTTTACTTTTCACATACAGGACATTTTTAAAGTACAGATCAGTTATTAACTTTAGGGTACAATTAAAAGATACAACTTTATTTACCTTCAATGTACAATACAATTCTATTTATTAATTGTTTTCATCCTATTTAGATTAACAGTTAATGTTCAATCTGCTTAAAGTTAAAATGGCTTACATTAATAACGTTTTGGCCTTTTTTGTTGTTGTTTTGATTAACATTTAGGCCTACCACCTATGCAACGTTTGTGTATTTCCATGTTCCATGGTACAGTACTTGCACATGAATATCAAAGTATTTTTTGAGGTGGTAGTCACCATTGAACCAGTCCCGCCAGACTGTAATAATCCCTAGTGTCAGTAATGACGGTACATTTAAAACCCAGAATTGGATACCAACCGATGTGCCTTTTATTAATACTAGAACGATTTATATACAACATGAACATTGCTAGCTAATTGTAGTTTGTTAATCTCGCGATATGATGAAATTGCCAGAACGGAAGCCGCCAAGAGTCAGTTTCAGTCAGCGTGCTCATTTGAACAAGAACCGCTACGAGGGACGGTGGAAGAGCGGCCAAGCATTAATAAATCAACGAAAAGTCAATATTGTACGTACTATTACGTAAGGTTTGAACTCCAAATTTTTAAAATGTTACGATGGCTATGTTGCCTCGGTATGTAAAGCGTGCATTCATTTTGGCTAAAGTTTTCGTTTTTAAGCATTAGCTCGTGTAGTAGCATTAGCATTAGCACTAGCACCACCTTGCGCAACGTGTTCAACAAGTTTGCAACTATTATTAGCTGACATCACCACTTTGACTGCCATTGTTAGTCCGATTCAAGTTGTTGACATGCTAACCATAATTGGGTTGGGCTTCCTTGTTCGGCTTCGTGTTGTAATTGCGTTTTATTCGTGCCCGTCACATGTGAACACGATGCCTTGAAACTTTCCATTCGACCAGGCCGGAGCTCGACGGGCGATTTCGTTAGCAGAATCCTATTTGTGTTTAAGTACCTAATGTGAAGCCGAACAAATAATCGACGTAATAGTTTATAGTTGTTATCGTTTGAGTTGATTGAAGGCGCCGTTCCATTTATGTGGCTAATATTTGTTGGTAACAGTAAGAACTGGACACGACGATCGTGCTACGTTGCTAAAGTTAGCTGACTTTTAGCCTCACCGTTTCTTAGCCAAATCATCAGAACGCGGGTCCACCGGGCAAGGCTTTGAGCCCCAAATCCACGCGTACTACACTGCAAGTGTTCTAAATTTGTTTATACGTAAATACATTCTGAGATTAAATGTACTTCAATGATTGAGCGGGTGGTGTGGGGGGTTGGGGTAGGATTAATTTGAAGGATTAAGACCGGTCGTAGATTTTAACCGCCCGTGTTGTTTAATGTGCTCTGTTCGGGCCGCTAGCCTCTTCCCAAAGGGGGTTTATAGCCGTAAATATAAGCAGAGGTGGCAAAGAAATCAAATTCTGTACATAAGCAGAAGTACAGATACATGTTATCAGAAGTGCTGATTCAACTCATGCACATAAGTAAAAGTAAGGAAAGTACAGACTCTAAAATGTACCTAAGTACAGAACAAAAATAAAAATTGATTTTGACCGTCAATTGCATGCACTATCCGTTCTGGTGACTTGGCACCACAAAAACAAGCTTCTCTGCATGCAATTGTTTCTCATTAACTTGCAACATGCTTGTTTTAGGAAAGGACCCATGTTGCATAATGAAAAGGTAGCTAGCATTGGCTCACATTTATGCTATCAAACAGCGTTCTGTTACTTTGCTAAACTGGTGAACTGAGACGTACAAAATTGCTAAATTGAATAATAAGTGAAAAAACAATTTAGCTGTATGTTTTTTTTTTTTATTCGGCAGACTTTTTGAATACCAGAAGATGATGTTTTTCTAATGCTGGTATTTACCATGTATCATTGTTGTAGCTGACACAACAAACATTTTTTTTAAATAAGGTCTTGAATGGGGTGCGTTTTGCTTCTCTAATCTGTTGCCATCGTTTTTCATGCTCTCTGGTTAACTTTCATTAGTTTTGCTGCTGTTCCCTTTTTCTCGCCATAGACTCTTAAGATCTCAATCAAGGCCTCAATCACAATTTTGTAGTTGTAGTAATATCTGCTGAGGTTAATGGACTAACATGCCGGCTCAAATTGGCCCAGTGAAAGCTTGATGAATAAATGCAATGAAATCAACGCGTTCTTGCATTTCTAATATTTAGTATACAGCATTTTGAGTTTTAGCCACTTAAATTGAGCAATCATTGAGCCTTTTAGTGTGCTGCGCAAACGGTCTTTTTTTGTGTCCGGCTATATCCATCTATAAGGAACAAGATATACAGCCTGAAAATGTCAAATATAAAAACATTTTGTGAGATTGTATACTGCAAAACAGTAACCACACCAAAGTAATATTTTCTTAAAGGCTTGAATAATACAGTATAAAGATGCAAATAATGAAATAATCATTGAAACTAGGGTTGTTCCGATCAGGTTTTATGACACCGATGCCGATCATGCACGGGTGAGATCAGCCGATACGATTCTGATCACATGCAATATCTGGATATTTTTCCATTTATTTATGGTGACTGCTACTATGCAATATTATCTGGGGGGAAAAAACAGCCATATTATTGCCGTAATTTTTACAAAAATGTATATATATTTTCAAAAGTATGAAGAAATACAAAACCGTTGCTGGCACAATACAACAATTACTCAGTCACAAAGATAACAGAAAAATGTAAATTTACCAGCTTTTAGTAATACAGTTTTCAACAGATCAAAATGATCAGCAGTCTCAAAAGACTTAATTATGCAAAAAGTCAAATAAATAACATTCCACCTAAACATTGCATGGTTCAGAATATAATCAATGTAGAAAAAATAGTCACATGCAGGCTTCACTTGAACAAACTATTCAATGAGTTCCTAAATTGAAACGACTCAGGAACTTTGTCTTGTGCACAGACAAACAATCTTGTGAATTTGTCAACGAGAAAAAAGTCACTGTTAATCTTTTAATCTCCCTGTGGCAATAATGCCATTTATTTGAAAACAATAACGAAGTATTTGTACTTCATTATTTCTCGCTACTTTTCACTTTATTTTTTGGGGAGATGATGCATCATGTACAACTGACTCTCACTGATGGTCTTTGTATTCATACTGTCTGATCCCAAGATTACTTGTTCACTGCGCCCTCCACTATGTATTATTACAAGTATTTTAGGACACCACATTAATGAATGCATGTGCACAGGATGGAGTGGCAGCCAGATGAGCAGGGACTCCAGCAGGTCCTCCAGCTGCTTAAGGACTCGCAATCACCCGACACAGCAACACAGAGAGCCGTCCAACAAGTATCCAGACTTTGTCACATGACTCTTTAAGTAGAAACTGCTTAATGTTTAGAGAAAAAAATTGTTCCACTCACATAACACGCCAGTTGATTGATCACTTTGTCTTTGTTTGTTGGAAATTCTGTTGGTAAATATTGTCTGCATCAGGTGATGGAGAACTCAATTTGGAGCATGTAATTAATTAATTAATAAATTATAAAATATTTTTGTTTGATGTTGCTCAGGGTGACATTATCCTTAACCACTAATGTAGAAACTTGAACAACTGAACCAGTTCCCTGACTTCAACAACTATCTCATATTTGTCCTTACGAGACTTAAAACTGAAGGTAAGCATACGGTTGTGAATGTTCTCCTTTTTTGTATCGCTGCTACAGTGGTGTCCTGTGGTTCGTAGGATTTTGATTTTTAACCTGGAAATGAAAGTCAACGGCACCAGTTTTCCACTGCAAAGTACCAGCTTGGCTTCACTTGCTATTGACACTTTTCCACTCACAAAACAAAATATACGCCTTTCTTTCATGATTGCGATAAGGTTTTTTGCAGCTTCCCCATAAAATAATTTTGAAGGCGACAACTGACCACCCCAATCTGGTACCTTGCAATGGGACGATGGTAAATCATGCTTACCTTATACTGTCAGTAATCGAATTAATGATGTAATGAAGCATCGTCACCCACCTGTGTATTTTATTCAAGATACATGTCTTAGCCGTAAATTAAATCACTAGTCATTTTTTTGAGAAGTGGTTAAAGCAGTTGTAAAAGTCAATGAATATAGTAAGCGAATCACTATCAAATAAATCAAGTCGGTAAAACTGTTTTTGCAAATGAGCTCCCCTCTCTGTTCGCGGCTGTATTAGTGTAAGCGATGCATGCTCATGGGGACATGCTTTGAAAATGTTTGCCCCGACAAACTCGAATTAATCGATTACTTGCCCAGTCTTTGTACATATGCATTCATGTTGTGTCCCAAATCTTTAGCCGTTGCTTATACTTTACAGACGAGCCGACTCGCTCTCTCAGCGGTCTGATACTGAAGAACAACGTTAAGGCCCATTACCAGAACTTCCCGCCAACTGTGGCCGACTTCATCAAGCAGGAATGCGTCAACAACATTGGCGACCCCTCGCCCCTCATCCGTGCCACCATTGGTGAGTGTCGATCCCCTCAAGTAATCACACTTTGACAACTTGTGCCTTTGGAGGTGATGCATATAATCATCTGACTGCCTATGAAGGTGTTTGTATTCATACTGTCTGATCCAGCGATGCTGCCAACCCACCATGAATGGACGCATCCTTCCACCTCTGACTAAAGTCCCGTGTCTTTTTGTAGGCATCCTGATTACGACTATATCCTCCAAGGGAGAGCTGCAGTCCTGGCCTGAGCTCCTGCCTCAGCTCTGTAACCTGCTCAACTCGGAGGACTACAATACATGCGAGGTACATCACATTCTTACTGTTGGTCACTTAAGAAAACGTTTTATTTTAAGCTGTTGAGTTCAAATCAAATCAGTGGCTCGATTTGTGTTTCAATAAAAAGCAAATATAGGAAACTGTGGAAATGGAAATATTTTTTTCCAATGCGAACCTGTTAGTAAATCTTTTTTTAATGAACAGCTACACACTCTTTGATAGTTTTTAAGTGAGCAAAACACGGTTTTGTGAACGCAGTACGGCTCATGTAAGACAACTGTCAAAATGAAAATAAGCTAAACACTGTATTTTACAACCTTGGATTTTACCAGTAACTTTCATGCGGTGTTCTTCATCCCTTTTAGGGCTTTTGAATTTTGAAGTTCTACTGTAAGATTGCCTGAAACTCTGACGAGAGAATAATGTCTTGATGTTTGCACATTAGGTTTTTTTGCTGCTGTACCATGTTATGTTCTCACGCAACCTCGTTCTCTCCTCTGTGTCCCTGTATGTTTGCGTTTGATTTGACAGCCTCTCTGTGTGTGTCCGTGTCTCAGGGCTCGTTTGGAGCACTGCAGAAGATCTGCGAGGACTCGTCAGAGCTGCTGGACAGCGATGCTTTGAGCAGACCGCTTAATATCATGATACCCAAATTCCTTCAATTCTTCAAGCACTGCAATCCAAAAATTAGGTACAGGACAGGAGTAGATTCCCTCTATTGACTGATGCCTGCTTAATGCATGCCAGAAAAGGGTTTATTTTTCTTTGCTTTACCTCAAGTAGAAAGGAAGATTAAATTCAATGCTGTTGTTTTCACAGGTTATTGTAACAATTTTAGGAAGTTATCTTCTTTCCGAGTACCGTATTTTACGCGCCGTATTAATAGGCACAATATCAATGAACGGGTCTATTAAAAAGTAACTACATTTTTTTAAAAAATCACGAGATGCACAGTGTTAAAAGGTGCATTATTTTTGTGCACTGTAATGGGGAGGAATTTGAATTAAATACAACAAACTGAAATGACGAAATGTAATCATAGATAGGGCGCACCGCTTACGGTCAGAAAAACCCGGTAGTTATGGACTCACTGTATATGCTTTATGTATACACTTCATTCTGATTCATTCTGTGGTCCATGCAGGTCCCATGCCATAGCCTGTGTGAACCAGTTCATCATTGGCAGAGCACAGGCACTAATGAACAACATCGACACCTTCATAGAGGTTGGTGTTTGGATGCTGAAGTAAACCACAGCTAGTTGTTTTTTTTTGGGGGGGGGGGTAAAACAAGATGTTGGTTTCCCCACCTGCTGTCGCCGATAGCCTGCTTTTCACGTTTTGCCCCCCTCCTCAAATGTAGTATTTCGCCCCTTTAGAGCCTCTTTGCGCTGGCAGCAGACGAGGACTCCGAAGTCCGAAAGAATGTTTGCCGAGCTCTGGTCATGCTTCTGGAGGTCCGCATCGATCGGCTCATCCCCCACATGCACAGCATCATCCAGGTAAGGGAATCACCGCTCAGTCAAAAATGATCGGTTTGGATGTGGATGGCCAACTAATTTTTCCACATTCAACTCAAGAATTATTTGTATCTCACCTGGACATGATGACACACCCAGCTCATTGATTCACAATGATACTTTAAGTTCCTAAACTTCTGATCCAGATTTGCTGCAGCTCTGTGGCAGACGCCTTGTTTACGATGTGGTGTGATTAGTCCCCAACGTGTCTCTCCTCCTGCAGTACATGCTGCAGCGCACACAGGACCCAGATGAGAATGTCGCTCTGGAAGCCTGCGAGTTTTGGTTGACTCTAGCAGAGCAGCCCATCTGCAAGGATATGCTGTCAGGACACCTGGTGCAGTGAGTAGCTAACAGGGATTGTAACTATCCGCAGTTGTCGAAAAAGGACCACTAGATTTCTCAACTTATGAGTGTTTTTGTTTTTGTTTTTATCTCCCCTACGTTGTTTTCAAATAGATTGACTCCTATCCTGGTAAATGGGATGAAGTATTCAGAGATAGATATCATACTGTTGAAGGTGGGTTGTTTTCCTATTGTGTTAAAATGCTGGGCAGTTATTTGTAATGTAAATTGTCGAAGCAGTTGATATAATTGAACCCAAAGGCTGATTGGGAAGATGTCTGCAATTGCATGTATGTGTTGATCAGGGAGATGTGGAGGAAGACGAGGCTGTGCCAGACAGCGATCAGGACATCAAGCCCCGTTTCCACAAGTCGCGTACTGTCACCTTGCAGCATGAAGGTTTAGAGGGAGGGGACAGTGAGGACATTGAAGACGATGACGACGATGATGACGACACGCTGTCCGACTGGAACTTGCGTGAGTAGAAATACTGTTCGGAGGCAAACAAAGAATGCGCCTACAATGAGTGACTGTAATAAATTGAGTCCGTTTTGGAATGTTGAATTAGCTATGCTTTCGAATTAATTGAATGTTCGGCTGAAAAGAATGATTACATTTGAGGAACTGATTTCGATGCACAGGAAAGTGTTCAGCAGCAGCACTGGACGTGCTTGCCAACGTCTTTCGAGATGAGCTGCTGCCCCACCTGCTGCCACTGCTGAAAGGCTTGCTCTTCCATCCCGACTGGGTCGTCAAGGAATCTGGCATCCTTGTCTTAGGCGCCATTGCCGAGGGTGAGATCCGGCGATCTTTGAATGCCAGTGATCTTCAAAGCAAAACGCATTCAACATGCAAATGTTGTTTGTGCCCCCAGGTTGCATGCAGGGCATGGTTCCCTACCTGCCAGAGCTCATCCCGCACCTTATCCAGTGTCTAAGTGACAAGAAGGCCCTGGTGCGCTCCATTGCCTGCTGGACCCTTAGTCGTTACGCACATTGGGTCGTGTCCCAGCCCCCCGACTCCTACCTCAAGCCCCTCATGACAGAGCTTCTTAAGTGCATCCTCGACGCCAACAAGAGGGTTCAAGAAGCTGCCTGCAGGTGTGCACCTCTAGCTTCTCTTCATTGAGTGGAAATGATGACCCACCCAGCTCATTGAATAACAATGATACATGTTGTTCCCATATTTTGTTCTGATCCACATCATTTTTATCAAATCATTTGTTGACTGGTAGAGTCATTTATGTGCCATAGATTAGATTAGTCATGTTGTTGTTGTCCTCCATCTTTGTTTTCACCATAGCGCATTTGCCACCTTAGAAGAGGAGGCATGCACAGAGCTTGTACCATATTTAAGCTTCATTTTGGACACGCTGGTCTTTGCCTTTGGAAAGTACCAGCACAAGAATCTCCTCATCCTCTACGATGCCATCGGAACTCTTGCAGACTCGGTGGGCCACCACCTTAATCAGCCCGTAAGTACTTATCGTCATCAGGTTTGGGTTCACTATCCAAGATTTTATTTCGTTTTTGGTACCTATGTCATCACGCAGCCATTTTCATTTCAATGTTTCATGTTTTTTCTCAGGAGTACATTCAAAAGCTGATGCCCCCTCTTATTGCAAAGTGGAATGAGCTCAAGGATGAGGACAAGGACCTTTTTCCTCTTTTGGAGGTAAATATTAATAAACCCAATATCATTTTACACTAGGGCTGCCATGATTAGTCGACTAATCGCGACTACTCTTAGTGATTAGTCGACGAGCAAAATAATAGTTTGCGGCAGCCCTATTTTACACATTTGTCACAATCATTATTTTTTTTTATTTCAACATGGAACGTGAAATGTATTTCAAAGGAGCAACTACTGCACAGTGTCTCCTGTAAAAATGTTTCTCTCCGCCATTGGGATTTAACCAACACAGCAGCATGCCCTTTCCATTCTTTTTCTTAGTGTTTGTCTTCAGTGGCCACCGCCCTGCAGAGTGGGTTCCTGCCTTACTGTGAACCCGTCTACCAGCGCTGTGTCACACTTGTCCAGAAGACCTTAGCGCAGGCTATGGTGAGAGGTCAAATGTGCTTCTTTTTTGGGGTGTGCTTGTTTATCTCAGACAAATAATACTGAGATGCGGTCTTTGCAGATGTACAACCAGCACCCAGACCAGTATGAGGCTCCTGACAAGGATTTCATGATTGTGGCCCTAGATCTGCTCAGTGGCCTGGCTGAGGGTTTGGGAAGTCATGTGGAGCAACTTGTAGCCCGGTCCAATATCATGACACTGCTTTTCCAGTGCATGCAGGTACGGGCAAGTGTTTGCTTCTTTTGTCATGTGTGTTGATGCTGTTTGTATCATGATGCCTCTAATTGGATCAACCTGCTGCTGCTTTTAGAAGAGCTCAAATGAGGTATTTGTGTTGCAGGATACTATGCCTGAAGTGAGACAAAGCTCCTTTGCTCTTTTGGGAGATTTAACAAAGGTCTGCTTCCTGCATGTTAAGCCCTGCATCGGTGAGTGTTTTTCAGAACTCATAACACCGCAATAGTGTAGGTGTATTAAAAACAATTTGTTTTGTGTGTCTTGTGCCAGCTGAGTTTATGCCCATCCTCGGACTCAATCTGAACCCAGAGTTTATTTCGGTGTGTAATAACGCTACCTGGGCCATTGGGGAAATTGCCATGCAAATGGGTAAGTGGATAAGGAAGAAGTTGATGACAAGCACCATGTTTACCCCTCTGTATTTTCATTTAAAAATGACTCTTTGCTGAAAACAAGGTCTCAATATCTGAACATGATGAAAATCCCAGCTCATTGACAAAAAATGATACATTTTGTTCCTATATTTTCTGATCCAGATATTCATGACCTGCAATGCTATTAGGGTTGATACCAGCATTGAATTAGCAGCTTTTCCCTTTTCCCCTCATTGTTACTCTTTGATCGGTCTGTCCTCTGCTGCACTTCTATTGTACATTAAGTGGAATTCATAAATAACCTCCCTAGCACAAAGTGGTAGGTAAGCTAAAGGGTGCTGATTTTTTTTTTTTTTTTTTTTCCCCTCCCTTCTCTTTCTTTCCGTAGGTGCAGAAATGCAGCTTTACGTTGGAGTGGTTTTGCCACACCTGGTGGAGATCATCAATAGACCCAACACACCAAAGACCCTGCTGGAAAACACAGGTATGCAGATAAATCGTTTAGTACCTTTTTTTTTTTTTTTTTTTTTCAAGCAATCATGTTCTGAATACTTTTGTCATTTATGTGCAGCCATTACAATAGGCAGACTGGGTTATGTCTGTCCTCAGGAAGTGGCGCCACAGCTTCAACATTTCATTAGGCCATGGTGAGTCTTTTCTTTCTGTCGTTTTTTTTTTTTTTTTTCGTTTTATCTATTTTTTTATCTGCCACTTATTTCCTACAGTAAGGTTGAAAGCTTTTACCCTGTGGTTGTTCACAACCATGTTTGAGTGAGATGCTGCAATGATTTTGAGGACCCTGCCAGACTGAATTAAAGTGACTTCGCTTTTTGTCTTGCCAGGTGCACATCGCTGAGGAATATCAGGGATAACGAAGAGAAGGATTCAGCCTTCCGTGGAATTTGTGTGATGATTGGCGTGAACCCAGCCGGTGTTGTGCAGGTGATCTGATTTCATCCCTGAACAGTTGACTCTTAGGGTGTAGAGTCTCAAATGCACGTGGGAATATGACAGTGTCCTTGATAAACTAACCAAGTTGTTTCTGTTCAGGACTTCATTTTCTTTTGTGATGCTGTGGCCTCTTGGGTCAACCCAAAGGAGGACCTGAGGGACATGTTTTATAAGGTTAGTGACATCAATTGTTTAACGGGTTGTCTCGTCACACTGTGATGATCAATTCACAGACATTCGAAATCTGACACACTCTGCGGATGACTTTTTAATCTGAGAAGTGTGATAGAGCTGACCAAAATATTTTTTAAGGAAATCTCAACATTTGAGCTAGTCATAGACATTCAGTGCAAACTTGTGTGGGACAGACTTTATTAACCACACAGCAATTCCCTTCTGCTTCACCCCAGATCCTGCATGGCTTCAAGGACCAGGTCGGTCAAGAGAACTGGCAGCAGTTTTCAGAGCAGTTCCCGCCATTGTTGAAGGAGCGTCTGTCAGCATGCTACGGGGTCTAACAAGTCCACACTGGATGCTGACCTGTTCGGTATGTTTGCCAGTTTCTCTTTTGGACTCAGAAGTCTAAACTGTGCCTTTCTGGAGATGATGACACACCCAGCTCATTGAAAAAGCAATGATACATTTTGTTCCATGTTTCCTGATCCAGAATGTTATGACATCATGCTGTACATCTATGCTACCAATGCCAGTTCAGCAACTGTTTCAAATTCTTAAGTGTTTTTTTTTCCCCTTCTGTCTCATCTTCAGGTTAACACAGGGAGGGGTTACCAAGGGACTCATTGCACTGCCCAGTATAGCAGGGAGGGACGATCTGGAGGGATGCGACGGGCCTTCACATGGCAGAGGGCCCCCCCCCATTCCCTGTGCCCTGTGTCTCCGTGAGGGAGGGAGGGTGGGAGGTGGGAGGGTAAACTTAGGGATATATGTATACCTCTTGGAATTCACGGCTCGCAAAATCCAACATGCTCAAAAGTGACTTTCACCAATAGCACCACAGGGATTCAAGTTGGCCGGTGGCTTTGACCTCCCCCTCCTTAATTTGATTATTTCTAAATAGTGATGAGGGGAAGGGGTTGTCTTAGAGGTACATTAAACTGAATTATCAGAACCAGCATAGGGTGCCATAGTCCCAAATCTCCCAATGCACAGTGTATTGACGCGCATACATCAGTGTGTTAAAACGGGCTTGCGTGACTTTACTATTACACGGCACCTCTCGGTTTTCCCAGAGGCTAAACAAAACATGCTTTTATGTAATAATGCAGGAAATGTGCTTAAATATTTGCACCTTTTTACAGGAAATAATGCAGAAACCCTTTGGTGTGCGTATTCTAGGGTCTTTTCCTCTTGTCATCTGTACATTTATGAGTTATGATCTGATTGCCTCTAAAGTGATGCATGTTGAATGAATATCTGAGTTATATACAGTCATAAGGAGGCTGCCATCATGTGTAGCAACCAAGATGCTTGTTCCCCCCCGCCCCCACATTTACCTTTGTCGGCATCCTTATTGTGCAAAAGAGGTGGCGTAAATACCAATAATAGGTAGATTTATACGTATTAAAAGAAGAGCTGAAATACTGTAGGCATGTTAGGGAGTCTTCTGCTGCTTCTTAATTTCTCAAGAACTTTCAAAACGGACGTAATGAGTTAAGCCGTCAAGAATAACTAGGTTCATAATGATATAAATGCACTTTTTTTTTTTTTTTTTTTTTTCTCATTTTTAAGAATTATAGAATTTAAAACTATGTAGTGATCTTGAGGGTATTTCTGATAAGGGATTGTAGGACTGTCTGGATTGTTAGTCATTTTAAGCAAATGATAAAATGATAGGTAATACTTGAGGCCTCGTAACATAGTAATAATAATTTAGCTTGTCCTAAAATAAAGATTGAAGAGGAGGGACTATTTCAGTATTTTACATCTCGGTGCAGCTCTGTATCCTTGCGCAAACACTATTTTCCCCTCAATCCATTTCTTTAGGTAAATGGCAGTCATTACAAAGATGTCAGAAACCTTGCATGCTTTCCAATTGAGTGTTACTCCTTTTTAGACATTTTATAACACGTCCCTTTTTGGAGGGAATCTCGCTTAAGAGCTTTGTTGATGGCAATATAACTTTTCATGCTGGACTAATGGGGTACTGTTCCAGCTTTTGATCCAACTAGTAATTGACAGCTGCCATGTTATTCCACCTGTTGACACTGTGTACGTTATAGTTCTACCCGACACTGGATAGCTGGATAGAGAGATCTTTATCCAGCTTTGTCTTCTAGCCATTGTCCATAGTGGACGATTGTATTGGAAGTGTGTGTGGCTTTTAGCCTGTGGGTGTTTTCGCTATAAAGGTGTGTGTACGCGAGTATTGCTTACATGTTGTTTTGCACCAGCCCTACCCTAAGGTTATGTGCCGGGCATAGTCGGGGAGGGAAAAATTAGTGTGGCCACTGCCAATAACATTTGCCTGCCAGTTATCAGACCAAGCTTCTGATAAGATGACTATGGTAAAGGAAAATGTAACTCCATCACATTGTGTCCCCGAGTATTAGCTAGCTTTATGAATTTAGTTTTTTCTTTTTTTCTTTTTTTTTTTCTTTTTATCAAATGTTTTTGTATGAACTTGTGTAGCACAATTGCATTGGCTCATTTAAAGCTGCTAAAACACTCAAGATGCTCACTAATGGCAATACTTGTTTATTTGGTAGGCAAGAATTGAGGCAAGAGGTGGTCTTTGCATATTGTGATACATGAAGATTTTTATTTTTTTTGTATTTTCATGCTTGTGGTATTTTAATTTATTTTGTTTTTTGTGCGATCTGTGCACAAATTTTTTTTGGACTTCAAAAGTTTTTTTTTTTATTCTTTTCATTTAAAGAAGTATTCATTTTTATAGTGGACCATTTAATTACATCAAATTTGATGTTGTGGTTGACTGAAGGAGTCTGGGCTTGGCGCATACCTTAGGGAAGACAACTGAATCATAACTTTAAATATGATATCAAGGCTGGTGAGTTTCACCTCCCTTTTTTGTTTAACTGTGGTGCAGGTGGGATGTTTGCTGATGTACTCCTTTTTAATTTTATCAAAGGGGAAAATAAAAGTTTTCTATTACACTGTGTTCAAAATTATTTAAGTTAAACATTTGAGTTTTTTTGCCCCCTCTGTGGGAAGTGTTGGGTCTCCTGTCTACATTACTGTTTCGTTCAGACGAGTTTGCTAGTTTCTCAAATTGAGCCAAATTAGAGGAAAATTGGGTGTAACTTGGAATACTACTGTATTATAGTAATTTTATGGAAAAAAATACGAACATTACAAAAAAAGCTATATAGCAACACACAACTTTGCTGCGTACGTCTTAGAGAGCAGTTCAGAATCAAAGTTTAATGTGATTAAAAAAGAAAAATACATGCACACCTGAGATGCTGCGTGTTTGGACACTGACATTGGAGCTCATAGAGGCTGCAATTTGGACCCCCCAAAAATTCAACATCCACACACACTGCTGGAAGCATTGTAGCCAAGAGAACGCGATGAAAGAAAGAGAGTAGATTTCTGGAAATAACAGCATCATGGGTCAGTGCTTCTTGTGGCGACGCCTAGCCTGGAAATCCAGGCTCGAGGCTGAACCATTGATTACGCCAGACTAGGTGACACCGTCTTCCACTGGTTAAGTACTTCCCAACACTAAACAGGAAAACCTTTAGTCAATTTAGATGAATGAAAATTAAGGTACGAAGTAATGTTTGAAATTGAAAAATGTTTTCGGTAATGTGCGGGTTAGCAGAAAAAAAATATCCGACTTGATTCAAAAACAGCCTTTTCATTGTGCGCGTTGATGACGTCAATTGCTGCCGCCGGAAGTGCAGTTTTGAATTTGTAGTTCGCCGACACCTACAAAACGGACGATTACTGTTGGTGCAGTACGGTGTTTGTGCGTATAGATCGGATGATTTGCATTTTTTGTATCATGTCATAAATGACCACCAATTAATTGCGTACTGTATATTTTTGCGTGGTGACATCGTTATTGTTTGTTGTTTATTTGGGCAGTAGCCATTTGACATGTATGCGTTTTAGTTGGTAAACTTATCAGATGTAAGTTACAGGGTGTATTTTTTAAAAATGCATATTTTATTTTAGCGAAACTAAGAATTGCCTTTTTGGTTTTATGCTTAAGTCACTTGTGTTGCTGATCTGTGTAAGCTAGTACTGCCGGGCAAATAATGCAATCACCAAAAGAGGTGAAGAGTGTCGCTTTGGTGGACATGTATTAATGCTGCTTCGCTATGAATGACGTAAGGATGAACAAAGGGGCTGCAACCGGTAAAGATGGGGGACAAAGTGGACCATCTCACGAGTTTGTGAACAGTGAAGTCTCGAGTGCGGAGATGCAAAGGTAAGACCACAACCAGCGATTATAATCCTGTCAAAATAAGTAAATGCAGTGTGTTTCCCAACCTTTATTGAACAAAGACACTTATTTTACGTTCGAAAAACACATCATAATCATCAAAACAAAAGTACCACATGAAAATGTTTGAATATTCTTAAATAATGATCCTCAGATGTCACTTAGGAATTCACTAGTGTGAAATGTGGGTCTGTATAGTTGATCTGCATGGCAACAGGTGGACACAAGTTTATTTTTTACCTACTGCCATTTAATAGAGGCATAATGTAATTATTCTACCTATCAGTAGACATCGCTGGAATAGATGAACAAAATACATTATTTGTAAAAAAAGAACTTATTTTTTTGATAAATTCCCTACAGTCATTCTGATACTACCCTTTCTCCTGAGGCGAGTGGATTGTTGTCATTGCCTTGGGAGATGGTAACCCACATTGCCTCACATCTTCCTGCTCACTGTGTCATCTCTGTGCTGCCAAAGGTGAGTCATAAAGACGCGAGTCAACTCCTTATTCACTTTACGATTAAAATGAATTGAGCAAATGAAAGATCCAGTTGATAATAGCTGTTATGGCATTCTGTAGTCCAAAATGATGGCGCAATCCCTATCCATTTTCTCATTTCAGGTCTGTTATGCTTTGCGCAATGTCGGCAAGGACAGTGCCGCCTGGCAGTTGCGGGCACGCAGACTCATCGGGTCAAAAGCTAGCTTTCCAGTAGGGCCAAGGGAAGACTTTGACTGGCCTATTGCTTGCTTGGAGATAGAGAAACTGATTACCTGCTGGACCAACGTAGCACAGGTTGTGACCACGGGGCACCAAACTGATGCGGACTTGGAAGGAGTGGAGCAGCAACGAAGGGACTTGCAAAATGAAGAACCAGTGGCAGAAGGGCAAGCGGACAATAGAGCAGGTGTAATGGAGCCAGAGCAAGTGGCAGTACAGGAGGGAGCACATGATGTTGAGGATGGGGTGGTATTTGAAGAAATGGGGGGTGAACCACACCCCGTCGTAGACGAGAACCAACTGGTGCAATTGAGGGAAATGTTGGAGGAGATATTAGAAGGTAATCCAGAACAAGTGATGGAGGAAGATGGGGATCACCCAGTTGTATTTGAGGGCCAAGACCATGATCTTGATCATCAACAGGATTTGGCTCACCTTGGCTTTCAGGGTAGGGTAGAGAAAGAGCATCAACCGCCCAGTAGTCTGTGTCCACCCCCAGCATTAGAATGCATCACCCTCCTTTCAGGCCACATTGCCGAGGTCAACTCCGTCCTCTTGGTGGGGGGCGATGGGGCCGTTTGCGCCACAGGCTCCAGAGATCGGGATGTTAAACTTTGGAATCTGCAGGCAGACTCTAGCAATATGTTGATGCACACGTTGGTAGGCCAGGGCCACTTCAACACCCATCAGGGCTGGGTGTGGTGTTTAGCATCTCAGGGACCCCTTTTGGCTTCGGGGGGCTTCGACAGAACAGTGAGGTTGTGGGACCTCCAGGCCTGTGGGGCGGAGAGGGGGGTGATCAGGACCGAAGCTGCCGTCATCTGCTTGTCATGTCTGCCTGATGTGTTGCTGGCTGGTACATTCAATGAGAACGTCCAAATGTATGACCCTCGAGGTGAGACGCCTTGACTGTGCTACAGGGTTTTAATAGTTTTTTATATTTCATTATAATGAGTTTTTATTTTTATTTTTATTTTTTTTTTAAATAGCACAGTACTTTGAATTAGTTTTAGGGTGGATTTGTTAGGTTTTTTTTTGTGGTTTTTTTTTAACGTTTTGTTTTAGTTTGTATTAGTTTTAGTACTTGATATTTTTTTTATATCTGGCATATTTGTGGTGTGCAAAATAAAAAAGTATTGAAACGCTAAATAGTTGAACATGAAAAGTACACAGTATACAGTAGATCCTTACATACGCACTTCCCCTCAATATTTTTTAAAAGGCTTTTTTAGAAATGTATTTGTAATGACCATCTATTATACACTGATTTTCACTGTCCCCGCAAATAATGGGGGATCGATTGGTAATACATTTTTGGTTAACTCTGAAATTTGACTCGACAGCTGAATATCACTTACTTGTGAGTAGTTCAAAGCACAGTTTTAGGATAGTTTGTCCTTGATGGAGATTTTACTGAGAGCCCCTCGGAATGTTTCATACAACTCTTGTACTGAATCTCTTTAGATTGTGCAGGTGTATGTAGTGCTGTTGTTGCTCGGTGTTTATTGTGCTTGTATCTGCAAATTCTGCAAGTTATTCTTTTTATTTGACCCAAAGCTGCTGTCCCCCTGGTAAAGACCCTCAGACACCATAGCAATTCTGTCCTGTGTCTGGCAGCAGACGACAAGTACATCATCTCTGCGAGTAAAGACAACACTGTGGTTGTCCACGATCGCAGGGCAGACAAAAGTTTGTATAAAGTTCGGGTGAGTGTAAACACACAATAGAAATCATAATCCTGTGATAAAAAACTCCAATTGCCTCTTCTATTTGCAGCTGCGATCTTACCTGCGTTCGATGAGCTACAGTGACCGCGAGATTTGGGGAGGTGACATCAAGGGCATGCTCCGCTGTTTTTCCATGCAGCAGGGGGTCTTAAACCACCTGTCGCAGTTCGATGTGGGGCACACAGCTATGGTCACTGGCATTCACAAGTCACCTGGAACGCTCTATACTTGCTCCTCTGATTTTACCGTCAAGGTGATGCCTTATTACCCAGCACATGGAGCTAGCATATTTTTGTGCTTTAGGGTCCCTGTCAAGTGAACATAAATGTCTTCTAAATTTGAAACCACTGCGAAGATTCAAGCATGAAGTAGTTCTCAGTCTTTGCACACGTCAATTATGTCAATTATATTCAAAACAAATCTCTGAATTCACTTAACAGTGATTTTACCAATTTAACTTCTCCCACTTCCCCAGGTGCACATCCCTTGTGGGCCTCCAAAGACACTATGCACTTTGCGTCACCAAGATGTAGTCTCTGGGGTGAGTTAATCACAGTGCAGATGATTTTTTTATTTTTTTTAATTTTTGAAAATTCCTACCTGTAATACAAATGTATAGTTAACCAGAGTATAATAAAACTAAAATAAATTAACACTACTCACCCTTTGAAAATTTCGAACACATAATGGACGGAGGTGCCATGGTTTAGCTAGTCGTTAGCCACGATGCTAACATCAGCTCGTATGTTATTATTACAAGGGTATTATTGTAAATCGTGTATTGAACAGTATGACCTTTCTTATGTCACAATCACTTTGATTTGCTGTTATGTGGTTGTGGTCAAAGGGTTCGTCTTTGCCATCAATAGTATCCTTTTTTGTGGCATTGTTAAACCACCACCCCCTTCCCCCACAAATAAACTTAAGACAAATCCTTCAGTTGCTTACTGAGCTGAGGTCTCTGGTCAAAATCCCAAGTAGACCACCTTTTGGGAGTTTGACTTCAAGGGTCCCTCTGAAATGTATAATCATAATAATAATAGCATGTTTCTTTTATGACATTTGGTAAATGTAACCATATAATAATGTTTCCCTTGTTTCTTCACTCCCTTCCGCCAGCTGAGCGTGGAGGCTGGAGTCCTGGCTGCCACCTCGGGGGATATGTGTGTGGAAATCTGGAGACCAAGAAAGAGTGAGACTTGAAATTGGATGTGGACAATATCAATATCTCACAATATTGCACTGTTAAGTTGTGAATATAAGATGTATTCAGCATTTTAAAAATGATAAGTATAAGTTATAATTATCACAGTTATGAAAAATAAAATCATTGAGTATTTGACTCTGTGTGTAGTGAATCTACAAGTACCGGTATATGATATGTGTTTCACCTTACGAAATGGACAACAAATAATTTTCTAAGATACTTAATGTGGTTGTTCAAGTGTAGTACGAGGACCACTAGTGGCACAAGGGCTCCCCTGTCGTGGTATGTGGAAAACAGGTGCTTTATAACACACTGGATCCATTTTTTTCTTAACCTGGTACTGTACATTTGTTAATTCAGTTGTGTTCAACTTTGAAGTACAATTCGTTTTCATATCATCTTTTAGAACTGTTTTTCAAACATTTATCTCAAGATGCATTTTTTATTTAACTTACGTGCATTTTGGTTTAATTGAATTATTAACTCATTTTCTGTCAAAGACAAATTTATTTCACAGTCCACCCATTCAATCCCAGGAACTTATTTATATTCACGGCTCGGATTCAGAAAACAGGTCAGCTGCGGTTGGCTCGTTGTGAGCAGTTGCGATGTCATTTTCAGTCTACAGAAGACAAGATGGCCACCCCCAGAGAAGGCTAAAAACAAGTGTATTTTGCTGCTTAACTTATATTCCAAAATAATCAGAATGCCGTGTTTCAACTAGTGGGCCTGCTGGGAACATATTCTTGAAAAAAATATGTTTGGGTTGACTCCCACTTTAAGTCTGCTACGCGACTATTTTTTATCTTCAAATTTGCCTTTACTTAGTACACGTGTCAAACTGTGGCAACAAAAATCAAACTCACCGACTTGTTCAAAATAAAGAACCCTGTGGCATATTGATTTAAAACAAAACAATTTATTGGCTCACAAAGTAATATAACAGTATTTTCAGAAGTGTTTTACTTACAGAGCATTCAAATTAAATTATGTTGATCATGCTGCACAAGTATGTTACAAATTTTGGATGGGAAGTTAATGTCAAATGACAGCTGATTCTCCTGCTGAGTCTGGCATCTCTAATTAGGAGTCTTAAAGCAGCACGCAGGACTTCTTATCTTTGAATGGGTTGGAGGAGGCAACGATGCCGGTGAGTAGAGGGTCACTGCGCCTGTGGTCCTGGCAATACTGGACCAGGTCTACTGCTGTGAGGGAGGTCTAGGATGGAGGTGTACAGGTATTTGCAAGGGGAGGTTTAGTGTTAAATGGTAGACTTTCAACCTGCTAGTATGAGTATGACAGTCAAAGTATGACAGAATCGTTCATAAACAACCACACATACCTTCATCCGCTCCATGCTTGCCTCCAGCCGAAGCTGCTCCACCACTTTTTGCACTTGAGCGAGACTGTTACTGCAGCTCATTTCCACGGGACGACTTGTTTAAAAAAAAAAAAAAAAAGACAAAACAGATTTGATGTCCTTTAGAGGAAAAACAGGACTGACCAGTGATCGGTTCTGCTTGAGAGTACAGAGAAAAGCTTTCAACTTACCCTTTTGACCTGCTCTGCATTTTTATTCACTGTTGTGTGGGAGACTTCAGAGGCCCTTTGAACATTTTTCTAAAGGGCATCCTGCAAAGGGCGCAAAGATCACACCCATTTTTTTAGAATACAGTATATATAAAGGGTTAAACAACCTATATTTTGATAATGCCTTTTTCAAGATATCATCAGAAAAATGGACAAGCACTGTAAAAAATGGATGATGAGTACATACAAGCCTGTCAATTAGTAATACAATGATTGAATATTAAGCAAGTCCAAATTGTTGATTTACAAATAGTATTAACGATGCCAGAACATCAATACAGCACATATTTCTTTTTGAAATGATACTCTGTGGTGAGCTAGTTATTTGTATGACAAACAAAAAAATTTCAACGAAGCAGCAGCAGCTAGACTACATTTGTCCTTCTCCACATCCCGTAGGGTAGTCAATGCTTCCGCATGCGTACGCTGTTTTTAAAAGCTAACTTTGCAACAAAACCGGATTACATACATATTATTTGTGACTGTCGCTTACTTACTAGGCACCGTGTTCCCAGCGCCGCTTTAAGGTGTGTGAATTGTTTATCCGTTTTTCATTCTCATTCTTATTGCTGTCGTTTTTGCATAGCATAGTCGTTAGCTTGTGTTAGCCAAACTGTAGACATCATGCTAAAGCATGGCAAGAAAATATTACACCGTAGACAACATGCTAGGGCAAGAAAATATTACATTTAGTGTTAACATAATACCAGATGTGGCAATGTGTAATAAAATACCATGGTCAATGTAGAAGCACTGATTCAACTCATTTACTAAAGTGAAAATAAAAACAACTGACAGTCTCTAATTACCACCCCCCAAAAACCCATGTATTATTATTATTATCATTATTATTGTTATTATTACTATTGATTGATTTTTTTAAAACCGTCATTTATGTACAATATACGTTTTGCTAACTTTGCACATCTTCAAAACAAAACAATATGCCATCAAAAGATGTTTCAATTTCCCAGTTTTGCTAACGATGTGATTAAAAAAAAAAAAATAAAGGAAAATTATTGAATTATAGACTGAAAAAAATACAACAGTATGTGTTTTTTCAGATTTGACTGAGTATTTTTGAACGCCAGAAGCTTGTAGTTTTTATCTACCATACGACAACTCATTCGTCTTGAATTATTCATGGGTACATCAGTATAAAACAATTCTCTTAAATAAGGAAACGGATCGCTAATATCGTGCCTCTGAATTAGATGAGTCATCAGAATCTCAGCCAGTTTAGATCTCAACTGTGGTTGATTTGGTTGAAAAAAAAACATTTCGATAAAGTAAAGAGTAGAAAGTGCAACTGATTTCAAAAATGGGGAGTAAAAGAAAAATGTACTTCCAACCATTTGGTAATGAAAACAATGATGAGAAATTGAAGTTTAAATATCGTAGCCACTCATTGCAAGCATATCACGAAAACCATTTCTAGTTCAGATGCCGCATCTCACTATCTTCCTCCCACTTTTCTGGATCAGGCAAAGACATGGCAGAAAAGGTCCCTTCTGTTGCTCTTGAGGCTGTACTTAAAACCAGCAGCGACCTACCCGAGGACTTACCGAAAATCAGAGGTTACGACTTCAACCAGGGGGTGGATCTCAAGGCAGTACTCAAGTCCTACTTAACCACAGGCTTCCAGGCCAGTAGCCTAGGCTTGGCCATCCAGGAAATCAACCACATGGTGAGAGGTCGCAGATATACTTGTGCGTGTGCGTGTGCGTGTGCGTGTGCGTGTGCGTGCGTGTGTGTGTGTGTGTGTGTAGTTTTACAATTTCTATGAAACATGTATGTCTTTGTTCCTAGATTGAAAAGCGTCTTGAGACAGTTGAAGCAGAAAATGAGTCTGGTGACACGCCATCCCCTCCAGGCTGCACCATCTTCCTGGGATACACTTCAAACCTAATCAGTTCTGGAGTCAGGGAGAGCATCCGATATTTGGTAGAACACAAAATGGTACGTTTGCTGTCACTCACATGCGATAGATAATGTTCATGCCGTAGTTCATTTGCTCTTGTCTTTTTTTTACTTTTAACATGTATGAGACGGAACACAACAAACACAATTTTGGGAGACAATTTGTTTGATTTATTGTATTTCCCACAGGAAATAATTGAAATAAAAAATGTCATAGATGCCCCTTGTGTGTTTTGTTAACTTTTGTGTAGGTGGATGTGGTTGTGACCACAGCAGGAGGCATAGAGGAGGACTTGATCAAGTGTCTGGCTAACACATACCTCGGTGACTTCAGCCTACCTGGCAAGGAGCTTCGTCTGAGAGGAATCAACAGGTCGGTGAAGTCTGAAATATAATTATGCATTACAGTAGGCCCGTGCGTGTTCTGACTTCCGTACAAATTCGGGTTACAGGCTGCAATTTTTTGAAGGTGCCGCTTTAATGTAATATATCTACAATAAGTCTCTTTCATGCTCTTTAACGACCCTTATTTTCCCCCTCACTCTACGTTTTCTGGTCCAAGGATTGGGAACCTACTCGTGCCCAATGATAACTACTGCAAGTTTGAAGACTGGCTCATACCCATCTTGGACCAGATGTTGTTGGAGCAGAATACAGAGGCAAGTCGAATAGAGCCACCCAATTTACTTACTTAATGTATCGTACTTACTCATTCATTTAGCTTTTTGTGTTTGTTTGGTCATCAATTTAAAACTTAGGGTACCTGCTGGACTCCTTCCAAAATGATCCACCGTCTTGGCAAAGAGATCAATAATACTGACTCTGTCTACTACTGGGCATACAAGGTGAGTCTGATGTTGTATTCTTCATAAAGTGCATTGACTTAAGAACAGCTACAGTCGTGTTATTGAGCCAAGGCACATATTTCACAGTACAAAAATGTTATGGCACACTACTAAAGAAAAACGTCATAAAAAGTGTATATTGCATACTGATATAATTATGAATATTAAATTCTGAGTGAATTTATTGACAAATGTACTTACTGTAAAGTCTGGCTCTGTATAGTTGAAACGATATTCTGTTGTATGAAGGACAACAGATGGGCACACAGGTTAATTTGACCTAACCATCTAGTGAAGAGCATTTCATTATTCTGCCTGTCATTACACGTCGCTGGCATGGATGGAAGAACTATGCTTCCTTATTTGTAGTAAATAAATAACCGTTTTCAAACCAATTAAGTGAAACTGAAAATTTCTGAAATGTTGCACACTTGATGATTTCTTGCGGCACACTACTGTGCGGATGAATAATAAATACCTCTGACTATCTTAATCAAGATTGAGCATTCTTACCTTTGTAAAAGCATTTTCCGTTGCCTGCATACATAATAATGTGCAGTGTGGGCATTACTAATGCATGCCCATTTACTGTTTTTAATTAACAACATTTTTTTTTTCAGAATAACATTCCAGTATTCAGTCCTGCGTTGACAGACGGCTCTCTTGGCGACATGCTTTACTTCCACTCATATAAGAACCCAGGCCTTATACTGGATATTGTGGAAGGTAAAAGAGCAAAATTTCCTTGTTTATGCCATTATCATTTTTTGACAATATCCTGAATGCGAGTCTGTTCTTTATAGATATACGTAGGTTGAACAGCCAGGCTGTGCATGCCAAAAAGAGTGGAATGATCATCCTGGGAGGCGGGCTGGTCAAGCATCATGTAGCCAACGCCAACCTCATGGTAACTCATCTGTTCTTCCCCTCTCTTAACTCATTCACTGCCAGACATTTTCAGACCTAACGTTAGAAAAAAATATGAATAAATTCCAGGGATTGAATGGATGGAGTGTGAAAAGAGATGTAAATTCATCAATGTCAGTGAATGAGTTAAGTATACTACAGAATACTGAATTGTTCTTTTATTTTTATTTATTTATTTTTATTTTTTTTACCATATATATGTTTTGGGTGGTTTGACACTCACTGGTCACAATATTAGGTACACTTAAAAAAGTAGAAACACCCCCTGGTATAAACGGTACTACTATTAGTAGTAGAATTTCTGATCCTGCTCATATAGGATCTCATTGAATTCAGTTTAATTCCTGTTCAATGCATTTGCAATAACATAAAAACAACACCACCTTGCGATAGATTCATCACATTATTTTTATTGAATCATATTAATCATAAATTATATGCAACTAAAGTGACGATGCAAAAAGGGGAAATGAGTCACAAGTTGATGGTCCGCTGCACATTTGGTTCAGAATTCAGTGGACCATGTTGATGAACTTCCTCTTTATGTGTTTATAAAAGCCTGCTGTGTCTTGGTAACAAGTGGCCTATTGGTAAACCATCGGTTTGTGGTTATAGCCCACCCCTTAACCGGCTCTCGAGTTCCTCATTTATTGGCAATAAATGAAGGCTTGGATATATTATTGAATGTAAGAATGCATCATCCGATCTAAAATTACGTCCGTAGGAAGATCATAGATACTGATGAGTGGCAAGTAATTGTCACACATGACTGTAATTAAAGCGGAAGTCAACCCAAACATATTTTTTTCAATAATGTATTCCCAGCAGGCCCACTAGTTGAAACATGGCATTCTGATTAATTTATGCGTTTGTGGAAAATGAGTTAAGCAGCAAAATGCACTCGATTTTAGCCATCTCTGGGGCCGGCCATCTTGTCTTCTGTCGACTGAAAATGACATCACAAGTGCTCACAACGACAAATCACAGCTGACCTGTGTTCTCAATCTGAGCCGAGTGATGGCTAAAAACGAGTGGATTAACACTTATTCCACAAACGTAATATTTATCAGAATGCCCTGTTTCAACTAGTGCGATTGCATAGAACATATTCTGGAAAAAAATATGTTTGGGTGGACTTCCGCTTTAATGCTCAAGCCTGTTTTTACATACTGTCTTTACAGAGAAATGGTGCAGATTACTGTGTGTATGTGAACACCGGCCAAGAATTTGACGGCTCCGACTCTGGTGCCAGACCCGACGAAGCCGTGTCCTGGGGCAAGATCAGAACTGATGCCAAACCTGTCAAGGTATCAATGTTTATTTTTAGAATATTCTGCCGATAAGAAGACTACTGTTGTCACCCTGATCAACTATACTCCAGTATGTATATTTCCAAATTCTGTTTTCAAGTGTATAATATGTTTTTACTTATACTCATCATACAATCCATGTATACAGTATACTTGAACGCATAAAGTCAAAAGTCGTATCATTTGGAATTCAACAAAATGATCTCAAAATGTAGCCTCAATTGTTTGTCCTTAGCTGGCAAGAGGTACCACATTTGGTCCACTATCGCACTTGCAAGTTGGTTTGTTTGATTAAAATAGTCATTAGTCAAATAGTCAAATAGTCAAGTCGATTTCCTGGTCATGGTTGGCCGCAAATTTAGGTAACTGATAGTGGCCAGTGAGTGTACAAAGCTACATACAGTACTTTATTTGCTGCGTCCAGTCAGAATGGGAATTAGTTTACCCTGAAGGTGGCAGTATCTGCTCATTGTCAGCTCCATGCATGCTGAGTTTAAGGTTACATGTCATTGCTTAAAGCTGCACAAAAAACAAACAAATGAAAAGCAGACTGCACTGTAGTGTAATGTAACATCCATTCAAAATGAAAAACAGACTGCACTGTAGTGTAACGTAACATCCATTCATCCATTTTCTGTCGCCCTTATCTTCACTAGTGCGTTCTGTAGCTTGTCCCAGATGACCTTGGGTGAGAGGTGGGGTACATCCTGGACTGGTCGCTTCTCGCTAGCCAATGGCAGGGTGACTGCAACCAGTGGAGGAAAAAAAAGTTTTCATTTTATTTTTCCCTCTTTTGTTTCCAGGTATATGCCGATGCCTCTTTAGTCTTTCCCCTGATTGTGGCCGAGACCTTTGCACTCCATGCCGACAAGCTGACTGCAGGCAAGAAAGCCGAATGAATGCTGCGAAGCACTTTGTCTCATTACAGTTAAACACTTTTTTTCTGGGGGGAAAAAAAACAACTTCATGCTGGGTAACTTTTTAAAGCACTGCAGCATTCCTGTACAATCAGTGCTGCCATGTGGAAATGGGACCGCATGGTCTCTCTTAGGTTTCACTAACAATATTTACTTGTTAGGACAAGTTGTATTACTCTTATTCAGATGGCTGAAATAACACAGTTGCATGTTGCAGCATGAGCCAAAGAAACCGTCAGTTGGGTGTAAGCAGACGCCAGGGAATACATGTGGGCCCATGAGGCCAAAACTACATTTATTGATTTCACTTTAGAATTTCACAATTTAATTGAACAATAAGCTTTGTGGACGCTTTTCAAGATGATTTAAAACAGCACATCGCAATGTGAAATTGTAACGCACACAGGCAATTAAGGAACTGTTTTGTTTGACGATTGTAAGGAAAATTGGTGCAATTCAGAAGGCCACAAGAGGGGTGCATGCAATGCTTTAGGTTACTGCGTTTACCTCACTGTCTAAAAACCCTTGAATAGATTAACATGTACCAGTCTTATTTCTACAGTACAAATATTTACATTGATACCCGCGACGATGTTCAGTTGTCATAGCCATTTGTTTGTTTGATACCGGGATGATACAAACATGACTTAACCAATTACAAGTGAATATGGTGGGCTCATAGGCTAAAGAAAAAAAAAATTACAATTATGGTAGGTGTGGATCTGATTTTATTTATTTTTTTTCCATTTTAACATTGTGAGTAAGGCATATACATATACTTGTGTGTGTCTATTCTATTCTATTCTATATTATATAATATTATATTATATTATATTTGCATAAAAAAAAATATCTGTAATCGGGCATTACCTAATTTGGAACTTTCTGTTTTAAATAAACAAAAGTTAGTGAATGGTGTCTTCTGACCTTTTCGGCGAGAATTCACAACTGACTGAAATGACACGTTGTTACCTCTGTTCACTTGTTGACTTTACAATTTGTACTTGCCCAGACACAATACATTGTCTTGAACTCATTTTCCTCTTTGCTCTCTGCTGAAACAACCCCATGATCAAGTCAAGTCATTTCCCAATGTGATAAATCAGTCTGATGTTATGGCAATAATATTTCCTGTGGCTAATTACGCTTCCCATATCCTCAAGTTGTTTTCCAAACACACTTATAGTTTTACTATAAGTAAAAAAAAAAGTGAATTGTGGATTGCTTTCATAGTACGTTAACATAAACTTAATTCTTCCCATCGTGGTTCAAAGCGTCTTGTCTTTACTCTGAATATTGGCCTTCTCTTGCTTTTGGAAATGAGGAATGGAATTGGAACTGGGACACAGTCAACTTTCCACCAAAACCTGTGCCCAAAGCGCTACACACACACACACACACACACACACATGCCTCCCAAAAATTGGGTGTTCCTTTCCCACTACAACAGCTTTTCCATTCAGGTCATTTATGTATCAAGTGTCTTTTTGTGCAGCACTGTTGGATTGTCAATGCAATCATTAAAGCCTCAGAAGTCATCCAAAACATCAGCTCAGTGAGTGTCTTTGACCTTTTTATAATGCCATCACGTAGGGAAAGTGATGGTAAACTTAGAACAGGAAATGGAGGTGCTTACTACACTGTCAAGGAATCCATGTATACTGCTCAGTTGTGGCCATCTGCAGCGGGTGAATCGTTTTCTTACCGTTTATTCACTAAAGCAGTTGAAAGCACGCCGGTAGCTGTGTCTATCCTCGACCACCTGTGGATTGATTCCAATTCATTCCGACAGGCAGTGGTAGACTACAGTATATCGTCGCTGTCCTTTTTCTGATTTTTACATGAATGGCGTTTCCGCTTTACATACATCGCATTAATGTGAAATTTAAAAAAAAAATCCAAAATTGGAGATAAGTGTTTTTCTCCGGACAGCGATGACATTAAATTAGCTAAAGATCTTGACTTTTACGTAGACGAGCAGTTGCATAAGCCAGCTCAGTGTTGCGTTAGACTTATTGTACATCATCTTTTATTTTTTATTTATTTATTTATTTTTGTTTGTAAAAAGATCCCAAACTTCGGACATTGTCTTTTATGCTTTCTTTCCTCCTGGCTCGCGCTTAATGGCACGTGCTGTGGAAAAATGATCGCAATATAGTGAGAAATTTGCGATATAAAAGATCTGCTGCCTTAGAATGAAACCGCAAAAACTGAACCACGCTATGGCGAGGGATGACTGTGTACATCGGTCTGTTAGGCGTCTTCAAAGGGTTAATAGTTTTACTTTTTTTGTGTTTTTTTTCGTGCAGTGCGCGTGCGTGGCAGTTCAGGCAAAATTTTGAGTAAAAAGTTTTGTGTATCATTAATGAATGTTTTGTGAGCCTGGAACAAATTGATTCATTTTTCATGATTTCCTGTGGGGGAATGGGTTTGGAAATTGGAAGTCAAGCAGCGTGACAGAACTGATTGTTTTGACTTGACTTTGGTTGCAGTCTAATGTGCAATGGAAGGACTACAGAGAAGGCTGAGAGGTCAGCTACGGGAGACCTAGTGTGCATGTTAGATTGTCAGACATGAGGACGTTTTCCCCTTCAAAAGTATTTAGTGGTTTTGAAGTTGAGGTTGGGACTGGATTTGATTCAGGTCAAGGGGGCCTCAATGGCCGCGAAGGCCTCACAGCAACGCAAAGACTTGATTTCAGCGCGAGCGCTGAGCTGTAGTCACGCTATGATAATGTTGTGTGGCGTCTGCACAGAGCAGACAGTGTTTGCTCCCACCTCTTCCCCCCACGGTGGAACAATCAGCGCTGTGTGATGTGCACGAACGCTGCAGTGATAATGGCAATTACGTCTGTTCCCGTCCAAAATGGCGGTCAGCGGCAAAGAGTAGGAAGACGATGATGAAGTGTGTGCATTTCTGATTAGGATTAATTGTGTCGGTGTGGGGCTGAGCCCAATGTATCCTGACTGCTTATCTCCACTGTGTTTACCTGTTATTACCATGGTAACGAGTAGTTTGCTAAACTCATTGGCCAACATGGACAGGCAGGTGAGTGAGTGCATGGGTGTGTGGGTATGTCAAGGGAGGGGCTGACACAAAGGTAAACTTTCAAACATGAAGAGGGGAAAAAAAACATCTCTACCTCATGCTGAGAAACAGGAAGTCCCCTGACGCAGCTGGGTTTATTTTTTACTCTGATGGCCTATGTGACATTGTTGCCATAGCAACTCAAAGCAGCAAGGACAAACACCCAAGTGATTGTTTTTTTTGACACTGGTGTTATAAGTCAGATTGGTTGTCCAATGACTACCCTTTTTAAGTATTACGCTAATTAATGTCTGTCACTTTTAGTGTCGCGTCGATATATTTTGCATCTGGAGGCCACATCAGACTTTTGATATCGAGACTGGCCTTGTCATTCGTGATAATAGTGAAAATGTGTATGTAAAAATCGTTGTATTTTCCGGTAAATGCAGTAGGTAGAAACTACCGGTAAACAGAAATGAATGAATGGTACCAAAAAAAAAGTAAAAGGGTTTGTTTTAAATAAATAAAATGAAATAATTGAAATTTGGTTTATTACAGATGATTATAATTAATCTACCAAATAATAAGGTAAATAAAACATTGTCAATTCTACAGTGCTGAGTATACAAATTTAATATTCCCCTCAATGATTTCAAAGTACACAAATGTCTTTGCCCGCACCTGCACCTTTCTGATGCAAAATTTGGAACATGATGAGCAATAAATAGATGCCTTCCACTCTGGAATATTGTCGTGCTATGCCTTACCTTAATTGTATGTGACATTGTTTCGATGTGTTGTGCTGTCATGCCATGATTTATTACATGATTATACTGTATAGTTTTTTTATACAGTAAAAACACAAGAGCTGTGGCTCTCTCATTACCATGGCAACCCTTGGATTGCCAACGTTGGTGATGCTTTGTCACATGACAGCCAGTCACTGCATTTGTGGATCTATATTACACATGACACCTGTAGAGGGAGTCCAGGAGCACAAAAAAAAAAAAAAATCCATACTGCTGTTTTTTTTTTTTTTTTTTTACTCACATGCGTCAGAATTTTGCATTTGGATGTCTCTCTTGACTGTTGAAGAGGAGCATATGTTATTGTCCTTATATGCCTTAAAGTATGCCCATAAATTTTAACCTTTTTTTAATATTGCATTGGATCTCCCATAGATGATAGTAAGAGCAAAGAAAGTCACTTGTAATGGCCAATCGTGTTGGAAATAATGCAAAAAGTTAATACTATAGAGGAATGCAAGATTTTTGTTCTAAAAATGTATTGATTTCGAATGGCCAATCTTTTAACCTGTTTATAAATTGTATTTTTTTTTTAACAAGGGGTCTGGAATATGCACTATAGTGCCCTAACTGCTTGTGTGCGCATGCGTGTGTGTGTTTAAGCCAAATACAAATGTTATTAGCGGTTGATGTCTCATTCCTGGCCAATCAAGTTTGTGCAGAACGAATTTGAAGTAATTACAAACCACAAACAGACACTCAAACTTCCCCCAAAAGATTTATTTCAATGTGCAAATCCATTTTCATTTCATCAGGCAGGCACGAATGAACACAAGCTGTAGCATAAACAGTCACTTCAGTCGAACATATGCAAATATCTCAGGTGTACGGGGCATAAGGAAGTGAGTGCAAATGAGACTACAGGCCCCTGTTCCTGCTGAACTGAGCCAGCCGACGTCACACACTGATTATCAGCACAGCAGGCACAGGAGACCGGTCCAGTACGGTGCCTATACTAACAAATAAAAAACAAATATACATATATTTTCAGGTCAAATTAATTAGCCCATTCTGTTCATGCAGAAATTCACAGGCGAAGGATAATAAGGGGGCCCAAAAAATAAAAATGCAATCCCGAAGTTTCACACGTGTCCTTTAGCAAGTGATGAGGGAGCTGATGACATTTTGCTTTTTCAACAGATTAGCAGTTATTAGCAGATGCCGTTATACCAGCTCCCATGAGCTGGGTGCAGCACATCACCCTGACATTGTCATAACACAATGGTGAGTCATCCGTCATACACACACAACACTCAAACAAGTGCAATGAAGAGGCACAAGACTTTTCTCTTTTTTGACAATTTAGTATAGCGAATTGTTCAACAAGCTATGTCAGCATTTTACAGCAACATGCAACCAGTAGGGACATACTCCAAAAATGTACTGTACCAAAATAAACACTTCATAAATATAAGGGACACATTTTTCAACACCAATGCTGAATTTTGCCATTATTGAATATCATTTAGAAGTTAAGACATATTATCTTGTAAACCCCAATTAGGGCGGGATATGTTCCAGACTAACCTGCAATACTATATGTGAAAATCTAACAATATAGACCATATAAAAAACGTTTTTTTTTTTTTTTTCATCTTATCGCTCCCACAGTCTTTAAAGACAACAAAACACATTGTAAACACTTAGATATGTGCCTTTAAGAGGCGGGACCTGGTGGGTTGACATATGAATGGGAATAATTTAGTCAACTGCAGATGGGGGCAGGGTTATAACGGGGGAGGTCTTTATTTCAAAACAAAACAAAGAGTAACAGTGAGGTCATTTTTGACAGTGAAGACTATGCATTACGTTTGGAACAAAATGTAAAATCAAACTTAAAACTACATTTTCATTAGAACTGGCTAGAAACCACACAACACGTTTAAACCTGTGAACTGGACTCTTTTCCACCAGCATGACTTCCATGCACATGCCCAACATCTCCCGCAACCACACTTGCTGCACAGAAGCACATTATTTTTCCAAACATTATTCATCATTAACGACAATAATGCCCGTTACTAAAAAAAACAAAAAAAAACCAATTTGCTCTTTTAATATAAAATCCTGAATTTCAGTGGCTCTCTACTGATGTAAAGTGACGGCAACCCGTGACCTTGACCTTTACTCCGACCCCTGCAGTTTGCAACCCTGTGGCGACAGAACTTAACCACTGTGAACATGGCAAACTCTGTTCACATGTGTGCTAAGTCCTGTCACCGCACGGCCGGGTAGGGAGCCGAAGAGGGTGTGCTTTTGTGTGAGTGAGCAAATTAGAAAGGTGTGTGAGCGCGTTGCATTCCTCATGCCAGCCATTGGAAATCCCTGGCAATGTGATTCAGTTTTTAGTCTCCAAAATCACCCTGCCAGGAATTCCCCTGGTCAACAGAGACGGCCCGCGACGGGAAATCGTCGTCATCGCCACATCTACAAGACAACATAACGGTCACCATTACCTTCCATCGGCCACTGCCCTTGCCTCGTCTCCATGTCCTTGTGTGTGTGTTTCTCGTCAACTCCCAGAGTTCCCGTGGCCTCTTATAAAAATAGCTTTTCAATGACAGAATGGAGAATTTGGTTAGAAGGAAGTGGCCAGTCAAGTGGCACTCCCTCTAATAGATGTGCGCACCAGTCGGCTCTGTTCCTTCATCTTCGCCTCACGGACGAGAGAAACGCCTTAGCTTGCTCATTAAGAAATAATCTGGAATGTGGTCATTTCATGCTATTTTCTATTACTGTAAGCAAAACAACACAACGAGGTCGTTCCAAAACATCCACACTCTGCTGCTCGCGTTGAATAAGAGGTGCCTTTTGAAGCGGCATGTGCAACATATGAGTCAGCAGGACACTTTTGGGAAACTCCGGACTTTAAATAAGCTAAAGCCCGTCCGTGGGGACGTGGAGCGGAGCACTTGGGACAAAGTGGACTTTCTTATCACCAATCTCCTGCATAAAGTCTGGAATCATGGTCCCAAAATAGTATAATAGCTACCTACTGTTTTATTTGATGCAAAGCCAAAGCAAGTCTGTTTTGCTCCAGGGCTTACTGTATGTTCCTTCTCAGTTGTTACTGCTAACAAATGTGCTGAAAAGTGAGTATGATACAAGGTGTGATAACAAATAGTTGTTGCTAAATTGCATTTGAAGGTTAGAACTTTAAAAAGCACCAAAAATGTACCCCCTTGCTGATATTTTTTTACTCTTAAAAAGCTGTGATCGGGGAACATACTATTTTGATTTAGTTTGAATTGAAATAGAAATTAGGGGTTGTACAGACTAGTCGACTTGTCCACCACTACTCCACAATGACGTTTAGAGTGTGATGTTGACTAGTCGTTGACTAGTTTTTGACTTGAGAAGGCAGAGCCGCTTGCAGCAACAGATGAAATCAATCTGCCACCTTAATTGATTTAAATTGTCTTCCATATCTAAATGCGCAGCTTTGGTAAGTGAGGGAGAACCAGTAATGCGCTATCAAAGTGGAAAGAGAGCAGGGAATTATTCCAGCGCGCACAAATAGGTCTGTGATGATCTGCAAACAATATATTCCCACCATGCAGAACCGACCATTTTGGAAGACTGACATCATCAGTGAGTGGACTTTCTTTCACAGTAGTGTCAATTTCAAAAAATGTTAAATTACGTAATCCCAAATACAATCACCCGCCAATGATGATGAATGGCTAAAAAATCTAAAGTAACAAGCTGCTCTATCCAGTTAGTCGCAGTCACTCGGATTTTAGGATCCTCCACTTCATGGAAAACATTCCTTTTTTTTTTGTACTTTATTACATAAACGCTCTTCCCTCATGGTCCCAATCAGCACCTAAAAAAAAAAAGAGGGTCATTTAAGGTTCCAACACCCATCAAAGCCATCATCCAACCGACTCCTCCCAAACGCTCCATCCCGTAGTCCTCTCATTTTGTGCTATTTTCTTTGCCTTTTCATCTTTTCCATGACTTTTCCAAGCTTCGAACCCGCAGCTGTTCCTGCCGATGGGCTCATTCCTTCCCTTTCCTTTCCCTTCCCTTCCTTTCCCGTGTGATGACGCACACCGTCCAACACCTCACCTCAAACGCTCGCTGTGTGATGTCTCACTTTAGCGTCTTGTTTATTTTGTGTGTGGAGCCAGTCAACGCGACATGTAACGCTCCTCTCTACCGGGACGTTTATTATGGTTAGATGTAATCATAAGCTTCTGCGGAGCCGGCTGCGGCTCGTCGTCGTGCCAACGTTGCGCATCCTGAGGCATAGAAGAGGAAAAATGAGTCTCAGTGAGGGATGATGGCCAGGAACTGTACCTCAGTGGAGAGTTTGCATTAGGGCACTGGTGGGAAAAAAACCCATCAAAACTTAATTTGAAGAACGCAGCAAAGGTGCAATTTGCGCCGCGGCTTTGTATGTGACGTCGGCGCCCGTCCGTCTCTGTTGTGACGTCTTGTCGGAACACGACATTGTTTGGACACAACTGGGCTGGAGAAGTGAAACGTCTCATTCCTGTCCTGCAGGTCACGTTCACATTTCTTTTACAAAAGACTCGTGCAGGCTCTGTTACACCTCTGACACTACCTCCGAGGTGGAATATTGACAAAGCGCCTTATTCCTCCCCATTCGGTGTCAGTGCAGGTGATACGCAGTGACGAAAAAAACCCTAAAAAGACAAGACTCAACCAGAGCAACTGCGTTGATTCTGCGCCTGCCAGCTGCCGTAGAAACAACAACATAAATACAAATAAAATGTGTCATACTGTACGCCCAGCCTCTTGAGCTACAAATGTTGACACCGCGTGTGCCTGACGTTGACATCGGTGCGCGACGTGCAGACGAGTGTAGACGTGGCCGCTGGCTGTTTTCACTGACTGTCTCTCCTCTACGGGGTTGACTTTGCCGTTTACACAAGGGCACACGGTTAAGTGGAAAAGCCTCTGTTGAGACAGCTGGGTCTCAAGCCCTGGTTGTTTCAACACATATCTTCTCCCGGTGCCCTTGCGTGTGCACACATACGTGCGTGCGCATTGAAGAGATGCACACAGGCAGTGTGCCAGCACATAATACTATTGATAAACAAACACGGTTATGTCAGCACCGCTCGCGGGCAAACATGGCATGTGCGTTAGCTGGCTCCTCACTCGGCCACATAAAGCCCAGAATAGCGCCAATACGCGCTGATGTGACATCATTCGCACCTCCAGCGTGGCAAGAGCTTCACAGAGCCAACAGTGCAGCCGTGCGCTTAAATATGATATACTGATATTGATCGTGCTATTTAACAAAGTGCAGTAAGGGGTACCCCAAAATATTACTTTCTTGCTGTATGCCCATTACTCCATTAATCCAATATAACGTTTGAGGATAAAGAAATGCATCATTAATGACAAAAGATTATTTTTCCGTACAGGTACTTCAGAGATAATGTCGCAAAACCATTCACGCTCTCAGCTGTGTTTGCAAAATGGCGGAAACCAGTTTGAACATTTGCGAAAGCAGGCATGAGTGGATTTGATTAGGGAGGAGAAGACTTCTTTCTATTATGCCATTAAATTGTATCAGTTTATTAAATTCAACTCATTAGACTCGTCTTTATCAATAAACATCTAAATCAAAATGAAATGGCCAGTCAACTAAGGAGTAAGTCCTTTTTTTTTTGAGTTTTTTTTTTTTTTAGACAACCTGCGGCTTTCCATTGCATCCCTTGAGATGATCAGACTCAACCTGTCTAATGTCAAGAGTGTACAAGGGTTAACCCTAAATTCCTCTTCTTTGAGCGTAAACGCGCTGTGTTTGCTTTTCATAATTGCTGATCAGCACCCCTAAAAAACGCTTTTAGTGCGTAATTGCGGGGACTTTCAACAACAATGTTGTCATTTCGAAGTTAGCAATAGGAAGGCTTATTGGATATGTGGTGAAAATGCAGCACACCACCACCGGATCTTTGAGGCCACACACCTTGGGTGCCGTACCACACCCTGTTGCTGGCTTACTAGCAGACGCTGCGCGTCTGGGTATGTGCGCGCATGTCAGCGTATTCATTTCATGTTGCGTGCGAGGGTGTAATTATTACTGAGCCCCTGACATTCAACGACATTCAAACACTGACTATCTGGTGCTACGTGCCCGGGTGCCTTTCGCTCCGTTCCACGCTGCACTTGGCTGGGAATCAGTGGGATGGGCCGCTCGGGTGACATTCATCTGTGGGAATTCCAGATGAAGATTTTGTAAAGAACAGAAAGTCTCCCGGGACCACGAGCTCGGCCCCGAGCTCGTGGTTCTGCTCCGTGTGTAACTTTATCCTCGGCCTGGTCCTTTGCCAGTACACCCTTACCGCCACCAGGCCTCTACTTAGTCCACAGCCGCCCTGCTGCCATGAACCACAAATGCACAAATGGCGGCAGGAACATGCGCACGCTTTTATTTATTCCACTACGCCATCCCTTCCCTGAGCCTGCTCCCATTTTTTGCACTCCCTCCTCTAATTGTACCTTCCTAGCATTCATCTAAATGTTTCCCTAATGGGATACATGCCGTATAGTTGCACTCTTAGGCTCCAATTTGGTGTTAACCAGTGCCTCCAGAAAGGGAACGACGGCATAAAAAAAGGCCCTTCCTTTCATGGAGTTTTGGGATCCTACAGACTTACAAGGCCTTGGAACAATGAGAGGAATGTTTGAGCAACTCCAGCCTCGTTTCACCACTGCCGTAGCATCCCGTTCTCTGCTTCTCGGCGACTTTTAACGACCCCAATCACAGCCGAGGTTGCGCGCTATGACTGACGCGTGGCCAGGAACGTTGGCACGCACCCACAGCGGAGCTCGCCGACGGTTGCGCAGGAAAGCGGACAAACAGGTTGAGGAGAGCCAATTATGTCATTCACAAGGGTGGAGTTCAAACTGTCAGACAGACGTGGAACCATCCCATTCAAAGCAACTATTTATGTCCGACCTTTGTAATGGAGACCGTTCCACTCATACAATGCAAGCGATTGTTGTTGAATGAGCGTTCACGTCCCCTATCAACAAGTTGCAGCCTTTGCAAAAATGACGTGAGCCTCGCTGAGGAGGGCGCACGGTTCGACACGCAACAGGAAGTAAAGTGTACGGACTTGCAGGGTTGTAAAACAGTATAACACCAACGGTGGTCTCCTCGGGGGAATGACGCACCTACCTGAGCGAACATTGTTACTCCTGTCTTTCGTCTGCCGTTGACTCTCATCATGCGCCCCAGTGGTGTGGCCCAACTACACAGATGTCAGCGTCTCTCTCTCTCTCTCTCTCTCTCTCTCTCTCTCTCTCTCTCTCGCTCTCTCTCTCACACACTCACTCTTGCGCTTCCCCTCTCTTTCCCGTGGAGTCTCTCTCTCTTCCTCTGTGAGCACTGCAGACACGAGTGTGTGTGAACGCGAGTGTGTCTGGGAGCCAGACGGGGTGAGTGTAAGCGAGTGGGCGGGGCCGAGCCCAGTGCAGGGGATTCCTTTATGACGATGTCAGATGAGAAGAGACCTCCCCTTCCGTGTCTCTTCTCCATCTCACTCCCAGAAAGCAGTACAGCCACACACCCGCCCTCCCCCTCACATGCTTTCCCACCCACAGGAAAGGGGGCAGGGAGCTAATTGGCCACACAGCCGCTAATAAACGAGCAAAGGCGGTCGAAGGCAATAGCAGGCAGGATGTGTGCAGAAGTTCAACAGACAAGCATGAGGAGATGCTTTCTGTTGGAGTCCTTTATGTACTGTGTATACCGGTACTTCATTTACATTAGTTGTTAAAACATCCCCTACAGGACCAATGTCAAATTTCTGTCAACCTTGGACTGAATAATTTGTTTGGTGCTTTACCAATTAACACCATTTGCATTGATTGGTTTGAGTCTCTCTCGCCCAAAGTCTAGTCTAGAAACTGGAGCCTCCAGTTTACCCGCCACCCAAGTGAGGTCAAGCGCTACGGAACAGGGATGGATAAATTGATATTTTTTAGCAGGGAATGAAACATAAAGGCAGCAAGGTAGATAAGATAAGCAAAAACTTTATTGATCCCATAGTTGGGAAATTCAGTAGCTGTTTATGTGTTAAGAGATGTTAATTTACATTTTGAAATATTATCCAAGATTCTAAATAATGTTCATTGCTACCATATAGTTGCCAGGGTCTTTTAGAATACTGTACTCCAAAATATTGTTTTTCCTTTAAATTATTTTTTTTTCTTGGGACATTTCCAGCTAAAAATACTACAAATTGAATTGAAGTCAATTTAATTGAACTCAGTTTATAAATAAGTGCTGCATTGTAATTTGGGGTGTTCTTACTTTTGGGTTTACCTCGATATAAAGTTTCTTGAAAGTATTTTTATTTGAGCAGTTTGAGACTTATCTGTTGATCTACACCTGTTATGATTGTGACCCCCCCCCCCCCCGCACCCCCCATAAACACACACTGAGTGCCAGCATCACAATCTTCTGAGGGGCGCTATTAGAGGCTTTACAACTTCCCCTCAAGCCTTTGTGTGCATATGTGCGTGTGAGGACAACAAAGTCCTACACAGACAACTACGCCCCTGTAGACGTCACGCATTCCACTTACACACACATGCACACACACTAGCTTGTCTCTTAGCAACACATGCATTGAGGCCAAGTCAAATGACTGTGCCAGAAACACATGACTGCAAGCACCTTTATTTTTTACACGGGATTATATCTTCGCGGGTACTTTATAGCAAAATTTTATTTTGCTTTATTGTATTTACACTAACGATCGCGACATGTACAGAACAATCCTCGACAGTCGAAATACTGTACAGTAAACATAACTGAAGTGAAGAAAAGTTTATTTTTTGGGGGGGTCAAAACTCGGGTGCTTCCTGTGCACACTCCCTTCTAATTTGGCCTCACAGACATGGCAAGTAACAGTCAGCACTGTAATTAGCCAGACGACAGATTAGACTCAACAATGGCCTCCAAACATAGATTTTACAGAAACGTGAGGCCACTCCCACTTGTGTCATGATTTCAAATGATTTGGTTGGTAAATGTACAAGACGCATTTATATTTATACGTATATATATATATATATATATATATATATATATATATATATATATATATATATATATATATATAGATATGTGTGTTCGTGTTTTTTTGTGTAACAAAGTCATCAACTTAGCTTCTGTAGTTGCAGCTTCCATGAGATTGTCCAGGTGTAACTTAATATATGGTCAGTCGGTTTGTGTCGTCAACATGAACCTTTAAAGGCGCAAAAGTCACAAGATTATTTGTTATTTTTCTTGTTTTTATTATAGCATCCAGGCGGATTGAGCTGGCTCAAATTTTGACATGAAAGGGTGAATTGAGATTTTAAGTCCTCCTTCCTGTTCAAAAGGGTAAAACATGAAAAGGCTCACGTAAATTGAACGAATTTGCATTTTATGACAGGTAGTCAAATAAATTAGTTACCGTAAAATAAGTGCCTTAATTTTTCTGTATGTATGCTTGGATGCAAGTGTGCCAGCCAATCACATGAGATATTAAGCAGGCTGACCATCTTGGTGTGTGAGTGAGTCATTGCGCAACTCTATTATTGGCCCCAATGTCTGGGAGACAAAAAAATATATTAATAACACTTCCTCTCAGTTGTTATGTGCTGTCAGATCAAATTATGCATCAAATAGTTTTATGTTAAGGGACAAATAAATGAATGTGGAAACTAAGCATGAGATTCAAGATGTCAATCTCTCTCAAATGTAATGGGAAGACCATCACATGCAAAACCATGCTTCTCATCTTGTGTCCTTGGGCCCGGTCCCCCTCAGATGGGTGGATCTTAAATAAGGTAGGCCTTAAATTCTATTTGAACTTTTCCTCGGTGTAACTACGTCCTATAGTCATAATAAAACATCCATGCTAGTCAGCAGGTGCAGCCAACATAGATCAACAGTATTGCTCGGTTTGTTTTTCTTGGACATGTCACTTGTTTGTGTGGCCACTTGTTGCTAGGCAGAGTTCATGGGGCTCAGGCATAATTACCCCATAGGCCAATTAAAATATGTCAAGCACATTTCGGACACACCCACCAGTGGCTGGCGGCGCAACGATGATGCAGCAAGAAAAGGGAAAATAATATTAAAATGCAACAGTGCAGTATAAGAAAATGCATTGGAAAGAAAGACTGAGTGTCCCTGCTAAAAGCAAAGAAAAACGGTTTGGTTTGTTTGACTGGCTAGTGCTACCCATGTAGAGGAGGTGGTGTAGTGTTTTTGGGGGTCACTGTTACTATGTAAACTATTTATGGACCTTTTGGTGCTGGGCTCATGAGCGTTCGGCCTTGACTGTCTATTTCTGTGTCCAATTCAAGTGACACACATATCCGATATGGCTCTGTGTACATTCACAGAACACATGAAATAGCCCGCGTGCGCAGACACACATATCGTGCGAAAATAACTAGCGTCAACTCCAATCAGCGACAACACAGGAGTAATCAATGATATATTAATCTTAAGAATGTTTAACCTTGGATTCAAGAATTAGGATTTGCAGAGGAGGTAATGCACGTATCGTATACTATATATGTTGTGACTGAACAAGATTGTGTGACTTGATTTATGACTTGCTTAACATGAGTATTAGATGGACTTGCTTGAAATGTTGTGGGGCCTAGACTTGACTTGCCTGATCTTTGCCAGAATAATTTGGGACTTTCTTGAAACGTGAAGGTTAAAACTTAAGACTTATGACTTATGACTCTCACATATGTGACTTACTCCAGTATATAGCCGATCTGTGCATTTACGCTGCAATTACATTGGCAGATGTCCGATGCGAATCAGATTATTATCCACATTTGGAAGAGGACTTATTCCGATCTGAAGATATCCATTTCCATGTGTTTTTTTCCCTCTCAACTTTGCCATGACTCATATCCCAATTGCGCCACTTGAGAGCAAAAAAAAAAAAAATATATATATATACATATGAATTGTGTCACTTGAATCATGCAGTGTAAATCAAGCACTATGTCATTTAGCAGATGCTGAAGTGAGGCTTACGGTGGGAATTGATGAGGTGTGCGCCACTCCCAGCCATCAGTACGGCCGCCATCTTGGCACTTCTTCTTTCAGGCTGATGAAATGGTTTGAAATACTGTACATTAAAACTATTTGACTGCAAAAACTGGTCTTGAAAAAAGAATGGAGGAATATGTTAATTTAAGCAGAATTATAATCAAATGGAAGATGAAAATTTGACTAGGCAAGATTTCTTTAAGCAAATATTCCTTTTTTTTAACAGAAAGAAAATAAGACCAATACAAATAATTTTTTTATTTTGAATTTTTATTTGATTTTTAATTTTTGAGTCTACTGACAACCTGACAGCAATTTCAACAATGTGTATGTGGTCCGTGCCAGCACTCTGGATTCAGAAGTTGTGGGGCAAAATATATTTCCATGGCAACACATCAAAGCTGAAATCTGATTGGACAAAAAAAATCACACAACTGTCAGACAGCTGCGCAGTTAAGACTCACGCTATGAATTAAATTAAGCTAATAGACTGCTGGAAAGAATTATTACTATTTCATGTCATTTGTAAACGTAGGTCCGTGCTTCTCATACATCTGGACCAACAAAGAAGGCCTTCAAGGCCCTGACTGCTATTTATTTACTATTTTCTTTATTAAAACAAAAATAGGGGGGCTGCAGTGGGTTGATTAATGGCATTTCAAATCATTTCAATGAGGAATACTGAATTGATTTTGTAGAGTCGCGAGCTTGGTCATTGAACAAAGCAAACGTGCAAGTGAAAGTGCCACTGTGGTTAAGTTGGTCTTTAGCTTAGCTCGAACGGTGTCATCCACGTGTGCATCACAGCGCCTCGTTAGTATCGTCTTATTCCCTCCCCCCCCCTCGCCAATAAACTGTCAGCTAGTAGGTGGCCTTCCCTCCTCCAACTGTCAGCTTTTCGTTTCTCTCCTCATCCTCAGCCACTCCACCCTGAACATCCCCATTCACTCCCGGGACACTTGAGCTCACTGCTTTTTATATGGCTGGCTCACTCTGGACCACAAAGCGAGCGGCGGGTCATAAAGTGCACGAAAAAGATCTTGCACGCATTGGACCGAGGCCCCGCCAGCCATCTCCGAGGCTCCGACTGGATTCATTTGACTTTGATTGCGCTGTCCTTATTCTCTCTCTCTCTCTCTCGCTTTGGTATTTATGTGTTGGCAGTTACCGTGGAGACAAGACACACAAACACTGTGGCGGTAGACAGGAAGTACTGTGGAACCACAATGGCGTCACTGCGGCTCTGCACTCGCTCGCCTCGCTCTCTCCCGTCTGCCTGAGCCAGCGCGCATGCTATTATCCTTAGCGAGGGAGACCACACGGCTCTGTCGCCGCCTCTCTCGCACCGTTGCTTTTTCAGCTGCGGCCTTACTCTCCTCTACCTCGCCAGCCATGTTTGCTGCGCTTTGGAAAAATCTCATGTCTGATTTGCGGTGTCTGTAGCGCCCTGCTTCTTTCGCTGATTTGCCGGAAAGCGGTCGGTGCTTCTTTCAGTCTTTTGCGCAAGTGGCTTAGTCATAATAACTTTACAAGCATGAGACTGTGTAGCACAGTTGTTCTCAAACTGGGGCCCCTAAGGGTCCGCAATTCATAGTTCAGACTGCCCCAACTTGCGAGCTTTTCACATGAGCCGTTGCTTGGTAAATTTGACATGTTCAGCCGTTTCTTGAAGAGGAAAAATGGTCAAACGCACAAATACAAAAGGAAAACACTCACAAAATAGCATGGATAAGACACTCACAGTCAACTACTGAATGGTGACGTCGCTTATGATGTCAATGCAGTGTGCATGTTGTGTGTGAGGCTGCTACACTTGGTAAACCTTTTCTTTATAATCTCTTTCAATGGCTACGTTTACACGGACAAAATATCTTCAATCCGATCAGAGTTGGGATTAAAGTTATGATTGGATGCACTGTTTTCATGGACACTAAAAATGTTGATCCGATTAGGACTTGGGTGCTCATGCATCACACTTTCGATCAGAACATATTTTGCTGATGCGCAGATTGACCAAATATACCGGAAATAGTACGGTAGTAGAAGAAGAAGCAGCCGAGGCGACTTCCGTGTCAACAAAACATCGCTCCGTCCATTTGTACTTTATTATACCTTATTTCGCGTATTTTTTCCCGTTTGCGCTGTTTTGTTGGGTTAACACTTCCCAATGGAGTTGAAAATGTACCAGTTCAGTCTTGTGCCCACCATGTCTTGTCACAGACATGTGCGGTAAAGACGTTTTTTTCTGAAATCTTTGAAGTGTTTTCATGCGCGCCGATCAGATTATCAATCGACATAAACCACCCCTCTTGTTCGCAATAAAATCTTGATCGGAATGAGCTTGATCGGGTCAGAATATTCCAAATGGGGTGTGTAATGAGCATTTTTATTCCGAGTAGGCTTTTAATCAGAATAAATGTGTCCATGTGAACGTCGCCAGTGTTCTATTATGTTTTTATATTTCGTTTTTGCAATACAGTTGGGGGGCGGGGTTGGGAAGTTCACAGCGGCTCCCAACATGCTTGGGGCCCCCCAGAAGGTTTGCGAGAACCCCCGGTGTAGCATTAAGGGAGTCAACAGGTGACCCAGTGAGAACGCATGCGTGTGGTCCTGTTGCAGAGTCTTACATCAGAACGGCTTTAGCGTCCAGCGCACTCGCCTCCTGTTCTGCCTTGTCCTTTGTACATAACCCAACTCTAAATATACTCTCCTGGAAAAACCCCTTGAACAGATATCGTCCTCTCCCACTCCACGTGCTAAAAATAATATAACCACCTTTGCAAACTCCACCCCGCCAACTTGCGTACTTCATTGTCACTCTCTCTGCGGCCTGTCTCGCTTGTTCACTTTTGGCACTCAGCACGAGTTCACAAGCTTTGTGTGCCGCTGCCCTTTTGTTGTCTTCCACTCCCCAAACCTGTGCTTCTCTGACGTTTTCAACTCAACGACCTGTAAACTGACACTCGCCAGACAAAAGGCTTCCTCAAGCCAGCCGCACGCTCCCAACGCAACTGAACTAATCACTCGCCTTGCGCCGTGTGTATGGTGGGGCTTTAAAATGTTGTTCCCGATAAGAATGCCAGTGGCTGCATTTTTCATACGTAGTGACTTTGGCTTGGTCAGTTAGGGTGCAAGGGTCAGTTTTATCATTTGCTCGCGATTGTCCGGTTACAGCGTGCACAGTTACGTCGCTACAATCTTGTACGAGAGATGAGTTGTTGTTTCGCAAGTTTCGCACATGTTCATTGTTGTCAAAATGATTCCTATTCAAAAAGAGATGGAAAAAAGACAAGACTAAAGCGGTAACACCATCATTTTTAAAAACCTTCCCTTTGAGAGCTGTTTTCCATTTCCAAAACACTGTTGTTGTATGAACGAGCAGCAAAAACGATGCCGTTTTATCAATTTGTTTTGTTCATCTTAGATTTTAGCTTTCAAAATAAAAACAATTACCGGTACTGTGGATTGCTGGATCTTGAACACACAACGTTCCAGGAGCTTGTTATCCCAAAAACGCACCCATTCATTTTGTCAAGCGTTTGTCCTCATTAGGGGCATATGTGAGCCGGTAGCCTATCCTAGCTGACTTTAAGAGAGAGCTGGTGTACATCATGGACTGTTTTCAATTATATCTTAGCATTAGCACTTTAGCATGTGTCTATTCCTTCTCTTACAAAATTAAGTTTTGTTTCCGTTTACTAAATTGCTTGTACAGTTAAGATTTTACCGCGGTGACCTTAGAACCGATGACAATGATGCCTTGACATCAGCTGATACATTTTTTGAATTACTAGTTATGGCTCGGTTGATTTTTCTGCTGTGTGTTGTGAGCCAGAATTTGAGGTACGAGCAAGCTTCGGACACCGACCTCACAACATCTGCCCAGGATCCTCCGTATCACTCACAAAATGAGTTTTGTTCACACAACTATTTGTGTTTGACCTTAGAAACAATAAAAATCATAGTACTGATTACCAGAATAAAATACCTACTACAGGTTGAGTAAAATAAAGTTGGAGCAAAATATGGTATCTTTATCGCTTGAAATACTGTATCAGTACACCAGGCATCAAATATGGACATTGCTGAAGTATATGCACTTCATGAAAATGCCATCTTATTATTATAATGTGAATCTCCATAGTCTGTATAATTTTGATGGTCCAAAATAATTCCGCTATGTTTTTAGCAGACTAGTGGTATATTTTCTTCCATTTTGGCCTGAATTTGCTCAAGTTCTGGATTCTTGTTTGCCTTTTTCCATTTGTGAGAGTCCATTGTTATTATTATTACTTTTTATTCTTGTGGGGAAACCCCCTGGAACCGTCATGAGACCCCTCAGGAACCATTTTCTGCTCCCATTTACTTAATTCTTTGCACTTCCTTGGACATCCCCAACGGTTGCAAAAGCGATTCGCTCTTCTAACGTGCTATCCGTCGGTCTTTCGTCTGTCCAGCCATTCATTCTTCCAACCTCCTGTCTGCCTGTCCGTCCATCCATTCGTCAAATCGCCCGACCACCCGTGTGGCCAGCTGGCTAGCTGCAGCCATCGGGGATCTGGCGGGTGCTGAAACACGTAGAACAGATGAGTTCCCAGGATACACAAACCAAGACGAAACCCAAGTGGATCGTGTTGCGGTGAGCTCATCGTCAGAGCAAGAGATGAAACAAGCGGAGCAACGGGAAGGATTAAGAATAGATAAAAGCAACTTCACAGAGACTTTGGTCTAGCGGTGGGAGCATAAAGCATGTTTTCCAGGGCGATAACGCAGTCACTTGCTGCAGCAGGGATTGATTATGAAAACTACCAGTAGCTGTGTTGTTACAGGTAGAGGATTAATTAGCCACAATGTAAAAAAAAACCCACCAAAAAAACATTTTACGATTTTTAAAATCCAAAGCAAGTTGTAAAATGTCAGAGGCCTCATACACAACCGGGAAAAGTGTGAGAACACTACACAAGTAATGACATCACTGTTGACATTCATGAGAGTCCTCTACTAGCTGGATGCCTATTGTAGTACCATAACTGACCTGTGAGAGGAAGCATGTTGCCACAGGGCCTCCAGACTGCTGTAAAATACCAAGATGAAGAAAGACTCGTAGAAGCCAGGCTAACCGCGAGCTTATCTGGTAATAGGGTGTCCCTAAAGTACTAAAGTATTTAAAAAAAGATTTGATTCAAAGGAATATAACAAATGCAATCTTCAATATGACAGCTGAAGTAATGGAAAACATTTCAATGCTGAAAAGATTTTTAGATGTACAAAATGACGTATACTGTAGGCCTGATTATTGGACCTTTGCTGACTTTAACTGAAAGAGAAAAAAAAAATGCTCAAATTAGGCCTAACGGTCAGAATGTATGTATGTGTCGTACTGTATGTGGAGTCATTCTTGAGTGTGCTTTTGTTGGTCAGCGAGAACGGAAGTCTATCTTCGGCCACATGGTGTTTCTGTTCCTCCATTCAGGCCACTGACATCATTCGGCGTGACACGCGGCCGGGTGACTTCCTCCGCGCCATTAATCACACTCCCCAATCCCGACGCACTTTACAGCTCTGCACCACATTCTGCCCCCTCTCGTCAGCTTCCTGACTCCGGCATGAGCCGTCGACGCCGTTTCCCAGCCGCTTGTCCACTTAAATGGCGACCCCTGACCCTCGTCATTCGCACCCCCTTAAAGTTATAGCCGTGAAATTCACCCAGCCGCCACCGTGCCTGCTCCTCACCTGCTCCATGAGGGAGGACAAAGCGAGAGTCTGTTCTGAAACAAGGTGTGGCTTTGACTAGAAATAGTCACAGTAAAACATACAGCCGTTAGAGGGCAGGTGATATTTCATATCTGCTTAGATAACAACACAAGATGGATAATCAACACTAGGCTCTGATTGGCTTATTTTAGTAAGCCCTGGAAAGCACATTTTCCTGTGGTCGTTAGGCCTTGACCAACTTTTGTAGAAGTCAAGCAGATGTTAAAAAAATAGATTCAAAGAGTTTTTCAACTGCCATGAGTAAATTTGTTCAGAGAGTATTATTGAGGAAATGAATACGAACTGCAGTTTTCTGAAAAGTTCAACATTGAATGCACATGAAATATTTTTAGGTATTTTTTTCCACGAGCTGTTCTGTGATCTTCCAGTTGACCATAACTGATTTACACTCTGTTTCTGCTGCATTTGGTTCCCAGGCACACTTTAATCACATGCAACATAAATTTTACTAAAATGCTATGTTTACAAATACAATCGTGCTTCATTTTGATTGAAATTGTCTGAGAGATATTGATTGAACAATGTCTGCTATTAGAACCACACGACTGCAAAATGAAAGTGGAACAAGAGCTATTCTGGCATATTGGTCAACTTCCAATTTGTTCATGTTTTGAAACAATTTTCCCCTTAGGATTATAATGGCAATTGTATTTAAAAAAAATCTGACATTAACAAGCTGTACAGTCAAACATAATTGAACTACTGCTGATATTGTGACTGAAAGACAATTAAACACCAATGACAGAAGCGAAATTGAATCATACATGACATTATGTATCCCGGTTTTTCACAGATTCCCATGACACACTTTAGTGTAAAATTAATCACTGTGACACGATTAAAAAACAGCAACACCCAAAACACTTCTTTAGCTTTGACATCAAACAACAATGCGTATGCTGGCACTGGATTCCCTTGCCCAAAGTCAGCTCAGTCTCCTGCGCTCCTGTGAGCCTAATCAATACAAGCAGTATAGAATTCGAATGGACGGATGTAAACATTTTAAAATATTTTTTCTTGCACTGGCTCTTAACTCAATCAGTACCAGACATTCTCAGACCCTCTGTGAAAAGACACATACATAAATATGTCTTTGGGTTTAGTGCAGGTGTACCTAATGTTGTGGCCAATTTAGTGCAAGTCTTCATCTTGGTCTGTTAAAAATTACAGTTACATAAACCTTCAGTGTCACAAAGATTTTCCCACGCGCCCACATTGGATTTAAATGACTAATCATAATAATTGCCCGGCTATTCATTGGTTTTACCATGTAAAAACATGACCTGCTCTTTAGTCATCTTACTGTAAAAAGTTTTTTTTTTCTCCTTTTTTTTTTTTTAACCCTTTGCCCGTTGTTCATTCTCAAAATCAAATAGGCACATTGTTTGCTGAGCAAAACCAGGTGCTTGTAGACTGTGTGGGCGTAGCACAATAAATGGCTGCGTTAGTGAGTTGAGCCAAGGTGTGCTCGAAGCGGGCGTGTCTGTGTGTGGGATGGGCACACGGGCCCACTCACGTGCGCTCGCCCCCCCCCCCCCCCCCGTCCATTTTGCCCAAAAGGTACTCATCCACTCATAGGAACTTCAAATTTCCTTCATGTTTTCTCTGGACAAATGACCTAAACCGGTTCCCTCTGCCCTCACGTTCGCCCTTTCCGTGCACATTGTTGCAACTGTCCTTATTTGGCTTCCCTTTGACTAAGTGGGAGTATGAATGTGGCTGTGTGTGTGTGTGCGCGTTTCCTCCTGACTGTGACTCACTGCTTGTCTGACTCACGAGTGCTAACAAAAACATACAGTTGCCATGGGGACGCTCGCTCTCGGTTTTCCTCCCCTCGCCGTCGGCCTCCTTTTTGCGGGCACCGCTGCATCCTGGGCAGCCCTGGCACTCCTCAGTGGGTGGCGCCCATTTGTTGGGTGGGTCTATGTGTCTTACACATACTGAGAAGCTATGGCGGGAAGTAACCAGGGCCGTGCGGAGACTTTTGGAGGGGCAGCTGCTCAAAGTTGAAAAGGGGGCACCTCGAACTTTTGTGCGTGTGTAAACATTATAAATAGAATGTGTGCTAATTTGTGGCCATTCGATATAAATTTGCAGCTCCCTCGAGACAGTTGTATAAGCAAATCAAGAGCTCCTTTAATGGAAATGGTGAGGTAGAATTGGATGCCGTTAACATTAAGGAAAAAACAAAGAGAAAGGAAATATAGATCAATTTACAGCAAAGAATAACTTTATTAACGCTGTTTTTAGTCTGTCGCATAAAAGATTTGAAATGCATCACTATCCCTGAAAAAAAAAAAAAAAAAAATTAAAAAATGAGAGCGCCACTGCCACCCATTGTAGCGGATGTGCAATGACACTTTAATCTAGTACGGCATTAAAACGCATTTTCCCTGGTGTCCTCTGTTGAGAAAGAGATTGCTACAAAGAACCACAGAAACACATGAAAAGTGCTTTTTGATGTAGACAATCAACTTTCATCAGTACTGAGCAGATATGTTTGCCTGGGCGCAAGCCCAAGAGCGGCCACCTGGGGTTCTTTTTTGTGCCTTGACGCTTTTACTGCTCGAAAATTGCAGCCCGATTTAAGTGGAGGTCTGCAAACGTCACAGTTAGACCTTGTCACCTCCGCGGACCGGCATCATGTGCGCCACAACAGTTTGACAAAGGTCAGGTATGGCGCCAGCTGAGCCCAACGTCTCACACAAGTGGGCTAGTGTGTTAGTTAGGCCTACTGCCTGGAAACTAAATGATAATGATGCACCACCTAGTGGAGTCATTGTGTTTAGTTTGAGTAATTTTCCCCCTCAAACTTTCCAGTAGTATTTTAAATAACAGCGGTTTCCGAACTCGATTGAGCCAAGGCACATTAGAAAAAATCTCACGGCACACCGCCAATCAAAATTGTCACAAAAAAGTAAATATATTGAAGATGATCTTGTCTTAATTTACTCACAAATTTGCCAGAGTGACATCTGTCCCTGTTTAGTTGAACACAAAGAGACACAAAGGGGCGAAAACGGACGGTTACATAGATGGAAAAAAATGGGCCTCCGACTATGCTTAGTCCGACTATTTTTTTTAAAGTTTCCTGTCACTCGTTTATCGCCTACAAAACATGTGTAGTGCAATGCAGACAATGGACGTACACATGCATTGACACACATCTTTGACCTTTGTGTGGCCTGAGCAGCTGTCTGGTGGAGAATTCTGAGAACAGGATGAAACCTTATGCCAGCGTAATCCTCATCTGGAGCGACAAAGACTGCGAGGACATACGACAAAAACATTCAAGCGGCCAAAAAAGGCTTACATGTAATTTGAGAAAACACCGTGATGCCATTTTCACACTTTATTGAAAATGCAACTACGTTAATTGCATGTGTCAGCTTTGTAGCAGCGTTTGCTGGTTATTTAAGCGTTTAGAGAGCTAAATCCTGCTTAACATTGGTAAATTAAAAAAAAAAAACAAAAAAAAAAAAACATGTACATTGTCCACATGAATGATGTTTTTCCAACCTGCGGATCCACTTAAAACACAGTTATATCAACACATGAAATGACACACACCGGCATGTGCATGACAGCTGCTGCTGTGTGTGCATGGAATAATCCTTCCCAAATTTCTCACAAGTTTCTTCTCCACCCCGAAGCATCGCTGAGCTTGGACTGTCGGAGTTTAAAATGCCTTCATGACGACATTAATTCACAGGCTCCCCTTTGTTCACTTCACTGTCGGATTCAGTTCAACTAAATGTACTTGTACTGACGGTTAGATATATACTTCAAAACGATGGTAATTTTGCATTGTATACAGTCCACAAATCCTCTATGATTTTGAAAGTGGGCTTTAATGTGTACATGTATTTTGCTACTTCAAATGTGAACTTCAATGGACAAAGTCAATGTAGAGGAACTTATAAACTAGCAGTACAACAGTAAGTTATTGTGGTGAAGTCACCATGTAATGTTCAAAGTGAAGGCACAGAACCCCAGCAAAGCCTAACATTTCTTTCACCCTTTTATAGATACCAGGTTCCTCTCATAGGCTCATTTTTTGTCATTAATATTAGTGCATTATTCACTGAGAAAGCGTAAATAAGCCGGGTTCCACATATTTTATCACAAATATCGGAGTGTTTTTTATGTAATCTGCTATGATACGTGGTAACATTTACGGCTTTTCTTAACTTTAAATTGGCCAATTTAGTAAAAAAAATCAAATCAAATACTAGAATAAGATATGTTACGATACAATACCAATCAACTTGTGCTGTATTGTATCATATCTTATAATATTATGGTATTGGTACGGCACCATCAAATATCAATATCGAAGTGTATCGTATCATAAGCAGTGTTATAATATTTGGGGATTTTTCATTATAGTTTGTTTTTATTTTGTGTCAACTGTTTTTTTTAAATTCAGTTAGTTTTAAATAGTTTTTTAGTGCGCGTTTGTTAGTTATATATACTATATATATATATATATATATATATATATATATATATATATATATATATATATATACGATTAAAAATAGGTCACTCAGTACTGTAAAGTAAGGTAAACTACCCAAACTACCCAAATTCCCAAACGATTGTTGGACCTTCTTACTTCTGTACAGTCGTACAATAATATTGAAATAAATACATTTAAAATAAGCCCCGAAATGAATTGACAAAGACAAAAATGGACATTTTCACTGTAATTATAGCTAGTTTTTCTTGACGTAACGTATTTTGTTAGTTTTCGTTAACTATGATCATGAGCTCTTGCAACACAGTGTCGATCCACTGGCATCTAATATCAATATCACGTTGTATTACATTAGCTCTTACAATACAGTATCAATACTCTGCAGTCAGATATCAATATGACGGTATATCTTCTCTTTTAGTAAAGTCTTGATATGACGCCATCAATATCGCAATTTATCACGTCATGATCTCTTGATACACTTTTAATACGGCAACATCAGGAATGTTTCGTCTCATGATGTCATACAGTATTGATATGCCAACATCAAATATTGGTATTACAATTTATCTTATATCACATTAAAGGTACTGTTGTCCGATATTGCTAAAACAAAGTATTGTATCATGATCTGTTAAAATGCTTTTGCTGCTTTCCAATAAAAAACAGTGTACTGTACTTGCATATTGATCTGTATCGTGATACCATTTTTATTGTGGGCAACTTTAGCTGGTGAGGAGTACTTGTCTTCTGTTTACACATCATTTGATAGTCCCACCTTTAAAAACATAATTTTAATGTAATACTGTCTCTTAATAGCTGGTCACCATTGTCAACAGACATGCTTGCTTTGTACTTCCTTATTTAATCTCCCAAGTAAAATGCACTCTTCATTGCTCATCTAATCTCAAACGTGTAAATGTTTTTCACATTAAGCCACTTTTGGGAGGAAATACAACCAGACTACATAACTTTAATCATTTCTTGTCTCTGGCAAGTTAAGAATGACAAGAAAAAAAAAATCCCCTAAAGGTATATAAGGGTATGTTGTATTTGTGGTGAAAGTGCGCCCTCTGCTGCACACATTCAGCTAGTTTGCTTCATTTCAAAACATGTTAAATGGCAGCACAAAGAAAGTTTGCCGAACAGCTTTTGAGTCATCGGTTATGTTTTGTCAGTGGTTATGAGGCGGAGGGCGTCCCCTCTGTCACAGTGACCTTCTGGGCAACATTCATTGACGTCACGGTGCCCATCCGTGAACTCCACGTTGCCATGACGATGCTTATATAACACTTTATACACTTTAAATATAAAAATATGTCCGCTAAAGAATAGGAGTGATCCGAAATTATCAGGAGTTGCTCCTTAAAAATCCACTCAAATCCTCCTATCAGGTTGGACGCCTCTCCTCAGAAATTGCTGAAGAGCTCGTATTTCTTCATCCAGTCCATCTGCGGCGCCCGCCTCTTCTCTTTGGCGTGGAGCTTCCGCTTTTCCTCGGCCGCCGTGGCGCTCAGGCCGATCTCGGCGAACGGGTCCGAAAATTTACCTCGCTCGTCGCTTGCCAGCTAGAGAGATCGCACGATGCAAAGTTGAATGGTTATGAAGATGCCGGTGCTTGTGAAGATGCTGGGAAAGACCAATAACCGCACCCACCTGTGTGCCGTTGCCGTGGCTACTCTGGTTGGAGGTCGTTGACCTGATGGAATGAGAGGTGGAGCTGCCGTTCATGAGAGGGCTGTGAGATCCATTGGAAAAGGAGGGACCATCGTAATCTGTGATAACAATCAGAACGCATGCTTGAACACTTCCTTTTACAATCAACTAGCACCATATAAATAACGCTTCCTTTCCTTGCCTTACGGTGGTCCATTGATATACAAGTTGAAATATTTCTCTGACCATGCTTGTAACTCAAAACACTCATATTTGACCTTTTACCTTTCACATGGCTGAGGGTGGGGATGATGCCTTTCATCTTAAAGTACTCGTCCGCATCCGGATCCACAACCAGCAGCCAAGTCTCGTTGCCTCCTTTCTTAATGAAGGCCACCACCTCGGAGTGCCGCATGCCCTCAATGTTCACGCCATTTACCTAACGAACAAAACGTTACAAAAAGTAGGAAAGGGCTATTATTGCTGTGCCCTCATCAAAAGGAGTTTTTGCACAAGTCTATTTTATCTACCGCTTCTCCTGTACGAGCCTATCCCAGCGGACGAAAGGCTGACCAGTGTCAGGTCTACCTACCTACGTACCTGCCTACCCGCCTTCCGACCTACAGTCCACTCCAAAGGTATTGGAACGGGAAGGTCAATCCCTTTGTTTTTGTTGAGGACATTTGGGTCCCCCCTCTTTAATGCCCACTTTGTTGAAATAAGTTCAATAGCAGTCCTGCTTGGTTATGAAAGTGTAACTTCCTTGACAGATTTGCAAAATATAGGAGAGAATGAGCATTCTTGGAAATTATGAAAAAAGCAAAAAGAATTTGCAGAACTTTTCTTTGCCTTTCAAATAGATTCTGATGGAACAATCCAAACAATAGATCCTCAATTTTTCATCACACTTTCTCATTATTCCAATAGGGGGAGTAGTAGATCAACATACTGTCATATTCAAACTACTCATAAAGAAAGCGTTCTTATTTTGAGTGATGAATTATATGGAAAGCATGGACATTTTGAACAATCTTATAGCATTTATAGTAAAAATCCTGCATATAGCAGCAGATACTAATCATCTTTTTCCGCTTGACACATTGAGGCTCTGGTGTGTTGGATGGCCCTGGGTGCGGTGGGCCGTTGGCTGCGAGCATGTGGGAGGCTTTTGCTGTCTTTTCTTACCTGTTCGGTTTGTGTTGCTTTTTCAAGTGTGACAGGTGCTACGTACTGCGCTATGTGCATGTGACTGACCTCTGAATGTGCTGCTGCTTTGTATGAAGTGGGTTCCGTGTGCCTGTGGAGAGCAAAGCCGCGTCGAGACCTGGGCTTTCCTGTGTCAGGTAGTTTGACAACATGCACAGTTAGCCATGTACATAAATGTTTAATGGCGCTCCTTGGTTTCGGACCTGGTTTCGTATGTCTTTGTCCCGAAGAGCACCTCAATTGGTGATTATCATAAGGCGCACATTTTTTTCTTTTGAGGCAGACTTAACTGGTCTTTCAGGATAAATAAGATGGAACACAGCATAAGACAGGTTGTTTATTCATCGATTTCCCCCCACGAAAGGGTTCGTAATAGACGTCCAGAGTAAACAAGCATCTTTGTAGTCAGCCTAACAGGTGTCATGTTTTGCAGCCCTTCATTAACACCGCATCCCACACATGACAATGCACTCTGTTCTCTGCGATAATTAATATGTGCCGTTGGAACACAGCTGCTTCTCAAGGGACTCCGTAGGAAGCACCTGAGCGGCCGTTTGTGTGTGTGTGCGTGAGAAGGCCAGAGATTCATGATCATTCCATCTGCTCGTAATGTTCCCTCTCACTCCTCTGCATTTTGCCTGCTGCTTTAATGTAAATCAATTTTTGTTGTTGATTTCATTTAGCGTCTATCGAGTAAAATACAGTAGCTAAGATTCTTTTACTGTGTAACATACAAATTTGCAAAAAGTATTGTTAAAGTCACCCCCTCGCTTCTGTGGTATAAAACGGCTTCATACACCTTTCACGAGGTCAAATTTCAGATTGATTTTTAAAGTTTGTCCAACGTTTTACATCAGTAATGAGTAAATTACACATTTAAGCATGTATACAGTTAGGTCCAATGAAAGGATTAATTTGATGATGTTCATCCAAATTATGGTTATGTTATATCAGTTGTCCATCTATGTTTACTGTCGGGCAAGCTTAGTGACTATTAAAGTACTTCTGGACCTATCTGTAAAATCAGCATTTCATGTTTACTTCATCACAGTGAAAGATAGAAATATGCTAAAAGCAAACACAGTTCTGATTTGTAGTTGCAGAAGGAAAGAAATGGAAGTGAAACATCTTGTTTTATGACTTTAGCAAACTATTCATACTTTGGCTGTAAAAGAAATAATTTCAATTTAAAAGAAGCCCTTAAATCTTGAAAATGCAATAGTAAAATTCCAAGCCAGCTTTGTATAATGTGATGTAAAAAAAAAAAAAACATTCAAAAGACTTTTTGAACCCTCGGAGATGTTTGGCGCCTGAGAGTCGGAGACGACAAAGGTCACGGGAACGAGGTCTAGATGCTGTGAGAGTCAAACTAGTCACGACGATGATAAGACATATGACATGTATTACGTTTAACCGGCCATTTGAGGAGGGCAATCTATTCACTTTGGCTTTGATGTTATTACTAGAACTACAACACATTGTGGAGCTGAACGTGGGCAAACCCATTTGTATCACTATTGCTTTCAACACTATTACCAACCCACATTCCCTGCAAAATGATAAGATATATTCAACTTCAACGTTTAACCAACATTGCTTGACCTCAAGCAATAATGAAATCTGACCTCAAGTGGGTCCTCTCCCTGTATTACTCCTCCTGTCAGCTCCCTCCATGAGGCTGATTTATGACCCCACCAACGCCCCCCCCCCCCCCCCCCCCCCAAACTCTATATACCACCTGACCCACCTTCCTCCCACTCTCCACATTGACACAGTGCAGACCTAGTCCAGATCTCAGGTCTTGGTGCAGACACAAGCGTGACCCCAGCACTTGTAATTGCTTTAAATGCTGTGTGCACACGGGCTAACATCTGCTTTCAATAAGCCGTGTGGTTGGGCTCTTGTAAAATGCTCTGCAATTTTAGCGGTTCTTCTTTTATTGTTTGGTCCCTGCAGCTTGGCATGATGATAATGGTGATGATATCCCATAATGATAAGTCCCCTTCATAACTAAGCGGGCGTTTTTACAAATGAAAGTATCTTAAGTTAGCGATTTTTCTTCATTCATTGACTTTAATAATGAATGACAACGCAGCAGCTGACCTATTATCATTCTTTGCTGTCACTTAGGTGCAAAAATCATGTGAGCTTTATTAATACAAAGATGTAAAAACAACACGAGAGTCAAACGATCCATTTCCTATAATGCTCGTCCTCATAATAATGAACCACTGCCGTTTTTTTTTTGGTATTTGCAATAAGTGTGGTCGCACACACCGGACTGTTGGACTTTGTAGGGAATTAGGCTCCCCTGTTCTTCTTACCTCAATGATTCTGTCCTGCGGTCGAAGGCCAGCCTGTTCAGCAGGCGAGCCCGTGTCCAACGAGCGGATGTACTGGCCCGGCCTTGACCGATGACTGTGGAGGTTGAAGCCGTAGCCCGTCTCAGACCGCACCAAGTGGCACAGACGCGGAGCAAGCTCCGACGGGTCGCCGTGAAGCCGCGACCGGGACTGGGACTCGGAGGGGGCGACGGCACGGACGGAAAGCTCCTGAAACATGACATTCCCAGTTAGAGCCATGGACATATTTTTACAAGGATTGCAGTAAAATTGACTGTTGCAATTAACCCATCCCAACAAAAAAATAGAGACCCAAAAGGAGAAATGGTTAAGAAAAGGAGACACCTAACCTGTGACCTTTTGGTTACAGGTCACCATCCTAACCAGTGAATCGGAGCCTTCTTAAGGAAGATGAAATCATATTACAGTGGATGGATGAGCTGTGATCACGACAATGTAATACAAACACATCACAATATAATACAATAATTAAATAATTATGTGTATTAAATCACTTAAAAGACTAGAAAAGTGTGAGTCATGCACACAGTTGTGTGTGTGTGTCACCAGACAAAGAAGATTATGTCTTTGTCCTAATCTATTCTCTCCTTTTCTCATTTGGAGTCGCGTCCCAGTTGAGAGTGAGTGTCCATTTGCAGCATATCCCTGACAGCACTACCAGCATGGAGAACATTAATAGTTGGTGTATAATTGTGATCACATCATCACGCTGATTTACCGCCTACACGCTCGGCAAATAAGTGCAACAGTAGGGGTGCTGGATGAGTGGCAAGCCGATAGCACTCCCTCCCCAAACCCAATTACATTAGTGAAGGATATTACTGGATATTCTTATTGTTTCGAAGATGAAGCTCTACTTGGAGTATATGGAGTATAGGACCACTTTTCCACACAGTTGCGTCCAATTTAGCAAACTCTGGTTTGGGTTTGGAATAGTAAAAATTGGTCTGGCTTGTGTTTGTAGCAGGATGGTAATGACTGTGACTCCCTTGTGAGTAGTGTGAAATGATGGCAGCACCACAAAGGAGTAGTAGGCTAACGCTGGCGAGGAATGCACTTTATATTAAGAGAATAAAGTCATAGAATTAGGACAACACCATCGTAAGTACGGGGATGAAGGGAAAGAGGATGACAAAAGAGCTGTAATGTTAGCATAAAAAAGTATGGTGGAAATATCAGAATAAAACAAACAAAAAATGGGTTCATTTGAAAATATTTAAATAGGAACAGTACACAGGAAAAACTGTAATGCTACAAGAATAGAATTGTAATTTGATAACTCTATGTGAACAATGTAATATGAGAAAATGTAGAAATATGAGAATAATGTTGAATTTTATTGGAAAGTAAGTTATTATAATATGTATTATTAGAGGATTTGACTGTAAAAAAGTCCAAATATTCCCAAAATAAGATGAAATAAATAGAAACAAAATCAAACTAATATCACAAAAAAAAGTGAGACATTAATTTTGAAATCTATTATCACTATATGCATGAGCATACATTGGCGTGTGATGACACTTTATTAAACCATAGCTTTGACAAGCCATAACATATCTTGGCAGATTAATCCGCTCATTAGCATAAATTATTTTGGCACCCATTTTGATGATGAAAAAAAAAAAAAATGGCCGACCATGCTGAACTGTACTGCTTGGTGGAAATGTTGCGCACATGATGAAAGAAGGCTTGAAAACTTCCTATCATATCCCCAAAACCTAAAACTTCCTGTGGGGTTATCACAAATGCAAAACAGCAGCGCCTCTCATTCTCCTAATAACCCAGATGGCGACATATGGTTCCATTTCAGGCTCATGAATCCCTTCGGATTCTCCTTATCCTGACTTGCCAGGATTGGGAAGCAGAGGCGGATCTTCCACGGGAGAACAGGAATATAACGTCTTTCGAAAACTGGGAATTGGGCTATTCAGAACAAATAGCAGAAAAATGGAGCGCAGGAAGGAAAAATGGCAAGGAGGGAGAGTGAGTGTGTGGGAGGCAAAGCTCATCAGATGCAGCAGGAGGATTGAGATAGACAGTTCCACAAGAGAAAGAGCAATTGAATACAGCACACAGAAATGGGAGATAAATTGAGAGACTTGGCAACATGACAGAAGTTTCCAGAAGGGGGAAAAGCAATGGAACTCCGTTTGGATAAACACTGCACAGCTGGGAGTTATTAAGCGCGTGGGTTGGGGGCGCAAGCCAATGTAACCTCCGTCTGCCCCTTATGACTCGCCGCACCCCACCAATCACCCCCTGAGGTCCCGACAGTCTTGGTCGCCATCTTTCATCAGTCACAGGTTAGCTCTTGAACACGAGCATTTGCTGAGTAAGTGAAGGGTGTAAAACAGCATCGCGTGTGATTTGTGCCTCAGCAGCAGACTCCAAACGGAGAGACCACTGATTGAAATGCAATGCCTGTAACTGTGTTTGGTTTGAATCAGTACAAAATGCTTCATGTGACAAATGTTACAGCGAGGTCAGGGGCCGGCAAGACTACGATTAATCAAGCAACAAAAAAAGGCTCGTAACAATCGAAAAACAAAAAAGGTTGAAGCAAAATTTCTGCCTTGATGCAGGCCCTCAACACGCAGACTGCCTAACAGCCAGCCGCTAACCTGAGCTCACAACAGCGATCGCAATCGACTCCCATGTCACTCACCAGACCACTTCCCGCCTTTTAAAGCAACACACATTCAAAGTCACAGATATTATAGCGTGGCACACGGGTAACACCAAGTGAACATCAATGACACCTGCACCTCCCATGTGCATCATGTTGTTTAAAAATGTAACATCATTTTGTTTTATTAACTTAATAAAAAAAATATAAATTAATGCGAAAAAAATATATATAATAATACATACATTGGTCTTCACTGTGAGCTGGCACTTGACGATGTCACAATTTTTCCATGCTCTGATCGGTTGGTCAAAGCAAAACTTGTTACAGCCAACTTCAATTAGCAAAACACGTATGTAACCATCTGCAAACCTAAATACATTTTAAAATCTGAATTTGTGGTGAGAATGATGCATGTTATTTAAGTTGCGTATGTTTTTGGCACGCCATTAGATAAATACTGATTATGAGCTGCTTGAGCGCTGTCACACTGCGTTTTTGTATGAGAGTGATGGTTTCAGTCATTGCGACATTGTAACGGTGGAATTGCAAGGTGTATTTTACGACGATTAAGTCCCCACTGAAGGCCTGGGTACCGAACGTATGGCCTGCCTCTGTTTGGATCGGGGAGAAAAAAAAAAACACGTGTTGTTTTCCCTCGGTGTCAGCAAAATAGCTTGACATTTGAAAAACAGCTGGTTATCTGGCTATCGTTAGGACATGATGTGTCAAAGTCCCACATGGGAGCAGGAGGAACAGTTAGAGGTGTTGGAAAAAGCTGATTTTGAATGCAGCATGGCTCAAAACAAGCGCACATGGGAAACTCTTACACCCACTGTGTAACATTGTTCAGCTTTATGCCTTTTTACACACACGCACTACTCAACCGTATGCGGGATGTGTTTTCAAAGAGACCCATAAATTCCTTTAACTTCAAGCCACAATGGGCCCCCGTTTTTTTGTGTAAACAAGTCAGGCATTTATTTTGTTTTTGACTGTCTGGTGTACATGCCGTTTAGATTACAAATACAACATGAAACTCTGTGGAAGACCACATTGTATTCCACCAGACGTGTTGTCAATTTTCTCAGGCATTCAAGTAGATGAAAGCACAATTACAGCAGTTCCTCTGGACCGCCCCCCGACCCCCAATATTGCGCTTGCGATTTAATAATGCGATTATTTTTCAATCAATTAAACAATATCAGATTTATAATACATCAATGTTTTGGTTTTACGGATAATGCTTATGGTAAAATAAAGGCAAATGAACAATGAATTAATAATATATGCAATACAGTTTAAAAAAAAAAAACTTCTTCAATTAGAGTGTTGCGTAAACATAAATCAGTCAGTCAAAATCAGTCGGTCATAAGTCATATTTAAAAAAGAATGCAAATAAATCTGTAGCTTCATCACTTTAACTTTTCATGTTTCATGACACAATGTGGACTGCACTTAAACACTAAAATGATCTGTTCATCCATCCAGTATCCGAACCGCTTACACTCACGAGGGTAGCGGGTGTGCTGCAGCCTATCCCAGCTGTCTTCGGGCAGTAGGTGCGGTACACCCTTGAACTGGTTGCCACTGGTTGTCATTCACACTCACAGTCACACCTAGGGACCGTTTTTAGAGTGTCCAATCAACCTACCGTACACGTTTTTGGAATGTGGGAGGAAACCGGAGTACCCAAAGAAAACCCACACAGGCACGGGGGGCAACATGCAAATTCCACACAAGAAGGCCAGAGCCGCGAACCGAACATTCGACCTCCGCAGCGTGAGGCGGATGTGCTAACCAGTCGGTCACCGTGCTGCCCGAACTTATCTAGACACTCTAAATAACTTAATGAAATATACATATATGTGTAGCGCTACGGAAAGTGGCTAACAACTTACGGTAATAGACAGCCGCTTAAGTACTAACACATGATTTTGAATAGCTGTAATAGAAGTTTGAAGTATTTGTGGTTATCACCCCAACTGTGTGCAAAGGCACTCGCCCTGTTTGTGGAAACGTCACTTCCAACATCATACTTGCAATAGTTGTGTTGAATCCTACCAACACGCCCTTAGTGTAGCCAGCAACCATTTCATGTGGTTGGTAAAAACACAATCGGATTTTCTGTGCACTTTCTCTAAAGTGTTTTTCCCCGTGACACTGACTCAAACTCTAATTCAGATTCAGCGCAAAAAAAAAAGTTGACTTGCATCTCTGATTAAGAAAAAATGGCAAACATTTGTTGACCGGTGTAATGAATCGTTATTTAACAGGCCACAGTTCAGAATAGCAGACTCGGTGTCAGTTTGAATCACACTTATGTTCGTGTTATGCTGTTACAATTAGATGCGGCAAGTCAACCCTCAGGGCATTGCCATAAACCTTCATCCTTACACTAATTAGGCAGTTTTTCCAGTTGAGTATGCGTTACTAAAGGCCAATTAAGAGCAATGGTAAACTCATCTTGTGAAACTGTAGCTAATGAAGGCAGGGGATTGCCCAAGTACAAGTAAAGAAAGCCAACTCATTGGTCATGCTTACATGCAGTCAGTCCCCCTTTCCGTAACGAAACCGGAATATTAGCAATAATCTGGTTGCGCATGGCTTTGTAAACACCCGCAAAAGCCAGTAAACGTGTACCGGAATTTCTCCATTGAAAAGGAAAATTTGTGTTCTTCCATCTCAGGGGGTGGCCATTTTGCCACTCGTTGTCCACTGAAAATTGGCTCAGCTTCAGAAAGCAGGTGAGCCGTGATTGGTCATTACCTGCGCTCTGAGCAAATGTGATCTTGTTTTCAGTTGACAGAAAGTGGCAAAATGGCCGCCCCCAGAGATGGCTAAAAAACATTAACATTCAATATTGTTTTTCCACAAAAAAAAAAAAACGAGGCGAAAAAGGGGGATAAAAAAATCCAAATATGAAAAATATTGAGGAAAAAAAGAAAACAAAAAATATATGAATAGGGGCTCCCGAAAACCGGACTTGGAGATCCCTGGTCTACATGTATTGCTACACCATTTGTGTTCAAATACTGCTCAAAAGGTTACAACACTGTGACTATGATGCTATTTTTGTTAACCCGTCTATGGTGTTTTGCAACGCAAAGATCTTGGACATTCCAAAGGCAGTTATGTCGTTTAAAATAAATGACGTGTAATTATTTTTGTTTGCTGTTTCGGTTGACAGTAAACCTCAACTGGTAGTGTTAATAAACAGATTAAAGCCTCTTTTTTCACACTCTGACTATCCAGCAAGCTGCTCTATGCTGTCAAGTGACTTGAGTTGAGTTTGTTGCAACCATTCAGCACTCGTGTTTTGATTTTTTTGCTAGTAAGTCAAAGCAAAAAATCGTCCCAGTGACGGCTCGGATCTCGAAAATCTTGTTAGTCGAGTCACTCATAAATAGTCTGTACTGTATGAAAAAGCAACTATGCAAACTGCAGTAATATTAATACAATGATAGACATTGTTGAATGAACGTACTTATGTAGTGACCAAGTTTTGTTATACAAACAAAATGGCTAAAAAACGCATAAAGAGGAGGATCGTTATATTTCCTCATGTTTCCTCCAATCATTATGAACATACCTGCTGGCTGCGAGTTACTTGAAAGTTCATCATAATTAAAAATACCGCAAGGATTGCATAGCTCATGTTCATACCAGAGAGGAACACACAGTAGCATTGGCAGCACACTGGGCAAATGTCACTGTGGGTTGGCATGGCGACAGCCAAGGAACATGCGGACTAACCTCTGAAGCGTTAAAACATACAAGTAGGACAGTCCAGAGTTGTTAATGCAGAGCTTAATCAGACTCTTTACTACAGGAGCTCTTTTGAATGAAGACATTTTCGGTCTAAAGCTGTCTTGTATGCAGCTGCCGTGAGTGTTGCTCAACTGGAGAGGAAAGGGAACTCGCTCACAGAAGGTCAGTTGAAAAGACGGGCCGAACGGAAATAACAGATGGATGGGGAAGAGCAGAAAGGGATTCATAAAGATGAAAAAGGGGAATTAGAAAGAAGGGACTCGAGAGAGGGAGGACATTGCATGAGACGAGAGCGAGAGAGACGAGAACAGGAGAGAGAGAGAGAGAGCGAGAACATGAGAACCGTTGTTTGTGTAACCGCTCGGCCTTGTGCGCTCTTCTTGAGATCTCTTCATAGAGCACGCTGACCTGCTGCAGCCTTGGGATGTTTCCATGATCGTAGCACTGCGTCAAGCCACGCAGTGTGCAGGAAGAAGAACAAGACATCGGCTACATTTGCAATCGCCTGCCTGTCTATTTTTATTTTGAGGGGATCAATCGTTCTCTTTGAAAGGTTTTGGCTTGGAGACAATACGGTTGAAACTAGGAATGGAAATTTGACTACATTTCCCATTTAGGGGAAAATGATCAAGTAATTGAATTCTCAAGTTGTCAATTCTTCGATATTGGGGGAGGGGGACTCATGCCAGACTCCAAAGTGTGTCACTGGGCGCTGTTATATCTCCACAATTCAGTAACTACATAGTTCTCCATCTTTACGCATTGCCAGCAATTATCTTCAAACATGTATAATGGATTTAGAAAAAAAATCTGCATTCACTTTGCAGGGTCTTGACTGAAATTGCCCTATCCCACATTGTTGTCAAGAGTGGGGAAAAAAAGAAAATCTCAACCCTTTATCCAGGTCTACATCAAAATGTAAACATTTCTTTCATGCTCCACCTCTCCACCAAGTTTCAGTCCATCAAATTCTATATTTGAATTGACTTTCCCCAGCCAATACAAGTACAAAACAACAAAATGAAAATGCAGGCACTGGCCCTCTTTAGAAATGTTTTTTTTAAATTTTTTTATATTCACTGTTTTTGTGTCCCCACCCTCACTTTCTGTTTTCACGCACTCGATGTGTTGATATCAGTGATGTCATGCACGTTCACACCCTTTTTATCAGTAGTTGGCAGATGTTCCACGTTGCCTCTTTTGGCCGTCAGCAAGTTTGTTTTCTGTTAACAGTGTCCAGCGTCATGTATATGTGCGTGTTTTCACACTGGATCGGTTGGTCTACGATATAACGACTCTCAGTATAAGCCACTGAATGAACAGAATGTTGTTACATATAAGGTCTGAATAGTTATTTCCAAACACGCAAGAAAATGAATCATTCTCTGACTATGATCTTTTGTTGAACATGATCAGGCTGAGCCAATTAATTGTTTGAACAGGATAAAATCAATATTTGTAAAATTTGGTGTTCTGTGCAAACAAATGTCATTTTTCTCTAAATAACCCAAATAGATTTATAGCATTTTGGAAAACGGCTCTTTATGTGAATCTATAATTCACGGCAGTAATAATACTAGATGTGACCTTCAGAGTTACTTCTGCAAGCTACTTTGTGGATGCAGATCAATAATTTTATTCACATTGCATTTTGCAACACTTTCTTTAATTTGCCAGGAAATAATGCAATCTTCCCAATGTTAAGATGCCAGACATAAGCAGTAGATGGACATTACAATATTGTTTAGCATGAGTATTTAAGTTTGAAAATGAACGTGCGCAAAACCTACTTTACAGCCTCCAAAAATCAAAGAAAAGGCCGACAGAGTGGCAGAAAGTGTATTGAGGAGACAGTGATAGTCGACACGTGGGAATGGACAGCTGTGCGTGCCCACAGGAGCAAAGTGAATATGTCAAAGGACAGAACACATTACAGCGAGACTTACATTAGACAAGCCTTTCTGTGGCACATAATGAAAGCCAAACAAATAACAAGGTTGTTGCCAGCTCTGTTGTGTGGGCAGCACATGCAGATCTACACATCATACTTCACGTATGTAATGCATTTTGACATTACAATAACAGCTGCAAACTAGTATGAATGGCACACCGGTCTGGAATATGGACATCACTATCATCACCGCTGTTGTTGCCATAGAAACCTAAAATTACTTACTTTAATGGTCTACAATATTGGTAGACCACCCAGGACAGATCCCAGCATTACATTTTTTGTATACAGGTTTGTATATGGTGCTTATATACACTTAATTGTACTATAAAATGAGGATGAGACTTTATAGCCAAGTTTAGTAGCAATTCAGTGAGACCCCAAAAAACACAATTAATTGATGCCCCCTAAAATAATTTATCATGGCAGAAAATGTCAAAGTCAAAGTGCTGTTGTTGTCTGAATGAAACTCATCAACTCACTTCAACACAGTTCCTTGACACCAAACGCCACAAGACCATTTTTGTCTAAATGAAACTCCTCAACTCACTTCAAGGCAGTTCATTGAGACCAAGATGCCACAAGATGTGCATCAGAGTTTTCCAGCAGCATGTGGAGATTCACTGTGTATTTTCCCCCCATAGGAACTTGAATTAATCCATTCAGGGTCCGACTGTCACATTTATAACCCTTTATGAAGTAAATGCAATGTTTGAAGTAACACTTTCACTTCAAAGTCCCGTGAATTAATATATTTACACGTAACACTCCCAACTTTAACTCATTAACTGCCAGACATTTTCGGACCCTCTTTTACCCTAAAGTTTGAAAAAAAAAAAAAAAAAAAAAACAGTGAAAAAAATATAAATAAATTCCTGGGATTAATGGCTGGCCTGTGAAAAAAAAACGTTTTTGGCAGTGAATGAGCTCAATGACTAACTACTAATGCACACAAACATGCAGTAGCTTCAGGGTAAAACGTATTTTAGAAGGTATCATGATGATAACACCTTACATAAGAATTTGCTAGGCCAGTTTCCCCACATTCAGGACAGTAGACATATAAATGAGTGTACTGTACTTATTAATAAGGAGGGCCTATCATTACTTGCCATTATGTGTGACGTATAAGACCCAAGCCCGTACAGGACTCAGTAAAAAAAAAAAATGCTGCTCCATTAATTATATTGTGGATAGTCCATGTTGTCGGGGTGAACACACATTTATGATCAACACTAAATGACACACAGCTGTGCTCATACACTCCTTCCATACAACACACTCGGTTGTTTCTCCAGCATTACGCACCGAACTGAGTTGAATGTCAGTCTTGCATTTCCCCCTCGAGACCCTTTCACATCCAAGAGGGCAACGCACACACAAACGCACCATCCAGACCCCTGCGTCTTGATGTAACGTGGTTGGTATTCGAGAAAAGATGGGGTTGCACCCGGGGGGTTTACTAAACACGAGCTCCAGATGTTAGTCAGAAGAACTGCACACTCGCTCGCTCTCAGCAAGTCACTTAACAAGCATTTTAAGGTAAATGTGATGGACCGTCGAAAATGGATAAAAAAATAAAATAAAATAAAAAATGGCTTCATAGATGAAGCTTTATAGAGTGCAAGATGACGTCAATACTGTGAAGGTGCGGAGGAAAACTAGTAAGACTTTGACCAGAAAAGTAAAAACAAAGCACAAACCAAGGTCAACTTCAGGATGGGAATGATGAGAGGAGAAAAGTATGGAAAAGCAAAGGAGCAGCTTGTGTTACCACATAATCTCTCAAACGTGGCGGAGGCCGTGTTATGACATGGCCGTGTACGTCTTGTAATGGATGGGCTTCCCGGTGTTTATTGATGATGTGATGATGACTGCTGACAGACTGTCCACATGAATAGTGGGGTGTACATTATATGCTATGCTCCAGTTGACCCAGATGCTACGAAAGTGACCTAAAACATTCTCTAAAAGCAACTGAAGCCAAAAAAAAAAAACCCTTAACGGCCTTATCTCAACCCTACCGATCACAGGTGTCAATCCCCCCTTCAAAATAAATGTAAAAATTGTTGAAAAACAATTTGCTGGCTTCTGATTTAAAAACCAGTTATCTATCATTCTGTTGTGTAAATGTGGTAATATAAGGCGATCATACATTAATATGGGTTCACAGTCATAACGGCCTTCCGACGGCAACCGTAACGACGATGTGGCCCGCGCCAAAAATGAATTTGGCGCCCCTGCTATAGAGCATGTTTTTCACGAAAAGGGTATTATGGTCATTTGGGTTCTTGGGTGAGCTGACTTCTGGCTCAATGCCTAATGAACAACCTTCACGCGTGCCCTGAACATGAGCGTGAAGCCGATGACGAGACAGGCTGAGGTGCTGACTGCCTCCGGATAACTTCCATGATGTTACGCGACCGTTGACAGGCCACATCTTTTTCTAATATTTAACTTAAATGAGGAAAAGGCTTATGAAGTATGTGTTTACTGTGCACCAGAGATGATGCGCATGACTCCACGATAATGGAATGTATCACGCATTAGATCGGGATTGAAGACTGAGACTGAGAGCTGCCCTCAATACACTCACGCCACTGTGACAGGACATCGCTCTTGAAATATGAATGTTTGCACTTGGTCTTCTGCATTGTTATCAATACTACCACTGCTGCCTCTTCTTTCCCTCTCTCCGTCGTCCTGGAGACAGAGGTCAAGAAGGATGTTTGCAGCAGCCACTGTACGCGCCTATTCACTGTCAAAAACCAATGCGACACGCTCACATTCCAGCACGACAGTCACAAATGAACTGAATTAGACTCAGAATGAAGCAATTATTCAGACACGATCACTGCATGCTCTGCAAAATACAAAAACGCTTGACTTCTGTGCAATAGGCAATTATTCCACCATGTTTGGACACAAAAACGGAGTAATATAATTAAGTAAATAGAACGTAAAGAAATGACATTTTTTGCCGCGTTTGTATCTTCAATTCAATGGCCACTGTGCTGCTCCTGATGTGCGGTCCTTGGCCACCTGGGGGCAGTACAATACAGACTTACGGGTATACATGGAAATGGTCTCAGCTCTTCAGTAAGCGCCTTAGTCGTTCTTTGCAGAGGATAAAGAATATATGCTCGTGAGTATTATGTTATCTGTGTATGTGTTGCTCCAACATTTGTGTTAAAATATCCATTGCTTAAACTGCCACCATAAAGCACATACATATCAAACTTCTAATCGCAAGACTGAGTAAAAACTTGTCCAAATGACGGCTTCTCGAGTCAGTTGTATCTTAACACTGTACATGCGGCACAAAAAAAAAATCAATGGCGTGTTGCAAATGTTTCCCAGTCAGTAATTCTGACTCTCCAGAATTAGGGCATAACATTAATTCATGAAACCCCCTACAATTTGTACTAAATTCTTCAATCAATCCATAACGGCCTTTACAAACATAGATGGGAGGCCAAATTCAACATTCAGGAGCACGCTTTTCCACTAAACCTGTGGCTTTTAACAAACGCCAACATTCTTTCCAGCGTGTTTAATTGAGAATCGGAACAATATGTCCCTAGCAACAAGTATCCTGTTTAGCTTTCAACAAACCTGCCGTGGTTGATCAGGAGTGGAACAAGAAGACTGGGAAGCAATACAACAAAACGCCACAAGATGTTCGCAGGGGATCGGCAGAATATAGCACCTTCAGTATAGGAGCCAGGAACATGTCTGGCTGAATATTATGCTGAGCGTGCAAGTCTGGTGGAAGAGGGACTGCATGCTATCTGTTTAGCATTCATTTTCATTATATGGCTTCCAGTGTTTTACATGAGTGTGCGCCCCCGTGTTGGCAGTTAAGAAAACGGTCTGCCCAGAAAGTGGCACCCGACACGTCATATTGGCGGCAAAGGGATCCGGTCACTCGACACCCTTTCTGTGCATAACGGTGTAAAGACAAGACAGTTCAGGTATGCGCTCCGGTTAGATGAGATGTATGAAACACCCAGATAAAGGAGTACATAGACAAACAAGTATGCAATGTGCAGAATGTTGACGTGTGTAAAGGACACGCTGACAGAACAAGTGACTGTCTGTGTGTGACCGTCAGCGTCGTCCCCGGCGGTTTCACAGATCAAAAGGAAAGTAAACGTGCTTGCAACAAAAGACAAAACGAACAAAATGGGGGGGTTTTAGTGTTCATGAAGCAGTAACCATGGGAATGAACACAAAGACGAAGAAGACGAAGAATTTGTAGGGTGTTTACTTGACAAATATGTGACTGATTATAATTGCACCAAACATTCACAGCCTATACAGCGGACCTCCGCACACTCACGTTTCTGCTCTGGCGGGTTCGCTTTTCACCGTTTTTTTTTTTCCAATGTTTCTTATACAGTGGTATCCCTACTTACGAAATTAATTGGTTCTGGAAGAAATTTCTTGAATAGAAAATTGCACATGCTTTGTTCTGATTTAACAAATTAGTGAAGGTTCTATGCTGCGCCCATTGCAGAACTCTTCTAGAGTTTTCAGTAATCACGCGGCGGTAAGCCACATGGACGAGTGACTACGCGAGACAAAATGTGCTGTGTCAGCATAAAGGGACGGTAGAATAAAAACTTCCATTTCTCCTCCTCAAGCGGCATCAATACAGCTAATACTACTATATTGTTCTGCTAAACTGGTATAATGACAAGGCTGACAATGTGGTTAAACCTTCCTTCCGCTCTTTCTTTCAAAGTTATAACGCGAGAGTGAGACAAAAGAATAATTCGTTGAGAATTCCCAGAGATGACTCACTGGGATTCCTCTCCATAGGTTACAAAAGGCAAGCACACTTAGAAAGATTCCGGATATAACTGATAAGCCGTGTCACATCTCCCGTTGAAAGAGAGCCACTCACATATGGACTGGATGCTTCTAAGTGAGAACACATGTTGTGGAAAAGCATGTTTAGGTTCCAGCGTGAGGAACCACGTCGCATTCTTTCTGTCGACACGCATCCAAACAGTGAATTTAGAGCGGTTGAAATGCATCATATTGCTGTCTTACCCCTCAGAAAAAGTAAAGTAGTTACGACAAGATGTTAATAACTACAAACGGAAGAGAGTCAAAAGGCTTTTAAATGATGTTTGTGTGACAAAGATGCATTTCTGTGGCTTTCCTGTTTTGCTGAATCAATGCCAAATCTTAATTTTTCAAAGGTCACAGCGTCTGAACCAACTGGATTGTTGACCTCTTCTAACATAACATCTGGAAGACCTTCAAAAAAAGCCTTCTGGCCACTCAGACGATTTTCATGCTCTACGTGACAAGCTCGCCAGTCGTAAAGCGTCGCGTGAGCTGGATGTGGATAAACTAAAATAAGGTACACACATCACGTTTTTTTAACACCTTAACCAATTTTAAAATGCGTCAGGCCCCACACAGCTCCACACTCCAATATGTACAGTATTTTCTGTTAAATACGCTTTCAATGTAGTTAAAAAGTGTGTTTGAATATGTTTAAATGTGTTGACAGGGTATGGGAGGGGTAAAACAAAAAAAAAAATGTTTTCATGTAGTGTCCCTAATATTGTGGATTTTCACTTTGTGGGCATAGCCATGTGTACAAACAAGAACCACTAACTAGCGCTGGTACATGCTGGCAGATGCATGTCACTCTAACTCTATTTCTGTCAGTAATTATGGAAGGAGATGACGTGTTGTTTACCTTCTTCATAGCTAATGACGGTAATCTCTTGGTGTGTTTTGGCACTTGACAACTCGTACTCCTCTGCAGCATGGACTGCAACAAGGCAGAGGCGTTCCTTTCCTCCTCGCGCTTGTCCTTGCTGGGGGAGGTCGGGAGCGAAGCCGGCGAGGGGCTGGGGGGATCCGGGGGCGAGAACGGGGGAGGCGGCTCCTCCCCGGGGATGGCCATTTCCTCTGTGGCCGTGAGGCGCAGATTACGCAGACATTCGTGCGTCTCCTGGTCCACCACCAGTAATCTAGTCTCATTTTCCACGGCCTTGATACGCTGCACCACCTGTGGGATGGGAGACAAAGTGCAATGGTGGACACAAACGAACACTTAGAATATTCTGTGAGCAACATCACCTTCAGAGTTTGGGCTAACCAGAAATCTACATTGACATGATCAAACTGCAGGAATTTGATTCGGATATAGTGGTAAGTATGTTGCAATCTTTCAACTGCACAGAGTGGCAAAACCGTACTGCTCTGTCACATCCTCATTCCTGTCCACCGTCATAACTCAGTGACACCTCTTTCCGGAATGACTTTCTAGGCACTTCCACACTACAGTCTTGATCAACAGGTTTGCAAACGGCAGCCTTCATGTCTTCGGAGGTCAATTAGGTCACGTGTGACAAGTGTGAGCCTGCTGCACTTTGCTATAAATTGTGTCGTATATCAAAATGTAGTGTTAGAGATTGAACCAGTAGATGTAGGTTGCGGCTCTCAAATTCAAGGCCTGGGGGCCAAATTCTGCCAATATTTCATGTATGTTCAGAAAATAAAGTGTATTTTTTCAATTTTTCAATCCCAAAATGTTCGTTACAAGAATATGTTCTATGCAGCCCCATTGGAATAAACACAGCATTCTGATTAATATTGTGTTTGTGGATTATGAGTTTAGCAGTAAAAGACACAACAATCTTTATCTTTACCATATGGCTTCTTAACCGGTTGTGCACAAAAATAGTTGCTTGCCGCCAAAGTATTTTCCATGACACTGCAAATTCCATTTGTTGTTAAAAATATGTAATGACTTGAGGTCATTATAAAATTACGTTTATTTCACAGTCACAGCTGTTGTCTGAGGGAAACCATAACAACAAAGTGTCCTGGTACGAAAATGAGTTTGACACCACTGGCTCTAAGGCATATAGGGACTTTCACAATTTTAAATGAAACTTTTATCAAGCCTGTGGCTTTTCACTGTAGGTGGTACGCCCCTCAAAATAGTGCTTTTGACACGTTGACAGCATTTTTTAAACGTCTTTTTAGCGGGGAAAAAAGGAGATCAAAATAGACCCCATATAATTCACAATGATGTAGGGTAGCAGTCAAACAGCCTTAATATAATACAACTATATACTTACACAAATATTATTTTAAATAAATAAAATACGTATAATACAAATACTGTACTAAATAACTAAAACATTAAAATTGTAATTATAAGGAAATATAATAGTGCTGTTAACAGATTCTACCTTTTTCGACATAAAAGTAAAAACGGGGTAGGTTGTCTAGGATTGTAATTTGAAGAGTTTTAAAGTATTTCCATGGGCGCCCTAATAAAAGTTGAATTATGGGGTACGACGGTGCCACATATTGACTTGAACTCCACTGTGGCGGTGTGTATTGCACTGTGAATATTGAATACCTGGTGGTGCGTCTCTCTCTCCACGTTGTCACCGTTGACCGCAACCACCCGGTCCCCCGCGCGTAAACCAGCCGCTTCTGCAGACGAGCCGGGCTCCACTTTGCGGATGAACTGGCCAGCCTTGCCTTTCTCACCGTGCAAGTGAAAGCCATAGCCTTGCTCCCCCTTTGTCATGACACAAAGCCTTGGTTTCCTCTCGCTCGCCATGTCCCCTTATACTTGGAACCCCTCCGCAGAGTTCAGTTGATTGGAAAAATTGCAAGTCCAGTTCAAAAGTGGACTAAACGCATACCTGCCAATTACGCCCGCTTTCCACTGTAAGAGAAACTGCAGCTACCAAAAGTTAGAAAATCCACAGTGAGAATACGTGCATTCATCAGCGACCATCGCAGTGTTCCATTCCAAAATGTGATCCTCAGAGGTTCCAATGCAGCATGATGGATGTTCATGCATAAGTGAGCTCCAACTTTTCCCTCGACATCTAACCGTAACAACAGCTCGCTTACACTTGCACAGCCCATGTGGGGCCTCAGTCAGTACCACCCCCTCGGCCCGGCTTGATGTTGTAAGACGTGAAGTGCACACAATATGGTGCAACACCGCCTCCAAGTGGCACAATTGTTCAAGTAAACCTAGCGTGGACTTGAGTTTAGCAATAGGCCTACATTTGTTTTTATACCAGTGGTTCTTTAACTTTTTTTTACACCAAATAAAAAACTTCAGCTCTCCTTCTCCATCAAGACCATCAATAAAATGCAGCAGCATAGTTAGCTGCAAGTGTTCTTCAAAAATGGGAGATGGAAAAAAAAATACTTTTGATATTATTTTAAACCACTGTAACATTATGCACAGTTTGAAGATAGCACTGCATTTATAAATAATGATTTGGTTCAAATGTATTGCACAACAAAGTTGGGTTACAAAAAGTACCTTAATAAAATGTTAAAACCAAACAGATTTCTTTCACTAGAGCAGGGACAGGCAACTTAAATACTGGAGGTGGCCCCATTTTTCATCAGTCCTGGGTGGGGGGGTGGGGGGTTAGGCTAGTTTGGCGTCAGATACAACCACAAACTTCCTATCCACCTTAAATATGGACAACATACGTGCAAAATACGTGCTCTTAATATATTTCATTTCTAATAGTACATATTTCAATTCAGGTATAAAAGATTCACTACCCTAACCCAACAACAAAGACGCAAAAACAAAATAACCAGATACTGCAATTTTTTTGTCAGTGCAAAGAGCTCTCTTGCATAAACCACTTGAGATGTATTATCTCCTCACAACAGACCAAAATACAGCCAACAGCACACACACGCACCCCCCCCCCACACACAAGCAAACCAGGAGACTAAAAAAATGCACATACAATAGACTACTGTTTTATAACCTTTAATTGAACCAAGGCCCATATTTTCACAAACACTATGATTACTGAATGAATGATGACTTGGTCTCAATGTACTCACAAATGTACTTAATGTGAAGTCTGGTAATGTTTAGTTGAACATGAAGATGTCATTCTGTTGTATGAATGGATTCACAGGCTAATTGTAGCATCTGCCATCTACTGAAAGAGCATTTAGATATTCTGCCTCTCATTATCCATCAAATGAACAAAAATATGTAGTAACTAAATCATTTTCAGACCAGTTAAGTGAAATTAGATCATTCTCACGACACACTAATATTGGGATTCTCTGCAGTAGACAATATCATCAAACCTTACATGTGACCACAGGGAGACCAGAATGATCAACAGAAAGTACATCATAGCGTAGATTGGACCACCAAATACATTATAGCACAGAACCATTCAACACAGATACTACATGAGCAACAAGTACTGTATATTGAAAGCAAAGACAAGGTGGCAGACAGATTAATAGAAAACAAACATGAACAGAGGAAAGGGACTTAGGTATTAAAACATAAACAAAGATGCGAAGCTAAACTAACTTTCATCATCTTTTTGTTTCAATGCCACAGTTTTCATTTAAATACAATATTTCAACAGCTGCCTCCAGTGAAGGTGAACACATACACATGAAAGCAGGACATTACAATGTGCTATTTGTAATTTTGCAATGTTAAATCAGTTCCCAGGTGTCTCAATAAAAATCTCTGACATTCTTCCATCACAAAAGATTAAAAAGTGCATCCATAATCCACTTGTCATACTCAGGTCGAAATCGCTTGGTTTTGTGGGGACAGTCGCGATCGTTTTTTTTCACAGTGACCACAAGAGGGAAGCAAAAACTAAAGGTTATACTGTAGATCGTGTTTTGGTTGTTTTCATAATACAGTAAACATAAACGCACGCCATCATGCTATGAGTAAAGTGCATTTACTTTTTTTTTTCTCCAGCAACAAGTACAATTATCACCAAAAAGCAGATGCTATAGCTGTTGCTTTGCCTTGAGCAAATCTATTTTATGAGCGAACTAATGTGTAGAAAAAAATGAAGTGTCATGTGCCATGGTTTCAGGCCAAACAATGCCTTTGTTATAATAATTGTCACTGACACATGAATTATTTAGCTTCATGACATTTAGTCACGTCAACATCGGGGCAAAGGCGTAGTTCACGCGCTCCCCTTTTGTTTGTTACGTACTTTGAAAGTTGTTGGAGAACATGTTGACTTTTTCTTTTTTTTTATACACTATTCAATGACTTTACATTTTCATTATAATAAGGATTATCATCAGAATCTATATTGTATGTGTTTTTTAATGCCACCACAGAAAGGGACCGGAGATACCTAAAAGGAAAACTGTGATAATGAACCTCTAATCGAAAACTGAACTTATTGTTGAGTGGTGCACACATTTGCTGCTTAGTTATTAAAATTAGAATTATGATAAAAGACAAAAGGTATCCATCTAGTCTTTATGTGAAGTGACCATTAATATCCCTTTGCACGTCACATCAAAGCAGATGAACTCCACACAAGAAGCCCAGGGCCAAGATTCACAAAAGTGACCAATATGTAAAAGTTATGAAAATGCTTCTTTAATGGGCTAGTTAGGTCAGGGCTTGTCAATTACATCCTACTTGGCTGTTCTGTATATTTCCATTGTGGTTGGGATTCCTGGCTGGCAAAAGAGGATGGTGGTTGTCCGGCGGCGTGTCCTTGAGTGCAGCCTGTTGGGCTTCCCTCTGATTTACAGATGCAACCCCTTTGGGTTTGTGGAAACAGAGCACCTTTTGAAAGCTCTGTCTGAATTTGTCTGAGAGGAAGCCGTATAGGATTGGATTGGCGCAGGAGTTTACATAGGTGAGGATGACTAAGAAGAAGTAGACCGCTGCCGTGGCATTGTTCTCAGGGATGATGTGTACCAGGTTGACGATGTTGGTAGTGAAGAAGGGCATCCAGCAAAGTACAAAGACCAGGACAATGATCACCACCATGCGGGTCACCTTACGTTCCGACTTACGCCGCTTGGTCACACCTGCACGCACGCCTGCTGACCTCACCTGGAGAGAGATGAAGATGATTATTTCACTAAAACCTTAAGGAGGAAATCTTTCCAAACATTTTTTTCAAGAATATGTCTATGCAGGTCCACTAGTTGAAACAAGGCTATATGATTCATATGAAATATGAGTTAAGCAGCAAAATGCACCCATTTTTAGCCATCTCATGGGGCGGCCATTTTGTCACTTCTGTCGACTGAAAATGACATCACAGTTGCTCAGGTCACGACCAATCACAGCTCACCTGTTTTCTGAAGCTGAGCTATGATTGGTCGTTATCTGAGCCCTGATTGTGTCTGATGTCATTTTCAGTCGACAGAAGTGACAAAATGGCCGCCCCCTGAGATGGCTAAAAACGGGTGCATTTTGTTGCTTAACTCATATTCCTCAAATACAATATTAATCAGAATGCTGTGTTTCAACTAGTGGGCCCGCATAGAACATATTCTTTAAAAAAAAAATGTTTTGGTTGACTTCCGCTGGCAAAAGTCAGTGAGACGTGTACCTTGATGACAATGAGCAAGTAGCAGATGCTAATGACGAAGAGCGGTCCAAAGAAGCCTAGGATGGATGTGTAGAGGATAAAGACAACAGACCACCAGTTCTGCATCTCGGGCCACGTGATGTTGCAGGTGTTGAAGCCCTCCTGTACATGCGAGTAGATGGTGACCGGCAGCACGACCAAAAAAGACACAACCCACAGCATGCCGCTGAAAATCTTGGCCACCTGCGGCCTCCTCCACGTGGCGCTGCGGATGGGGTGAACCACCGCCAGGTATCGATCGATGCTCATCACCGTCAGGCAAAAGGTTGACATGAACTGGCTCATTGCGTCAGCAGTCATGCACACCTTGCAGAAAAAATCCCCATAGGGCCAGTAGTAAAGCACGCTGTTGGTAGCCAAGAAGGGGATTCCTAAGATGTAGAGTTCATCCGCCACGGCTAAATTGAGGATGTACATGTTGGTCACTGTTTTCATCTTGGTGTAGCGGATCACCACGAAGATGGCCAGCGAGTTACCAAGGAGACCCACAATGAAGACGACGCTGTAGACGATGCCCATGACCACACGGAAGGGCAGCGGCTCTGTCACATTGGACATGCTGACATTGTGTGCCGTCATGTCGGGCTGAGGGAAAGACAAGTCCACTTCCTCAGACACTGATGTGATATTGTATTCGGCCATCTTTAGACAGGTTTATCCAAATGGATTATAGTTGGTGACAGCTCATAGGGAAAAAAAAGAAAGTTGAAATCATTATGTGCAATATGTGCAAACTGTCATGACATAGTGACATAAATGAAAGTGGCGTAGGCAGATGCTAGCTAGCTAACTACATACTGGAGTGTTAGAAATTGGCCAAGTAATTGTAACTAACTCACAATTGTGCCGGATAACCGCTTAAATGAACAAAAAAGAGAGTGTTTTGGCAATGACTTTCAAGATATCCATTGGTATTGCAAATATGTGATAACATTTGGATGAACATGTCTTCAGATTTTGACAAAACACTATTTAGCCCATTTCCCCCCCACCTTAAAACCATACACTCTGTTTTAGTTGAATTAATTACTGTAATGTTGATGTATAAGTTGTAATAGTTTCATTATTTTTGCTGTATCCCTGTGAATTTGAAACAATTGTTATTTTATTGCCGTTATCTTTAAGGCAGTAGTACCCCCCAATTTTTTTTTCTGCCTGGAACAGGCTCACGGTAGTTCCAATTTTTCACAGACAAAACATTTGTTGATGAGTGTGGAGCGTGGCAGGGGAGGCAAAATGCGGGGGACAGGTGTGCTGACGTATATTCTTGATCGTGACGTACTGTATAAGCTCCAACAAAAAAAACAAAAAAAAGTCTGTGTGTCCTGGTACCAAATAGCCTGTTGACCGGTACCGGGCTGCAAATTGCATTGATATGTACTCACCTACACCAATTTGATAAATGCTAGCTGTCAGTCTTTTTAACCTGGGGCTGTAGAAACGTGTTGCACAAATACAGTCACTGGTTTGATGTAAAGATTCAGTGAACCGCGCTCCAAAAACAGGAGTGACGTGCAGCCCGCAGTGCTTTGTTGAGAACACAAACACCATGTTTGCTTCAGGCAACGTGTCGTTTGACATCTTGGGCCACCTATTAGTCATTTTTAGAGCATTATTGTCCATATGACTGCATCTTTATTTGGCCTGAGGCCAATTTTTGTCCTGACAAATTCTAATTAAATGTAGTAAACACAAAAACTTCATACATTTAGTACATTGTAAATCTATTGCTTGTATACATTTGACACAAAACGTTTTCAGCTTGGCTATGAAAAACAGCTACACAATATGTAGATTAGCGGGATGCATTAATCAAGCCTTAGTGAAACTTTTTTCTCTTTTTTAAGTTTCAAAAGCCCATTAAATCTTGAGCACACTCTAGAAAGCCATAACATAGCCCCTCTGTTTTAAAAAAAAATCATTTTCTCCATATTTAATTTTTTGGTTTGTGTAACTATTATGCCACATCTCAATTACACTGTTTATCTTATAGGAGCACTGTAGTTTGTGAATCCCTGCATAAGTGTTTTAATTCCACAATTTCCCTCACACATCTGTCTTTAGTTTGTAGAACTTGACTCTCACCGCAGCCTTGTTTATCTTTATGTTCTATAGTAAGTGGTGAGGATGGGACGTATCCTACCTGTCGCCGTGCGGCTCATGTGCTCTGCGCCACCGTCATCTTGGAGTGATGCTGTGCTCTCTCAGAATCAAAGCGCTCTCGGATTTCGGAAGGTCAGAGAAAAGAACTTTCCAGCTCTGGTCTCCTCGTCACTTTGAAGAGTCATGATTGTGGACGTCAGCACGCTGCTTCTGCCATCGTCAAAGACCTAAATATGATGATGAACTTTTTACTCTGCAGGTTGGGTTGGAAGCGTCACTCCAGGGACGACACCGTGTTGGAAACCCGTCAAGGATGGATGCTCAGTGAGTATTTATGTGAGGAAAATGTCACCCCTCCTTCTGATGCCAAAGTCCCACCCATGGGTGGGTGTATCTACAATTCCAGCTCAACAGCGTAAAAGCATACATTTTATCCCAATTTCTGTCAGTTTTTAGGGTAACCATTAGTAGCTCATACAATGAGCTCTAGAAACAAACACACTATGAACTGTGAGTGTGTGTGTGTGGGGGGGGTGTGTGTGTGTTGTGATGGAGAGTAACACTGAGACTTTTGAGTGAGATTTGTGTGCAATTAGGCCACTGTTTCGGTATTTTCCACGTATGCATCGTGTTTTGTTCACAATGGTCAGTTGCTGACGTCGTTCGAAAGGACCTGTTTAGCTGGTCCCAACTCGGACCAGGTTGTAAGTAAACACACAGCTGTGTATAGAAACTTGCCCCGCAGGGATGTGCTTAGCCAAACAGCACATAGTGGGTGATGATATGGCTCATTTAGATTATATCTCGGCTAATGGGCGCCGCCGACAGGTTCCTCAAAGACACATATCGCTCAGCACATAAAGATCTTAGCATTGCAAGTTAAAGCCAAGAATTGAATGAATAAATGATGAATGATTCAGTTCATTTCCAAACATTTTTTTAATTAGATAATCAAGAGCGAAAGGACACATGTATCAGCATTTGAAAAGGAGCAGATAGAAGTAAAAAGTTGGATATCCTCCCATTATTATTATTCCAGTGTTGACAATTATTTATAAGGTGTGTTGTGTCATTTTGGCTACAAAAGAATACACTAAAACTAATGGTTAACACGTGTTTGCTTAGTAAGAGACTCACAATTCTAATAAAACCCCCTTCTACCCTGAATGACGCATCCGACGAGTTAATTTGGTGCCGAGTAACCCAGTTTGACACTATTATTGTTTATTTTTCATAGTCTCTTAAAACGCATTTAAATAACATTTAGCTTGGTAGACGTCATGGTGCCAGTGTGCATTTAACCGTGCTGCCTGCAGAGTTTTGGCATGAAGATTAGATACATATTATAATACAGAACGATTTTTGTTGTTGTTTTTGTTGTTAACCCTGTGATTCATTGGGGATTAGTCCAGGGCGCACTTAACCTCTCAACAAAAGTCAAATGTGAGGGCCATAATTAGTGACAAAAAAAATATACACACAAAGTAAAAAACAAATAATTTATCCATAAATTTTACAAGAATCCAGTGAGTGCCTCATCAAATCAGATTGATTTGTTTTGCATGCGGGCACTCAAAACAAATGAAAACCACAATGCCACTTGTAAGCTTTTATTGATTCCCCTCAACCCCCCCACCACCCACCCCTCCTCCTCTTGCACTTTCACAACATCCTCCCAAGGCTCCAGAGGGGGTTGAAACTCAGTTGAATCGCAAGCATCAAAAGAGGACAACAGAACAGTGATCACTGAAAAAGTGAGAGTGAGGTCATGTGTTTGCTACAATTCTTTTGTGAAGTTGAGAAAAAAGACAGGTTGGAGACCCACTGTGACCCAAATGCCAAAATATGGTGGTTGGGACTAATTGCTGGAGGGGTGCCGCTTTCCCTGCTGAATAAGGTGACGGCCCGTGACTCTTTCCATTATTGCATGCCAGGAAGTGCACCAAAATGTGTTAGGATTTGCATCTTGGCAGGTTGCTCTGGTGTGGAAAATGTGTGCTGATTGGCCTGGTGATGTGCTATAAGTAAAGGTCATTGTTATGATTTCATAAGAGCATAGATACCACAACACATAAGCCAAGTTTTGATGGTAAGCAGAACTGATATGACTTGGCACAAAACATTCTTTATACAGTCGCTTAAGTCTGTAGTTACATAAAGATACAATTTAGCTCAGCTTGCAGTTATTTGCCTGTTGCCTGTGGTGCTAGCATAGTGCACAAGTGTTTAACGCGTCTGCCTTACAGTGATCTCCCTGTGCGTTCGTGGGTTTTCTCTGCCTACTCTACTTCCTGCCACATTCCCAAAACGTTCATGTTAGGTTAAACAAATATTTTTTTTTAATTCTCCATAGCGAGTATGAGCATGGTACATGCCCTGTGATTGTGATTGACTGGCAACCAGTCCAGGGTGTAAACTCCCTCTTGCCCAAAGTCTACTAGTCACTTTCATCGAAATGTCTAACAAGCAAAACCAGGGGCGGAGCCAGAACTTGGCTAATCGGTGGGCCTGGAAAAATCAGGGTGGGCCCGAATATTTCTCTCTCTGAGCACAATCCTCCTGTCCCGACACATCGTATATTCAAATAAAATGACAAACCGAATAATATGAAGTTCAGATCTTCCTTAGACAACCCCAATTATGCCATTCCAAATAGTCAATCAAATAAAAACACAACAAAGTGCAAATTACAATTTTTTTTTTTTTTTCTATGAATCTCAATGGGTGGGCAGTCTGTCAATCTGGGTGGGCCTGTGCCCACCCAGGCCCACCCATAGCTCCGCCCATGAGCAAAACACATGATTATTGTGAATATTTTCAGCAAGCCTGGCCCATCCTTGTCACCTGAACCTTCAGATGAAACCGCATGAGAAGAATGTCATTAGATTTCATTGACATTTAGTTTCTTTCTGCAATAGTGGAGTTCTGTGTTGGATCTTGAGTGACATTTGAGTGTCCCTTGTGCAACCCAAATCGCAGTGGATTTCGCTGCCCTAGAAAGATTATTGACTTTAACATGCTTCATTGATAGACTACAAGCAGTGAAAGCAAAAAAGAAAAAAGAAAACAATCCTCGCTTCAGTTGTTTCATTTGACTCAGGTTCACTCAAATGCTACTCCGGAGATTGCTGTGCAAAAGCTGGAGGATTAGTCTGACGACGTGCTTCAAAGGAGAAGATTGATGGCGTCAGACTTTCCGGCTTTCCTTGTATGAAGTAAATTTAGATTGGCAATTGTAAAACGTTTCTTGACTATTGGAGCTGATGAAAATAGAGAGAAGTAGAACAACTGGAGAAGGAGAACAAACGACATCCTCTGCCTCCTACACATTAGTTTTATTGAGGATATTAACCTTTAGGTGTGAACAGCGAGATGCTGATAAGAGTATTTCATCACCGCCGGACTGTTCCAGCTTCGTTTTTTTTTGCGTGTCGATGATTGTATTTAATGTTTAACCTTATTTAACTGTGGTGGCTATTTAACAGTCATACAGCACGATATAAATTTATTATACTCTCTTTGAAAAGTAAGACTAATTGTTGAATTCTTTTGAATAAGAAAACTTCATCATCTAAAAGTGTGCCTGCTAGACTTTATGTTTACTGATTTTTTTCCAACATTGCAGCATCAAAATAATTTGTTCGGAAAATTGTATGAACAAATCTAGTAAAAGAGTGCCGTATAAAATATTCATTCTGACTTTAAACTCGAGGGTTTAACAATTGTGTCAAGGTGCTGTGCTCTTTCTTGAAACTAGAAAATGAAAACCCCGTCATATGAGTTGCTAATTCATGTAAGAAGATTCATTTGTGACATAACGTCACACCCATAATCGTAGTAATGTCATGGTTTATGATGGTAATAAATTGATGTGAAGACCGCGGGATCATTACCTGTATTGTTTGATCATTTTCATTTTATCAGGATCCACAGTCGTACAGGCTATTTATTTCTCTCTTTATGGCAGTGATACAGTTTTAATCATTAACTATACTCCAGTCCAGTAGGTTTAACATACATTGAAAGTATTCACTGACATGAACTCAAGTTGTTTAATAGAGAATGAAAAAAAGATAACGGACATTCTGTTGTATAAAAAGGTAGCTAAAAGTTGTACGCACAAAATGATTCAAGCGCAGGGCACTTTTCTTTTTTTTTCTTTCCAGTTTTAACAACAGCTTCACTCCGCGCTGACACACAACACGAGGCGTATGGAGTAGACAGAGTCCAGGATGTAAACACAGAAATTGAGAATGGTCATAACGGTGACCATCACCAGCTTATCCCATGAACACAGGTAGCCACAGTTCGCTGGTCTCGGATTGTTTCGGAAACTAAAAAAAGGCCAGATCACCATGGCCGTCATGTACATCGCCGCTGCTAAAATGTCATAGACGATCACTATCTTGTCAAAGAATGGGAGCCGTGAAGTCAGCTGTCCAACAGTGAGCAGGATGATGAGCATGGCTAGGACGAAGCACAAAGAGTACACAGCCACGCACCACTGCAGTTCACCACTGTTGCCGTACTGACTTCTCTCAAGAGATGTGAAAATGAGACAAGCCAGGAACGTTTCCAGCATCTTCATTATCCCGGGCAATGTGGAGAGGAAGCCTCGGATCTGCCCGCTGGGCCGGAGGCGATTTAGAGTCACCTCGCCAACGTAGACGCCGCAACACACCCAGGACACCACGGAAGCGCCGATCTGTCGGTGGCAGACGTTGCAGGTGAAAAAGGTTGGGTAGATGACGGAGGCAGCCAAGCACATGAGGCTCGCCAGCATGGCGAAGGCGGTGGTGAAGTCGTCCCAGGCAAAAGGCAACTTGGTGTTGAAGGTGGTCAACTCCAGGATGACGATGAGGAGAGTGAAGAAGAAGCAGAAGCACCAGGTGAACATGCACCAGGCCCAGTAAGGAGAGGGGACGTACCCCACCGAGGCCACCAGGCTAAAAGACATACACGTGAGGATGGCGGCCATCAACCGCAGGATGCCCACCGGCTGGGTCAGAGAGTGAACGTCCACCCGGATCATGGCTAGTCCGGAAAATAGCTTTGACCTGAAAAATGATCCTCTCACAAGACTTCTCTACTCATTCCACTTCTTTGCACTGCAACGCCCAGCAAACCAGTTTGCGAAGCAGATCCCGTTGAAGAAATCCGTGTAGGCGAGAAACACATGATGCGTGCTGGTTAAAACCGAAACTCAGCGGGCCGGGCGTGTAGGCAAACAGAGCATCCTTGGTTTAATTGTGCACTTTATGGCCTATGGCTGTCATTGCTGATTGGACCTGCGCTGGTTGTTATCAAGACCGCATCAAGACACGGGCCTGCTGGACTTTGCTCTCGTAGCCTCATTCAGAGGCTTATCTACAACGGAGTTGGCCTGTGGGCTGGAGAACGTGAAAAATGGAAAATGGCTCCTTCCTCGAGCCGGGTCGTGACAATGCAACTTCATGAACGAAACAAAAACCAGAGAGTTTTAGAAAAAAAAGAGAATCAAGTGACATTTTGTGCTCATCAAACGAATTCAAACGAACTATAGTAATGGCAACATGTTATTAATTAATTGTTAATTCATTTTAATCCACGTCAATTAATTTCATAAATGAGCTTCCGGCATTTGTTTTAAATTTATTTAATTTTGGTAATACGATACAACAGCACTCAACAAATACTCCATATATTAAAAAAATCTAAAGCTAATGCTAAAACTAATGAAACCTAAAGTACATTAAAACATTTTTTTGAAAAAAAAAACCCTCCAAAAAAAAGATTCAATTTAACTGAAGTAAAAAAAAAAAAAGTTAAAGTGAAATATAAACAAACTATTATGAAAAATCTAAACTATTATAACCCTGGTGCTAAGGTGAATCAGTGTAGATAAATATGCAATATTTACAGCTTCTGTCTGTCTTTTAATATTCTTTATAAATGTAGATCCTAATTAATTATACAAAAGGATCATATATGAATTATTAATCGGGAGGTATTGATGTAGTATCACAACGCCTAAATGGACACGGATAACAGAGTGTAATTGATTTGTCAATTGACACTCATTTAAAGAAAAAAAAAGTGCACAAACCCAAATTCGATATGCTCCAACAGTTGTTTTTTTTAAGGTGAGATAAGGGCCAAGAAAAGTAAGGATGTAGAAATGATGTCATGTCATAGCTGGAAGATTTGATTCACATTTAATAAATTAAATAGGTTACTCCAATAGGTTATATTTCTATGGTGTCTTGGGATTGCTGTAAAATGTTTTGATATATTAATCAGCGTAATACTTTTCAATTTGGGAATCCCAGCCCGGCCAATGGTTCCTTACGGTTAAGTTCAAGGAAGTATTTGGGCAGTGATACATTTGATAATTTGGCTTTTTAGACCACGGCAATGGAATTGAAATAAAGCTGTCATGGTGTGTATTCCAGGCTCTCTGATTTTGATTTAAAAAATTGCATTTACATTTGAATCATATTCAGTGACAAAAATTTTGTCCGGCTATGTCTCAGTTGGTAGAACAGGTCGTCCATTACCTGAAGATTCGGTAGTTCGAATCCCGGCTCCATCTGTCTGCTGTTGAAGTTTGCTTGGGCAAGATACTCAACCCTAAATTGCCTTCAGGTCGGCATTGTAAATGAGTTCTCAATTGCCTTTCCTGGTTAAGCAAAGTAAAGAATAAATAAATTCAAGAATTTTTGAGCACATTTTTTTAAATAACTGCATGAAAAATCCTTGCAGTCAATGTTGCTGAAATCTGGAGCTCATGGACATCACCAGAGTTTTCTCAACTGAGATGTTTACCCAGGCCTTCACTGCAGTTTGCTGGGTCTTGCTGGTTTCACTGTTATCTTCAGCAAATATCTTCCCTTATCCACTGCGAATAGCGGTGGTTGACTAACTTGGCTCGATTGTAAACCAGTCAAATGTGCAGGCTACATATCTTTATTGTTGTAATCGTTAAGGGACCAAAAAAGACGTTATTTTATTGATGCTTTTTTTTTTTATTTACTATTAATCGGCCAATTACTCAGTTATCAGAATTTTCCCCTGCCAAATTTTGGATTCGGCGTGAGCCTAAAAAAAAAATCATATTTGTTGTGAAGTGTTGTAATTCATTGTGAATTATGAAACTCAACAAAAATTTTATTCTTATCTCTGCCTCTTTGAGACTGTGTGGTGAAACTTAAAGTATGGCCGCCATGTGTGCTTCTTGGTATGCTCTCTCCAACACACCCATACGAGCAGACCTTGAAAGGTGAAGGGCGCGTCACATTGTGTGTTTAACCATTTAATAAATAACTATGTCATGGCCATCATTAGTCACTGACAGTTTTTAACAGTCAACTCATTTGACACTGGCACAAAAACCTTCCATTTTATTCATTTGATGCATCCTGTATGTCACATGCTAACAATTCATAGCACATCAATGGAGGAGTTTGAGGAGAAAGAGTGAAAGCGCCGACAAGTAACAACATTGCGTCAAAATATGTCAAGATATGCGAACGTCACTCACAATTAAACAGCGTTGGACTTCATGTAATCCACTCTGAATTCCACGGAATTGTTTCGCATGTGGTACACGTTAAGCTATATATTACATGTTCATTTTAGGTTCTACTCATGAAGAACACCAGCCGGAAGGAATAAAATGTATCAACGATGTAAGCAATAAGGTTGACGCAGGTCATAAAGGTGATCACCACCAACAAATTCCACGCACATGAATGTGGGAACAGATCGCAGATGGTCGGTCTGGGGTTATCCTTTAAGCTGTAATAGGGCCAGATGACCACAGCGGTGATGTACATCAAAACGGCCAACACATTGCACACAATAAGAACTTTATCAAACGGTGCCGGGAAGAGGGAAAGAAGTCGGCATATGGTAAAGATGATGACGAGGAGCGCAAAAATGAAGCAAATGGAGTAGACGGCCACACACCACTGGAGCCCTGGGTAGTGCTTGTACGGGATGTACCCCAAGCACACGAAGATAATGCAGGCCACGTAGGCCTCGAGCACCTTCAGGAGACCTGGGACCGTCGAAAGGAAACCACTGATCTCTCCAGGTCTGGCCCGGGTCAAGCCAACCTCGGTGGCGTACATGATGAAGGCCAGAAAGGAAAAAACGCAAGCGGCAATCAGTTCGGAGCATGTAGAACAAGTGAAGAAGTTGGCGAAGATGATGGATGTGCTGAGCACCTGGAAAAAGGAGAACATTTGAAAATGAGTCAACACTGCATGTTGTAAGTTTACCTTAAAATAACAGCTTGAAAATATTTGGATGGCATATTGGTTTGCAGTCAGCATGGTAGTGATATCGGCAGAACAGCCTGGACACCGTTTTTGTTGTGTTAGTGCTTTTTTTTTTACTGTCAAAGCAATTTGATTATTTTCCATTACTTTTTCATGATGTTATTACGTTGATTTGCTAGACGCCTTTACTGGATGCTCAATATTCACTGGTCGAGAATGAGGGTCTACTACTGCATCTTTGGAGTTGGGTCATCGAAGTATTTGAATTGGTAGGGCCTCTTTTGCACTGTTTAGTAGCTGTTACCTATCGTCACCTTAGTCCAATTATCAACAAATGTAGTTTTAAGACTGGATATCTACTGTATGTCTTACGGAGAAGTAAAAACTAAGTGGGCTCTATATTCATAGACAACGGCAATCTCCAAGTGCCCGCGTCACAGTGGCGATCGGATCGTGGAGGCCTACTTGCAGTTTCTTATAAACATACTTTGTGCGCTTCAATCTCCTGCATGGACTCTAGCAAATCATTTTCGACTTCCACCACGTCAAGGACTGCGCTTGGATTGAAACAAGTCGGCTGTGGTCACACCCACAATGGCCCAAAATGCCCTTTTCTAACTGCTGCGAGCTGCAAAAATACTAAAACTTTTTTAGCCCGCTCATGCGCAGATTGAACGCACGCCATGCACCAGACTTGGGCTGAACACGAATTTAGATCCCGTAATGTTATGAGCAGAACGCTGTAGTTTTAGCTGAATTAAGTCATAATTTACAAATCAGTATGAAGGCCATACCGCTGATAAAATAGAAATAAAATCAAGATTTAAAACATAAAAAATAAAAGTCACATTAGGGTTAGAAGTTATTTTTTTACAAGACTATAAAGCCCCACGCCCTCTCATAATGGTAATTCTAACATTTTGGTCTACACATTTTTTTACTATAAAAAAAAAATTATTTGAATTATCTAAAATGTAAATCTGCGTCAAAAATATGTTAAGGGACACATAAAACCATCTCTGATTAAAACTGTTGCCCAGTGTTGTTTTTAGGTGACATGAACCGATGGTTAGTGAGCCAAGGCAGCCATTTACATTAGAAAAATCTGACAGCACACCGCCACACAAAAATGTCACAAAAAGTATGAATACTGAAATCATGATACTGTCTGAATTTACCCACAAAATGAATCTCTTTAGTCAAAATGAATACACTCGCAGGAAGCCGGGAGCTATTCTGTTTTCTGCGTAGCAAAAGGTGGATACGCAGATTTATTGTTCCTTTGGCCATCTGGATGAATGGCGGAGCATATATTTGTTCTGCCTTTTACTATATGTCACCGGCATAGAAATAAATAGAAATATATGTTTGTAAATAATAAATATTTTTGGGGCAAATTAAATGAAACCGGATCACTTCCAAGCACACTTGTGTGCTCCGGCACCCGATCTGGAAATCATTGCCCTCAACTAAAGGTGTGTTAACCATTCAAGAGGTAAACAACACATTCTAGAACAGAGTTTGTGAGAGAGAGAATTCATTTTTTTAAAGGGGCCACACGGGTGGGTCGACTGTGGCCCCCGAGCCGTGCTTGGCCCAGGTCTGTCCTGGAACTTACCGGTCGCCTGTGATGACAAAGCTAGATATGCCCAAAACATATGAAAAAAGGACAACGCACCATAAGCGTGGCCAACATGGCGAAGGCGGTGGTGAAGTCATCCCAGGAAATAGGCAGCTTGGAGCCGAGACTGAGGAACTCCAGCACGAGTATGAGGATGGTGACCACGAAGCAGAAGCACCAGGTGAACATGCACCACGTCCAGAAGGAGTCTGTTGAGCGGGTGACCGATGCCACCAGGCTGAAGGAGACGCAGGTGAAGATCACCTCCAGAATCCGCACAATGCCCACGGGCGCCGTCAGCGCCCTGATGTCAAGCGTCACCATGACGACTCGGCTGCTTTCCGCAATAGATCTTTGATTATCTTCTGTCCGGTTGACTAGATGATCGCTAACACCGCCACTTGGACTGGCCTCAGTGGCAACCTCTCATCTTGCTACTGCCGCCCCAACATCTGCAGCTGCACAGAGACCCGTGAATATGAAATCGCCACTCCCTTTCCGTTGCCTGCGCCCATTTTACGTCCTCTAATGGCCGCCAACGCGCATGCGTGTGACATGTTTCCTGTCATGTTTGCATGGGAGGCGATTGCTTCTGTTTGCTTATCTTCACAGTTTTGAGGTTGCGCCAATAAAAAGTGTTTCCCACCCAGTATGACACAGCGCACAGGCTTCTCTCCCCACCAGGTCTTTTTGTACATTTCAAGGTGTGTTGGCACATTAGTAGCTCATTAATGCAAATGTTTTGCCGACGCAATCCAACGTGAACGTTCGTATTAGAGAAAGGAGGATGTGTAGATAAGCTCCACGTGCACTTTGTATTGTCATCTTAACTTCATTTAACTGATTTTAGTCAGACCCTCACCCGGTATAAAGATACGGTGCAATATTCGATCTGGCCTGTAAGAACCTGATTTATTCGTTTTCTTTTCCGATGCTATATTCTTTTTGTAGCTGCTATGCTCTACAGCCTCTGCAATTAGATGTAGATAAGCTTGATATATATATATATATATATATATATATATATATATATATATATATATATATATATATATATATATATATATATATATATATATATATATTTGCTTAAATCATTTTTGCATGAGGGCACACACCCCGTTTCCCTCTTGTGGCAGTTCCGCTACTGTTTCTCTATTCAATCCTTCCTTTCTACCTCGTGCATAAACATCCATATATGGCATGTAAAGACAAAAGCACACCGACTTAAAGAAAAAGTAAACCACAAACACTACCTGACATTTGAGAGGAAGTCCTTCTGTCTCTTTCTTTCCACTGTGCACTGTAATCTCCCTGCCTTACTGGCGCAGCGGCAACAGTTGGATCAATAATACCATAATGCAGCGGGCGTAATGTTTTGATCTAATAAGGGTCATGATGGTTTCAGTTTCCCCGGTGCTCTCCAGGGAAGTCAACAGGACTGAAAAGAGCGCAATGAGACAAATGCTGCTGCTCTCTACTCTGCGGAGAAGCGCTCACAATATTTATGCTGAGTCCTTTGATATATTTTTTCGCATATTTTTGGAGTATGTGATCGCCTAAACGATCCCCTAAACTGAACACCTGGATGGGCCACCCTCAGCAGCAACAACTGAAATCAGGCTTTTTCGAAAACTAGCAATGAGTCTTTTACATCACTGCGGAGATATTTCAGACCACTCTTCGGAGCTTGAACGGCCTTTTTAAAGTCATGCCATGGCATTTCAAGGGTTTTTTGTGATAAAAACAACAATAACTGAATTCTTAGTTCCATTCATCACAGCAAGTCGTCCAGGTCCTGAAGTTGCGAAGCAGCCCGAGACCATCGTACTACCATTTTTTTTTAAACTTTTGGTATGATGTTTTTTTTTTAATCTGAAATGCTATGTTACATTTATGCAAGATATAACGAGACACACCTTACTAAAAAGTTTGACGTTTGTCTAGTCAGTCCATAGAATATTCTCCCAAAAATCATTCAGTTTTTGTTTTGTTTTGCAAAAGTAAGACAAGTCTTTATGTTCTTTTTAGTCAACAGTGTTTTTTGTCTTGGAACTCTGCCACGGATGGATTTTTTGCCCAATCGCTTCCTTTTTGTTGAGCCATGAAGTCTGACCGAAACTGAAGTGAGAGAGGCCTGCAGTTTTTTAGATGTTGTCCAAGGCTCCTTTGTGACCTCCTGGATGAGTTGTCGCTGTGCTCTTGGGGTATTTTCGGTTGGCTGGTTTTTTTTTTTTCCATTTGTGGAAAATGTCTTTCACTGTGATTCGCTGCAATTATAAAGCTTTAGAAACGGCTTTTTAAACCTTTCCCGACTGATTGATGTCAAGTACTTAATCTCTCGTCTGTTCTTGAATTCTTTGGGTAGTGGGATTTTGTTGACAGATTTTTGGGCCAAATTTTCTCAGATACGCTCAGTTTTAGTGATTTATTGATTGGTTGTAAATAAATGATGCTTTGGCCATGAAAAAAAAAAATAATGGGACGATTTTCCGTGGCGCACCTGGTGCACTTGTAGGGAATCACTGGTCTCGTGGTCTACTTGAATCTCAGATGAGGCCTTCCTGTGTTGACTTTTTGTGTTCTTCCCGTTTGATTCACTCTGTGTGTGTGGAGTGTTGAATCTGTGTTGGAGTGACAATCGTTACGGCGGCTGAAATGAGTGATTTACTCAAAAAATGAAACAGTGAAATAGTGGTTTGCACATCTCAGGGGCCGAGCCAGAACTTGGCTAATGGGTGGTTATTTCTGAATATTTCTCTCACTGAGCACAATCATCCTATCCCGATAAATTTTTATATTCAAATAAAATGACAAACTGAATAAAATGAAATTCAGATCTTCCTTAGACAACCACAATTCTGCCATTCAAAAAACACAATAAAACAGAAATTAAAAAAATAATTTGATAATAATAAAATATTTTTTTTTTTCTCATGAATCTCACTGGGTGGGCAGTCTGTGGCCTAGTCATGGCTCCGCCCCTGGTACATCCGCCCCACAGTCTGGATTTGAATATGCATTATAATAGTCTGCATGTTTCGTTAATTGAGTCTAAGTTGTTCACAGGTGGTCCGCTGATAGTGTAGTGGTACACACGCCCGAGTTGTGTGCGGGCAGCGTGGGATCGATTCCCGCTCAGTGACAGTGTCTATGTGTGTCCTGCGACTGGCTGGCGACCAGTCCGGGGTGTAGTCTGCCTTCGCCCGTTGACGGCTGGGATAGGCTCCAGCAACTCCCCGCGACCCTGTATAGGATAAGCGGTTTGGAAAATGACATGACATGTTCACAGGTGGGCATGGATGGTTGTTTGTGGATTTGTGCCCTGTGATTGGCTGGGGACTACTCCAGATTGAACACTGACCCAAGTCGGATGGGTTAAGCTCCAACTCACCTAAAACCCAAATTAGGACAAGCGCTACAGAAAGTAGATGGACAACTTTAAAGTAAGCATATTTCTGCAGTAAATGATAATGATTATCACTGGTGTTTTAAAATAGAAACAGCTCTCAGTATGAGCTGCAGTGCAGTTGTACACCACATCCACATCACATTACAGACAACTGTTAAATTAAAGCCTTTGTGCAGTGGCAGTCAACAATAGACCCAATGGTAGGATTTTAGTTGCAGCTATTGTATTGGATATCAATCAATTGTGCACGTAAACAAAAAACTGTAGTCAAAATGTAGCTATTTTTTTGTTTATATTATACTGACCTCTAGTGGCCGTACAGTTTAAACCCGAGAGTGGTACAATTAGAAGTTCAACTCAAAATTGTCATTTTATGTAAATTTAATGTCTGACAAATCGTCAATTTAAAATGTAGTTCCCAGGATTCAAAAAAACAAACAAACAAAAAAAACATGCTGTGAATATGCAAACTCCACACAGCATGGCCAGATACAAGATTTGAATCTGCCACCTCATAACTGTGAGGTAGATACAATACAACACAACTTTATTTATATGTGTATAAAGTTTCCTTGCCCGCATACCGTGTTGGAGCAATTTATGCAAATTTGAATTTGGGATTTTTGTCTGTAATGTATGATAATAATCAGAAGAAAGTTGTAGTGGTGAATGGTTCGCACAGGATTCACTCCTGTGACCTCTCCTTGGTCCCAAACTCACTGTCATGAGGTCTTCCGTCACGTGTTGTGAAATGCGTGTGTCAGAAGTAATGTCAGGAGAAGTATCACAGATACTGCACTGTGATTGACTTAAATATATAAATGTAAACATTAGGCAGTTGATGATTTTGGACTAAAATTGAGAATGAGTTCATTCAACTAATGTCGAGTTCTTCCACAGAAAACACCTCCGTCTCACTGCCAGTCATTGAGTGGCTAATTGATTGAAACTGCATTCACGCACACACATTTTCACAGTATAATTTGATTGTGTTTTCTCTGACGTATGCAGTCACATGGGAGGTTGGGTGGAGATGATGGGAGGGGCACCTGACAAAGTTGTGGGGAGAAGTGGAAAATTGAAACACATGAGATAATACATCCTCTATTGGTCTTGTCTATATAGTGAAGTGCTGGTTTTATAATCGCCTTGCGCATATATAGCGCACTCTCGATTTTGTGCTCGCTCCTCACTCACTCGGAGTCAAGCAGACACAGCAAGAAAGGTTCTCCCTCTCTGGTGGGGTGCCAAGCCACGGGTAGGTAAATAATATTTAATCACATATTCAATGAAATGTAGATCTGTTGCGGTTATGTGATGCAGCCCTGTTGTATTTGTGTGAAATTTCAATGTTGATTTTAAAATAAATAAATAAATAAATAATAATAATGCTTCTCACACCTTATCAGAACTACCAGAGTGATATTTTATTATTTGTATTTGCTGTTCAATGGCATCCTTATTTGTGTACCGTATAAGGTCAGTTGAAAAGATATGAAGTCATCAATGCCGTGTTGTACAAAACAGGGCGAGGCACTCGTGCAAGTCTGTGGTGAACAAGAGTGCTTGAGTGGCTTATGCTTCTCTTAATGATCTAGTATGGATTTATGGTACGACTAAGTATGGCTGGCAGCGACTGACTGGGAATACACAGTGAGCGACGCTTCGACCGCTATGGGATCTGCACTCGTGCCGGGAAACATGATCGCATCTTTTAGCCATGCTGCTCTCCCTCTAATCAAATGATTGATAAGTTGAAGTAAAGTGCTTTGGCTGTGTGACTCCTGGACCATGGACTCAGAGCATTGCATTTATCAGGTCACAATAAGACATCTCGTGTGATACCCTTCCTAACTCACCATAAAACATAAAATGTTGACACAATAACAAAAGGCGTCACTGGGATACATTACTGGGTAAAGCACAATGTAGAACTGAAAAATGCAAATCCAGTTCCCTGTAATTTGTACACAGAAGATCCCAGATCCACATTTGACAACAGGTTTATACGCTTGTAAAGTTCTCAGGCTACCTATGTGAGTTGTTAACAGTCGATTTTGAAAGGGGACTCTTAAGGGTTAAAGTGTCATTTGCGATAAAAGGGTTTTGGCTGTGTTGTGAAATATATTGTGAATCATATCCTGGAAGCATTATCAGGTTGGATGTACTGTACGCACTCCTTGGACACACAATAACAATAAAAAGAGAAAAGGCCAAAGAATACAGCAGCTGCAATGCCATTTATTTCCCTTACTGCTTCTCCTGTTTGTGCCATCCCAGCCGATTTCAAGTACAAGACGGATTGTCAAATAACGGCAGCTAGCGCAACCCTGGGCTATGTGAACCATCTCACTAACAATGACCCCATAATTGCATTGTCCCTGAATGTGTATTTCTCTCGAAATTGTTCTTGCAACACCTACAGGAAAGAACTCCAAATATTGACTAAACATTTATTAGCTAAACCACTCCCGCTAAGTCTAATACAGAGAGACAAACAACCATTCAGGTTTCCAATGAGATGTATGCGTTTGTTCCCTGGGAGGTAACCTGAGCACTTATAAGATAAACACATAATTCATTCATTCTGAAAAGGTGACTTTTCCAAGACAGTTCCAAGTGCACTTTCATTTATCAGATTGTTTTCGCAGCAGTTCGCTAAGAAAATATTGATATTTCCTTTCTATTAAAGACTTCTCAAGATGGAAAAAGGATACCCAGCACCAGAATCAGCTCCACCCTACCCTGGCCCCCCCATGATCTATGGGGGCGCAGCGCCCCCACCTGGGTTGTACCCGTCACCTAATGCAGGACCCCCACCTGTTGGATACCAAGGAGGTCTGTCTAAAATTACAGTTTATCATAATAGACAGTGAATTGGAGAATCTATCTGAAGGTTCTGAACTCCTGTTTCCTGTTGTTTTGAGCAGAATTCTGCTTCGTAGATCATCAGGATAGCTTAACTTCCTTTAACTGACGTCATGTTGGGCTTTACCATGTAGCAAAATATTGTACTCCAATTTGTATTAATTCCTTCAAGCCTCGATTAATTTACAATTAATTTTGAGAAGAATCGATTGCTATGCCCATTCTTAATATCTATATTTACAATAATACAATGTTGAGGGTACATTTATAAAATTTGGGAATTTAGTTTGTGAACGTAATTCAGTGTTTCTGACTTACGGCGGATTATAACGAAATCCTGTGATTACATAATACTACTATGATGCATTGTATGTAAGAGCAGTTGCGTTATGTAATGTACTGCAAATTAATGGCTATACTGTTTTCATCCGCCATGTGCTGCTCTCCGCGGTCCCAGGTACATCTTCTACAGGTGAGCTAATACATGTAATCCAAAGCTGCACAGGTCCATGTAAATGTCCATACATGTGTTTTGTCTTCTCCATTTCACAGCTGTACATATATTTAACTAGCATAGGCAGTGTGCACTTTAAACAAATCTGTTACATTCACAATTTGTCAGTACTGTACCTGTGTGCGCAATTGGAATGACCGCATCTGCACTGCAGTCATTCAATCAGTCAGGAAGTCAGCTCGCTTCCAAACTGATTTGCAGAATAGACCATTTACAGACCGTGTGCCTCACAACGAGCCTTTGTTTGTCGTCCTCATGGCGTACAATCACATTTTAGGATGTGCTTTTAGTCACAGAGGAATTAAAATTCCTGTCACAGCATATTGTTGTGTACACCATGTGTATCCTTCAGTAATGTGTGAACTGACCACATTATGCACAAAATTGACTAAATGGCCCATAATATAATTGCACGGCATGTGAATGCTGAATGCTAATACTGTACATGAATGAAAGTGACTAAACAGGTTTGTGGACTGATATCACGTGACTTGGTACCCTCTGCTGGTCAAATTGTGCCATTGCAGTAAAGGATGACTCAACCACGTACACTCCCCCATGCGGGGGGGAAAAAAAGTAAATTAATTGAGTTTTATTTGTTCCACCTGCAGTGACTCACGTGGTGGTAACACCTTCCCTGCAAGACAGCCCCGGACAAGCCATATGCCCCCACTGTCATCAGACAGTGGTCACCCAGATAGAGCGCACGGCAGGCCTGATGACATGGGCCATCTGCGGAGGCCTCACCATCTTTGGGTAACGAGAGAAAACGCACACAATGCCGTAAGATATTGATAAGGTTATGCTTTCCACACGGAACACTACTTTTTTTGTTTCCTGTATCAGGTGTTTTCTCTGCTGTTGTATACCATTCTGTGTGGACTCCTGCAAGGATGTGGAGCATCACTGTCCATCCTGCCACAAAGTCATCTACATTTATAAGCGGTTATAAAATGCTCCAGATTGGGAAGTAGATGTTAATCACAACATTTAAAGCAGTGAATTTATTTGACTTGGTATAAACATTGCAACTGTTAAGGTCTGTTTATTTGTGATGTGTGGATGTGGCATGGCAGATGACATGAATAAATTATCAGTCAGTGGAAAAACATGTAAGTGATGAATATTCAGTCAATGAATTGTGTGTGTATTGTCTCTCAATAAGACAATTTCAAGTGCTATTATTCCGTGTAAACGATAATAAACACACGTGCAATCACAAACGGCAAATGTTTGCACATTTGTTCAACTGAAAAGGGTCCACACTAAAAATGAGATAATAAAAGGAGTGTGTTAAGAAAACGGAGTCAAAGGCGTTTAGTTTTGTTAAATGAAGTTTCCAAACGGCAAAATTAAAAAAAAACCCATAAAAAAACAAAACTATTACTGACATTCTCGTGACGTCATGGCGTGATCTCGTCACCAACTCAGCTGTTGTAATGGTGCATTCAAGGACATCTGGAAATAGTAGTGACAAAGTGAATTTAAAGTGCACTACGTAGGATTTTGGAACCCAGCATTCCATTTATTTTAAGTTCAAGAATCCCTCTTTGATACAGAGCTCAAAATCGGCTGACACGTAAAATGTTCCATTCTCAACATGCTACATAATGCAATACTATTCAATCATATTTCTAATAAATAACTTTGAAACGTGAATGTGGATTAAGTTATCATTTTGTAAGGCAGACGATGTGGTTTATCCCGAGTGGCGAGAGGGCGTATGACGTTTCGTTTATGGAATATCGAAGCTTGTGGAGTAGCTCCTGAAGGCACCATTGAAGAATAGAAGGAAAAAAAAGGGGAAGACATCCACGTCGCCTCCTGCATCGTAACGGGTCCGGTCCGGTCGAGTAATGTTCTCGGTGCGTCCACTTCATCCAAGAAGCGCGTAAATGTGGTCATAGTGGCTGGTCAACTGGAATCTTGCAATAAAAAAACACTCCTATTTGGATAATACGGAGAGGACTACAAACAAATAATGGAGCTGGAAGACGGAGTTGTGTACCAGGACGACCCGGGAACATCAGCGATGATGTCTGAGCGGGTATCGGGCCTGGCCAACTCCATTTACCGCGAGTTCGAGAGGCTCATCGGGAAATACGACGAGGACGTGGTGAAGGAGCTCATGCCGCTGGTGGTGGCCGTCCTGGAAAACCTCGACTCGGTGTTCGCGGAGAACCAGGAGCACGAAGTGGAGCTGGAGCTGCTCAAGGAGGACAACGAGCAGCTCATCACCCAGTACGAGCGCGAGAAAGCGCTAAGGAAACACGCGGAGGAGGTGAGACATTTTGTGCTGTTTTATTATGCTAGCCTTCGTTAGCTTAGCTGGGAATTAAAACGCACTTGATTGGGCAGCATCCAGCTTTCTTGCAGATGTAAACAAAACACTGTCATGCTAATGTTGCAATGCTAACGTGCTCGATACAAAGTGTGTGTTTCGTGGCACGGTGCTTCCTCTGCACAGTCGTACCACGCACCCAAATAAACTACATGTCAACCAAATACACCTGTTCATCGCCCACTTCTCAGGTCAAGTCAGTGAACGCACCATGTCAGAGTCCTGTGAGACCTGGACTGGTGTGACTCAGCAGTTTTGGCCATCCCTTCACTTCATCATCTTTCACCCAGTTTTATTTGAATTATTGGGCCGTTTCTGATTTGAATCAGTTTTTCTCCCCTTCACTTACAGATCATATTTCATATTTCAAAGGTCCTTGTTGTACTTTACCACAACTGGGACAAACACAAACTTCGTCTAACTACCACAACACATACTCTGTGAATTATATATATACATTTTACATTTCCTGTTGAAAACAATGTCAAAATGATTCGTCTGTTTTAACAGGAATTAAAGTCTCACTTTTTTATTTTTTGAAAATTGTGGCTAAATATTTCAATTCGTAAACTAATTTCACAAGTCTGTTATTTTGTAAACTAGCTCCAGCCATGTTGTTAGTCCAAGCAGTGCACATCAACGGACACACTTTAAACTAGGGAAGCTGATAAATTGATTTAAAAAAAAACCACATTGTTAAAAAATAAACTCTGATTAAAAGCTATATTCTATTCAATTATCCGGCCCCAATTTGAATTGTATCAAATGACAAGTTGTCTCGATACACATGACATACAGTAATAGATCAGCTTGAGGACCATACAATAAGGAGACTCAGTAGATCCCGTAAACCAAACAGGAAGTAACCTTTAATTCTTCCTTCAACAGGAAGAAAAACTGGATACCAAGACTCAATCTGCCACACATAACGGATAGAGCAAAAGGTGGAGCAATTAAGAACAATGCCATCTGTCATTGTGGTACCAATATGCGATAGAAATGTAATTCTACTAACAGTGGGACTGTGCGACTGGTATTAATATAATTGCTTATGTTAAGACTTACTGCAAAAAATATGAGGGCTATAGGAAATAAAAGTGTAACTGTTTGCTTACAATGTGGTAGATTGACACTAATTATATCATATAACTTTTCAGGCAAAGATACAAAATATTCCCTCAATAATTAACTGGTAGGATAATTAGGACTCAAAGAATTGTGTTTGATTAAAAAGCCCATGATATTCATTCTATACCATTTATAGAAGGGAATAGAATTAGAAAATGTATTATTTTAGTCTTTGAGGAAATTACAAGTTTAATTTATTAAGACAAAAATCTTTTGTCTTGGATAATGCTTTGGATGTGAGAATATATGCCTCCTGCGTCACTTCCCCCCTGTGTGTGAAGTAATATGATGAGACTCAGACCTGTCCCAGCTAACTCCTTGACCCAGCGCATTTGGACCGCAGCAACAATGACACTGAAGCAGTGTGACAGCCACACATTGTCGCCGTTATTTAAAAGTGATTGGCATGGCAATGGCATTGTAAAAGGAGGCTGCGGGGGTACACTGAGTACAACTGTAGGCCGAAGAGGGAAGAGGGTATTACTTCCAGGTCATGTGATTCTTTGAAGGGAAGGAACAGAAAGGGAACATCCCCCTCACCACAACTTTTATTTCCCTTTCTTTTTTTTTTTTGTCTTGAATTTTTCAATTCTGGTGTGTTGGACTGACCAGTAGTGTGTGTGTGCGTGGTCACATTTTAGCTGTTAAGAATGACACTTCAAGCTTTGTTTTGACTGATGTAAATCTTCCACTTCCTGTTCTGGAACTCACTATGGATTTCATCCCTCAGTTCAGGTCCATCTGCTCTCACTTTACAGGCACAGATGGGAGAGAGCATCAACATTAGCCTGGAAGAAATTGTCATACAGATATAGAAACAAATGTCACTTTTTCACTGACTTCCATTTCTCCGTGAGCCTGCCAATGGATTGTTATTGCACTTTAGCCCAAGCTTGCTGATTAGTTGTATTCTTTTACTAGCAGTCTTTAATGTTTAATCTGCTTTAGAAAAAAAAAACGGTCAGGGGATTAATAAAAAAGAAAAATCATGCCACAGGCAAAATATTATACCGGTAAATAACTTTTTTTTTCCTACCTCACCCAAGTTGAAATAGTGGAAAATAATAACATATTTAGCGCAATAAGTGTGTCTCTGGCACACGTCATGGTTGAGGAGTGTGGTGTGTAACTGAATTTTTTCAGAACGACTAGTCCAGTTCAAGTGAGCTATACAGTACTGGAGTGCTTTCTTAGACTGTCACACAATTGCCTATTCTTGTGGGAACATGCTGCACTTGTTCGCAAAGAGAGACCGCTGACCAGAAGTTGCTTGTGTTTCTTTTCTTTTGTGTCAAAAATGAGTCACCTGATGCATTGCATGGAGTCTAATCCTGCTGCCTGTCTGTGTCTGGGAGTAGAAGTTCATCGAGTTTGAGGACACGCACGAACAGGAGAAGAAGGACCTGCAGAACCATGTGGACAGAATGGAGTCCCACTCGCGGCAACTTGAACTCAAGATCAAGAATCACGCTGACCAGAGTAAGCACCAACACGTGTACAAATGACCATTTAAAAAAAACAACAAACATGTATATGTGTATGTATATGTGTATATATGTATATGTGTATATATATTAGTGCTGTCAAATGATCAAAACATTTTAACTAATTAATCGCAAAATTTGCCATAATTGCGATTAATCGTATTTTCAACTACAATTTTTTATTATTATTTACTTGAATAAAATCTTGTAATTAATGTGGCGAAAAAATAAAAGTGTATTTCGATTCAAAGACTGTTCTCATAGCTTTTTTTGATACTTGAATATGATTATTTTCCTGTAAAATACAACAGTTGAACGATACACTAAAGACGTACACCTAATATGATATTTGAAATTGGCTGTGCAAAGTATGCAAATTATTTTGGATTTCTCCAATGAGCCGTCAAACAACTTTTTAAAGTAAAACTACGTAAACGTCCGCCTTTGCTGCAGTGACTCTCCTCTCAGTTTGGCTGCACGGTGAGCAGAGGTCAGCTGCTACAGGAAGTCGATAAAACGGAGTTAACTGAGTAGATTTTTGTTAGTGTGTTATGAAATTTAAATTAATCTCCATAGTTAATGCTTTAATTTGACAGCCCTAATATATATGTATGTATGAATATATATATATATATATGTATATGTATATGTGTGTATGTATATATATGTGTGTATGTATTTATATTCCACAAACGCCTCAGTTTTACATGTGTACACACAGACACACCCCAACACCCATACATACTTAGACACACACGTGTTTTCTTGCACATTTCGGGGAGGCAGTGTAATTGGATTATAGGATTTATGTTATTCCCATCCTAATGCGGCACTGCATCACCGCTCTTGTTGTTGGTGGATTAAGTCATGTTTTATAGTATTGGAAGTGTCCTCATACCGTTGATTCACACCACTAGTAAAACGAAAGCCTCCTTTCCTGGCAAATTTGGGCTAAGGGAGGTACTTGTAAACCAATATACAGTTTGCTCTTAGAAATAAAAGGAAAATAGCCCCTTTGCTACTGCGAGTAAAAAATGTTCAATCATTCATTTATTACGCAGCAGCTGTTTACCGATTTGATTTGTTGAGCCATATCTGTCAATCTCATTTTTCTTCATCCCTCTTGAAAATCACACCTCAAGATGAAGCGAGTGGCCCCGAGATGTTATCTCCGCTCATAAATAGTTCACTGTGCATTTGCATACACACAAAATGATTTCATACTGACCCTCTCTTTTCTACGTAGTTGTTCAGTCAGTGACGGGTCTCCTTGAATTTGATGAGTCATGATAGCTGCCCCAAAATGAACTCAGTTGTATCATGCTTGATGCCGTTGCTGCTGAAATAAATATGCAGGCTTCCTTTTGCAGCCCATCTCTGCAAAGCTTATTGGATTATGTCATTTTTGTCACGTTATGAAGTGGATCTACATGGGCAAATCCCCGGATTTTTATAATATTTAATATATTTTGAAAATCCACAGACAAATAAGGATACACTGGTAATACGCACATTCAGCAGTAATCGACTGTTTTACTGCCTCTGTCACTCACTGAAGGTTAGAGCGCCAATTTTTATTGCATACTAGGCAAGGCAAGCTGGCTTTATTTATAAAACAGCATTTCATACATTTGTTAACTCAATGTGTACCACATAGTTGCAAAACATTTGAAGGCAAACTCCAACATTTAAAGACAGAAGAATGGAAGAAATTTACTAAGTAGTTTATTAAATTACTAAAACTGCGTATAACTCAAGAACATTATTTTGAAAATCATTTCTATTTAAAGGGTAAGTCAATCCAAACATATTTTTTTCAAGAATATGTTCCCAGCAGGCCCACTAGTTGAAACACGGCATTCTGATTATTTTTGCGTTTGTGGAATATAAATTAAGCAGCAAAATACACTCGTTTTTAGCCATCTCTGGGGGCGGCCATTTTGTCCATTCTGTCGACTGAAAATGTCATCACAAATGCTCACAACGACCAACCACGGCTCAGATTCAGAAAACAGGTCAACCATGATTGGTCGTTGTGAGCAGTTGTGATGTCATTTTCAGTTGACAGAATTGACAAAATGGCCGCCTCCGGAGATGGCTAAAAACGAATGGATTATCACTTATTCCACAAACGCAATATTTATCAGAATGCCCTGTTTCAACTCGTGGGCTTGCATAGAACATATTCGTGAAACATTTTTTTTGCGTTGACTTCCCCTTCAAATGCCACCATGAACAGATGCCACGGCTGCTCTGTGACGCGGATCCGACAGTAAAGACGGTAACTTGGCTGGTGGCACCACCTGTTATGTTTTTAGGTAAAATGGTGCCTGTTTGGATTGGTTGAGGTTAGGGGTGGATGATATGACGATATTAGATCGTTAAGCCGTTTAACGTGCTCACGATCTCTCCGAAAGATCGTTTGATTGTCTACATGGCACATTCTAAACAGTTTAGCTCTATGGCGGCGCAAAGCCGCTGACGCGTATACCAACCAATCACAGCACGCACAGTATGTGACACTCCCCGCCTCCCTGTTTGTTTGTATACCGGAAAGCTATAGCGGAAAGTCACCACGAAGCAGAGTTGGTCCTGAAAAGAAACTCCACATCCACGGTGTCGATCTGGTTTGGCTTTTCCTCGGAGGACAAAGCGCAAACCAGTTATTTGTAAAGTTTGCAGAGACTCGGTTTGGACGTCAGACGGCAACACGACAAACCTGTTTACCGGCAACCACTTGCGGGGACAGAGACAGCTCCCGAAAAACTACGGCGACAGCCAAAGCAAACGGAGATCAGACCCATGGTAGCCAGAGGTAGCGAGAGGCAGCCGCTAGCTCCAAGCTAACGCAACCCACGGTGGCACAGTCATTTAACAAGAGCACTCCATATGAAAAAACAAGCAAGCAGTGTAAAGAAGTAACTGAGTCAGTGACTTATTACCTTGCTGAAGACATGATTCCCATTAAAACAGTGGAAAACGAGGGCTTTAAAAAACTCTTCAAAGTACTAGACCTGCGTTACGAGTGGTGTTTTTATGTTTGCATCGTTACCTTTTATGTTTACATTCGCTGCACATTTTGATAAAAATTGCCACTATTCAAATTAAAACCTGTTCAGAAAGCTTAGCTGACTTAAAATGTCATTTTTTTTCTTTTAGAGTTTTATACACATTTAACTATGTTTAACATGAGGAAAATGGTCAGAAATGTCCAAATTAGTCTTAAAGAAAATGATGTAAAAAAAGAATCATGATAAAATCGTGATTGTGATTCTATTTTTTTAAAAATCGTGATATGATATTTATGCCAGATCACCCACCCTTAATTGAGGTACTTATTTATTCAAGTGGATGACACAACTGAAGATTAATTGGAACGTTTTGTTGGAATTTCAGAGAGAGTGTGTGTGTCGAATTTTGAGGGAAATAACATAATAAGGCTGTAAGGGAGCAAAATGTGGACTGTGACTACTTTCCGCATCATTCGAGTAGACTAACAAGGATTGTGCCCTTTTTTTTAGTTGGCAGGTTGGAAGAGCGAGAGGTGGACCTCAAGAAGGAATACAACTCCCTCCATCAGAGGCACACAGAAGTAAGCGGGAAAGAAAAGCCGATGGAAAGAACAGAAGGATTGATTAAAGGAAGGGTCAATATCTTTAATGCCATTCCTGACTTGGCTTCTGTGCGGTTTGCTCTGACCCTTGCAGATGATCCATAATTATATGGAGCATGTAGAGCGCATCAAAATGCAGCAAGGTAGTGAGACGTCTGAACCAAGCAGCGTCGGCCGAGTCCGGTAAGTCCCCATTTTTATGTTCTCTTCCAGTTCATTTGTGTTTCTATGAAACATTCGCCCAACTTGGAATGATAAGGAAATCCTCTCTTCTCCTCCACGCTTCCGCAGGAGAGAGCGCCCCCTTTCTTTGGGCGTCTTCCCAACATCCGCCGGCGGCTCTCTGCTCATTCCCGACTCGCAGACCCGTGCAGAGACGCCAAGCGCGGAGGGCTGGAGGTTCAGCGACACAACACACACTCGCTCCAACACCAGCCTCCAGGTGGGTGCCGTGGGTGCCGCACACACATTTGCACAAGCATTTGGACTCCAAGAACAAACATCGTAAGAAGTCATTACACGGCTCTTCTGGCTATTTGTCGTCTTGTGGCGTTTTGGCTTTTGGTCGCTTAAAAAACAGAGAGCCTTTGATCAGGCGTGCGCATGCACACGTGTTTTAGTCGGCTCCCGACAAAGCCTTCTCTATTTTCAGACGTCCCCTTTTAAAGCATTCATGAATATGCAAAACCTGTCTCATGAATGAACAAATCACAGTGATGTGCTAATGTCATTTTCAGTTGGTGAGATGCCCTAAAGCAGGCATGGGCAAACTACGGCTCGAGGGGTTTTTTAATCCGGCACGCCAAACTTGTCCAACAACAAAAAAAAAAAAAAATTAGAATCATTCAATGATTTCATCTTGTCCCTGCAGTGCCTGCGTTTCTCCAGTGGATGGCGCACTGACCCTTGGTGGACCTTTGTGGCAAGCCATTGTCTTTCTGCTCGAAAGAAGTGGGGAAAAGGGTCTTGTCTCGCAATGACGTCATTCGGTCACGCAAAACACAGGCCATCACATACGCTAAATATACATTTCCGGGTCTGGAAGCGAGTGAGATTTGCCCACCATAACGCCAAATGAATCCACTTTATGAAGTGGATTGTAGCGATAGTGAAGCCTTGCACTTCCTAGCTTTGGTTGTTGGAAGTTTGTTCCTTGTGTTGTTCATTGCAAAGAATTTTGCTTCACACTAATCTGTAAGAGATTTATTGTTTGCATTATTTATTCTTATAATAGTAATGTGTTACACTTATTTTTACTCCATCCTGTGGCTCATTTGGTTTAAATTCTTGATATTTTGTAATTAGTCAGATTTTATATAGTGAAAAATAATAGTTTAATTGATTTTTTTGTAGATGTTTTTGTTCAATAAATTAATATCTATTACCACAAATAGAAAAAAAGTACGGAAAGTTTTGAGATGATTGAGGAGCTTTTGAGCATGAGTCGCTAAAGAGGACAACTCAAGGAGAGGACTTGTATGAACAGGTGTGGAAGCGCCGCATCTTGCATATTGCCGCTGTCCTGTGAAAAACACTTATCTCCAATTTTGGAAACTTTTTTAAGGGTTCACACAATGCATTGTCTCTAAGGTGGAAACAACATTAATGTAAAAATCCGAAAATGAAAAAAAAAAAATGGAGATAGGTGTTTTTCACAGAACAGCGACGATATTCATTGACACAAACGTACTACCTGCATGAGAGCTCTTTTGCACGTTTGAAAGGGGGCAGCCATCAGTGCACGCTGGTAGTCAATCGGCTTGTTCGTTTATTCGCGTGTGTTATTTGGCCCAAACACTCGATGCAAATGTTCCTGGCCGGACCCTCTGTCAAATTTTGCATCCCAATGTGGGCCGCAAGTCCAAAAGATTGCCCACCCCTGCCCTGTTAAGAACTGTTAAGACAAGGGATAGTGGCGAGGTTATTTCATTTTCATCCCTCTTCTGCATTTTCATGACAAGTGGGACAGTGCGGTGCATGATGGGAGTTCTGCCTCTGTGTGGCGACTGATGGAGACGCATGCTCGCCAGAGTATAATTTTCCCTTATGTAATCAGCGCTGCAGTATGCTGCTTGTTGCGCGCTGGCCTTTTGAACCCCAGTCCCGCTTTGATATGCAGACAGGTTCTGATACTTAACAAGGACACATGAAGTATTATGAAATAGATTATGCCGCTTGACAGCTGAGATCTAATTAACATCAACTATATGGGCTACGCAACGACCTTTTGTTTTGCTACATTCGTGGATTTGTTTCCATTGATGGATTCGTTAAAAAGCAACTTGCACAAGTGAAAAACGACAGTTCGATAGAAGTGCAATTTTAGGAATAATTTCTGGCAATGGAATGGAAACAGTCCTTCAATTTCCCTGAGTCCCTTTTGTTTTCCAAGTAGAAAAAAATCACTTTTGTCTCTCCACCTCTTTCAGGTCCTTATTGAGGAAAAAAAAAAAAAGCTATGCTTGTGCTGCAGTAGTTGAAGTTAGCGTTAGCGTTCGCATTCACATCTGCGCGACCTGCAATATGTATTGCAAAAGGTGATGACATACGTTTGAAGGGCTTCAACGCTCAGTAGAGTCTTTGTGTGTAATTAGCAGACAGGCGTGATCTTCTCCCGGCGCTGATTTGGGTTACGAGTGCGGTTACGGAACAAATGAAACTCATAAGTCAAGGCATTGTTTTCTTATTCTGCCGTGCAGAAAAAAAAACGTGTTCGCTCACTTCAAAGACATGCACACTTGCTTTGGCGCGTTTGCATTTCTGCCGAACGCACACTTGAGCTTCAATCTTACTCTCCCCCCCAAGCAGCAGGACTTTGCCAACCCCCCAAGGGAAAAGGGGGGTAAGAGTGCGCAAGACTCTACTTGGGGGAGTTCACTGGCTGACGACTGCAAGGTAGCTGCCTGAATGTCGGGTGGTGGACAGCGTAGCCACGCCCCGCATCTGCTGCGGGCGCCACCTTGTGTGTGTGCGTGTTGGCTATCGTAGTGGTTCACTGTGCTTGTAGGCAGCATCGCTTCACAGATCACCTGCATTTGATGGCGCTCCATGCAAACGCGTTGTGTGTGTGTGTGTGTGTGTGTGTGGGTGGGGGTGTGTGTGTGTGTGTGTGTGGTGGAGGGAAATTTGGAGTTGGCCGTGTGCAAATTATTCATCTGTCAAAGTCACGAACAACACGTTTGCATCTGGGTGCTCTTTAGTTTTTAATTTTGGTTAAAGATGCATGTTCATTTATTGTACTTATTACCTCTCTTTACTTTCTTAGCTCAGTTTTGACATCACTCATTTGAAAATAGAACAGCTTCATTTATGTATTGAATGTTGTGTGATAGTAGTATTTGACTACTAATATTTTACTACTTTTAGTTGTTGATATGTGTTGCCTTGGATTTTGTGTGCCTTGTTTGTGACGTGTATTCTGAGTGTAGCTCAAGTTTGTGTTTTGTTCGATGGCATAAAGCTGATTGTCATCTGTGAAGCTGTGTACAAACTTGCTCTTTTTTGTTCCCCCCCGTGGTCAAAATATCTTCTTTGACATTTCTCTTTTGCGTTTATGAGCTCCAGTTCCACAAAAATTGAAAGGTGTTTTCCTGATCTAATGACCCGAGCCATCAAAGTTTCCAACATAAACAGTTGGCTTTACTCTTATTTTGTAATCTAAGTACTCCAGCTGTAAGACATTTCACACTTGTGATCCTGTAAAACATCTACTATGTAGTATCTCATATGGCCGAGCCTTTCTATCTACTTAAAAAACAGAAAGATTGAAGTTGTCTGTGGTGGTTTACATCAGTGTTTTTCAAACTATGTGCCGCGGCACACCAGTGAGATATTGTCAGGTGTGCCGTGGGAAATGATCTAATTTGTGTGCCTGCGCGGTCTTGCGCCTGGCAGCGTAATCCTCTCTTTACTACATTGTAGTAGTCTTTCATACGAGCAGGTAGAAGCAGCAACAGGTAGCTAATTGTCTTTTTTCAGAGACAAGCGAATTAGTGACTCATGTTTATCCAAACAGGCCCATGTTTCACACTGAGTATCAATATGAAACATTATAAAATACTTTTTTCTTTGTATTTAATTCCTATTCAAGACGTCATTCTTCAATGTTAAAAAATGCTTATATTAACAATTATATTGGTAAAATAAGATATATATATATTTTTTTTTTCACAATTTCAGCTGGTGGTGTGCCGCGGGATTTTTTTCAATGAAATAAATGTGCCTTGACTCAAAAAGGTTTGAAAAACACTGGTTTACATCATGTTCTCTGCGGCCATGGCAGCCACGTTTGCTCCAAGTCTAGTTTGCCCTTGAGATTTTGGTTTCGCTTTAAGCAAACAGACACACATTTATTCTGCATTTCAACCTCACATTTACAAATTTAACTGAGCTTTTCCCCCCCCTCCACATCAGTCTTTCTCCTCGTCAGAAGTCAAGTTCAACCAGTCGCAAATATTAAACTAGCATTATTAGAAACAAAATGGCACTCAGTAGCAAGCAGATCTTCACCATTGCTACTCCACCAAATCACTAGATAACATTCAATTTTGTGTCCGTCCCGTGTTGCATGTTCGACAATTCATAACATGTCTTTTTTCCCCCCGCCGTCTTGTGAGTTAATAGTTATTGTCCATTTGAACATCTTATTTTGGGCACTGGTACATCTGAGATGCTTCTTTGTCATCTCGACCGCACACTTTGGAGACCTATTCTGGATTCGACTATGATAAAATTCCGGTTATTACAGGATGAGATGTCGGACTTCACTGGATCTACGTCCGCCACTCCGATGTCCACCACAGCCTCGGATGTTGGGAGGGAAGATGGCAACAGTAAGAGCACAGAGGTACAAGCAGCACCAGGGACCAGATCTGTATCAGTTGGTAAAAGACCCTTTTTAGTTATCATAAAATAGTTTTTCCACACACTATCCGTTTGTTATTAACGTAGGTTGTCCCACCGATCATTTAGGTTTGCCTGATAACGAAGACAGCTCAGACGTGCAGGACATCATCGAGTCCACACCTGAGCTGGACATGGATCTGACCGGCTACAAGGGATGCAGGTAGTACAAACAACATCGAATTGAGATTTATTGCAGTAGTGCAAAAAATCTCCTCCTGCTTTGATCCTTTTCGCAGTACTCCGACCAAAGGCATCGAGAATATGGCGTTTGACCGCAACACAGACTCTCTGTTTGAAGAGCTGTCGTCTGCTGGCACAGGGCTTATCGGGGATGTGGATGAAGGTGCCGACCTGCTGGGTGAGTTCCAACTCCATGCTGATTGCAAGTAAGGTTTCGCATTATGTTTCTGTAAATTTGTCAGACCATGCTTGGTGGTAATTGCTGGGAGCTTTTGGCAAATTTGTTATTTGAAATACTATTTTTGTGACATAAAGAATTTGTGCATCCACACTAATTTTTGTTGTTGTCTCTTCCTCCTCCAGCTGGTTTTGTTTCTATGTCATGGAAGCAGAGTTAAAAAAAAAAAAAAAAAAAGGTTTTTATGGAAGGTGGCTATGTAACATTTTGAAATGAATTTGAATATTGCTGCTTAGCACATTCACCAGGTACTTTAGAACACTTGCACATTCGAATTGAATATAAAAAGCTGTGTCCAAAATATGGACAAGTGTTCGTTTATTAATGTTATTGTGGTTGTAGTAAATGAAATAGCCCAGAACACGTCTACCTAAGATGCAGTACAGTTCTACCCTACTAAATACATCTACATTAATATTCCTAGTCTTAGTTATTCACCTCTCCAAACATGTATGTTTTTGAACTTGTAATATTGTGAATACATTGTTTAAGTTTACTTGCCACAAAAGAACTGTCCAACATTTACACACGATAACAAACACTGTGTTGAATTTCAAACTAATAGCAGAGCTGGGCATTTTACAAAAAATGCGCGGTCCATTTATCACCTTCCGCCTACAGCCGGGGTACACTTCCGTTTATCCGCCATTTTGTCCGGCCGGAAAAAATAGTACCCGCCTATGATCTTAAACTAGCTTCCGTTATTGTTTCCGACTACAAACTGCAATCAACTACCGCAACATTTTGATCCGTCTATCCGTGTAATCCCCCGAATGGAAAAAAAAACACGTCATATTCGAACAGATATTGTACTATTATGCAGTTATTTTATATATCTCACATGCACATGCCCAAAAACTAAATACACGAATCAAGCGGCAAACTTACCTAATAATCATCAATGTCATGTTAGACGGGCGAAATTCCACTTCCGCTTATGCTTAATCCGTCTTTTTTTTTTTTTAATTTCCAGTTGATCATTTATTGTCGGCAAAATGGGCGTCCGTCACACGCGGATAGACGGACCTGTCCGTCGGCTAGGCAGAATGCCCGGCTCCGGCTAATAGCACAATTAGAACATTCTAATTGTACTATTAGCGGTAGTTTGCAATTCACAGCAACACCTGCTGTTTGCTGCAGTGTTCCATCACTGGCTTTGGTCCAGCATTTAGCAGCACACTTAGCCATCTGCCTATGTTAATGTCACCTCTCTTTTTCCTCCATGTCTCATCTACCCGCTTTTGTCCATAATCCCAGTGGAGTACTCCGGTGTGTATGACCTCAAAACCTTTCCCTAGCCAACCATTCTTTTGTTATGTCCCTCAAAACGTCACCTTCTGCATATGCACCACAGCGGCAGCTCACAGTGTCATACTCATTATGATTTCAAACAGCAGCTGACTTAGGTTTAGCGCTCTGATTGTCTTATTCAAGCCAATCGGACGTTTATTTGGATGCATGGAGGCGTTTGGTTTCCTTTGAAACTCTTCCTATAGCGATGAATCACATAAAGATGATGTAACTGTTCTTTTTACAGCTTTGAACTCTAGTCACTTCATTTCCGTTCCCTCCCCTTGTTTGCTGTTCCGATCCAAATGTAAACTAGCCTTTTTAAGACCCAGCAACATCTATTTATATTTGCTTGTGAAGTCAGCAGCTAAACATCACCATTTCAATCATTCCAGTGTCTCAAACTATATCTGCATTTCTTTTTTTTTTTCTCTCTCTCCTCCTTATTCTTTCCGCCTGGCTGGGATTGCATGGTTTTCTCAGACCTTAGTTTGATTGGTAAGACCTCACCTGCTCTATCCATCCGTTGCCTGCCAGTCATGTGATGCGTGCTGTGTGTGCGAGCTTGTTTGTCTGCTGCTTGCCGTTTTGAGGAAGTTTAGAGTGACAAATGGCAGTTATTTGACTATTTTTACATTTAGTTCTTTCTTAATATGTTTTCTATATGTAGTGCTGAAGTAGTACCCCGACTTGCTTTGAAATTGTATAAAAGAAATAAAATTTCCATTTTTTTTTTCTTTGTCAGGTATGGGCCGGGAAGTGGAAAATCTCATTCAGGAGAACTCGCAGCTGCTTGAGAGAAAGTAAGCTCTCAATAAAGACATTCGAAAATTCTGTACGGTTGTATGCTGAGGCCACTTGTCTTGTTCTCTTCGATACCCAAATTAGTAATTCAGTCCTGTGCTGCGCTTGCTAGCATTTGTCGAACTCAAACTCTCCGCTGCAGGAATGCCCTGAACGTGGTGAATAAAGACTTGATATTGAAAGTGGATGAGTTGACGTGTGAGAAGGAGATGCTCCAAGGCGAGCTGGAGGCCGTGCAGCAGGCCAAGACAAAGATGGAGGACAAAAACCGAGAGTTGGAGGAGGAACTCAAAAAGTAAGTCCTCGCGGGCGCGACGAACGATAGTAAGACAACAATCCAAAGCATTTGACTTTGAAAATTCATCCTTCTCCTATTTTAACGTTGGTTTACAGAGTGCGACTTGAGATGGAGGAGGTGCTACAAAAAACAAAAGAAGACGAAGATGTGAGTCCGCCTGGTTTGCCAGGCTTTTGTGGAGATGAACTTGTACTTAATGCATTAAAGAGTCTCGGAATGCTTGTATGCGGTTTGTAATTGCTGCCGCAGAGCGACGTACCTACAGCCCAGAGGAAACGCTTCACCAGGGTGGAAATGGCTCGAGTGTTGATGGAAAGGAATCAGTACAAAGAGAGACTGATGGAGCTGCAGGAAGCTGTGCGGTGGACGGAGATGATCCGGTAGGGAGATGAGTGCCGCAATGACAAGATCAACGATCCGATGACAACAGTTCATTAATGAACAATTTGAGATGGTTCCGATGGCTTTACATGCTCATACTAAAAAAAAAAAAAAAATTTCAAAATGTCATCTTCAGGGCCTCCAGGGAAAATCCAGCTCTTGCAGAGAAGAAGAAATCCAGCATCTGGCAGTTGTGAGTCCTTTTCCAATTCAGTGTATTTTCTTTAAAGAGCAGTTCCATTTGATAGGACTTGTTCTGTGCAATTACCGGACTACATTTTTCTCTTATCTTCTTCGGGATTTGCTTTTGAATTGGCAGCATTAGGTAAAAGTGGTTGCCTAAATACTGTCCCAGTCAAACCTAAAGTATCCCTTGCCCCCCTCTTGAAACAGAACTGACCCCCCCCCCCCCCCCCGTTACCTGTAACGTTGATGTATCATCGTCCACAAAATGGTCTCGTTGTGCAACTGCATCCGTTTTTCCACGAGAAACTGCTCACACCTGCTTTCCTTATACCCTGGTTTCTCCTATCTCCTGCCTGCTATTTTCCATTTTGGTGTTTTCCTTCTCTGTTTGATCAAAGGAGAGGACTTAACACACGCAACGTAGGGGTACTGATTTGAGTTAAACCGTTAGTGTTCTTCTGCCACAAATCGATGCTGGTATTTTTGTCTGAATTACACATGAGACAACATGAGACTCTAACTCTTCATCTTCTGAGTTTTTTTTTTTTACATAAAAGATTTAAAAAGACAGTTCTTGGGCAGACGCATTCTTAATTTAGTTTAAATGACTTATTAATGATGTGTGACAAACACAATAGATACGGATGTATACAGTTTGGTCGCATGAGCTCAGACTGTCCATTTATCAAGGGGAGTGCTGAAAAATTGGGCAATTGTGTTCGCATCCAGATCGGGGGAAATTATGGCAGACAGTTAAAATCGTATATATTCTGGATTGTATGATAAAATAGTCCACTAAAATATTCTCACTAGCAACGTAATCCAAGGTGACACTTGGTATTGTTGACCTGAGGTCGTCCCGTCTTCCCAGCATGCTTGGCCGTACTTGCTCCAGCGACAATGATTTTCTGGTGGTTGTTTGGTTGTTGGGTGACACCCTGTTGCTTTTTTTTTTCCCCTGCACTCTTCACCCTCGGTGGCTCCGTTTCCCTCTTGGCTGTGTGACTTCCCCGCCTTCAGCTTCAGCAGACTTTTTAGCTCCTCCTCCAGCACCCCCGCCATCAAGAAGATGGAGCCCCAGTCCAACGTCAAATACAACGCTCCGAGCAGCATGGTCAAACGAAGCAGCACATTCTCCCAGTTCCCCACCGAGAAGTCCAAAACGTTCGACTTCCTCAATGAAGAGTAAGTAAAGCACTCTGGCCCTTTTTGTGATTATTTAAGCCCCTCTTCCACCAAACAGCAATTTCCATTTCAGTATGGAACACTTTTTCACGTCTAAAGGAACGCTTTATTTTTTTACAAAACTGTCATATGTTTTATGGCAAAGCAAAACTGAGCAGTACAGCTTGGTAGAATAATAGAAGAAAGATGTGATGAATACTGAGACGTGTCTGATCCCTTTGCCAATAATATAGAAAAGACCAGTGCAGTTCCCCTTCGCGCAAAGAGCAGAAGCGAGCCCAGTACAGGCAGGTCAAAGCTCACATGCAGAAGGAGGACGGTCGGGTCACTGCACACGGCTGGAGCCTGCCGAGCAAATTCAAGGTAAGATCTCAACAAGGATGGAAGGGAACTGAGATGTTAGAAATATTTTGCGTGATTGTTTTGGGTGAAATTGAATTTTACATGTGTATTCATCAACTTTTTTTTTTTTACACTGTGATAGGGGGCAAATGGCGGACAAACAGAGAACAAAATTAACCTGCCTGTGCCCGTCTATTTGAGACCTTTGGAACAGAAAGATAATTCTTTGAAGGTAAATTATCAGAAGATCCAGACGGAAATACGTCATCACGTACTGCGATTTACGAGCGTGTTTCGTCTTCGCTTTCCCAGTTGTGGTGTGCGGCTGGCGTCAACCTCTCCGGTGGGAGGCCGTCACACCCGTCTGAGCTCGCAAAGCAGATGGAGGGATCTCAGAGTAGCCTGGACCATTTGGAGCAAGAAAACAGGGTCAGTGTGAGGATTTAAAGATTAGCTGACCTCAAACTGTTTGTGTTTCCCTCCCGGTAGGTCCAATAAATCCCTAAAACAAGTTTTTGTCTACACTGCCAGGATCAAGAGAAAGTTGAGGAGCTGATCTTTCAGGATGAATTGTCTAGTCGGGTGTGGGTGTGCACCAGCACCCACTCCTCCACCAAGGTCTTAGTGGTGGATGCCGCTCAGCCGTCTGACCTTGTTGACAGCTTCTACGCCTGCAACACCCACGTCGTTTGCATTGCCAGTGTGCCGGGTAGATTTTGATTTCTGGTGTTTTTATTGTGGACAGAACACCGGTCACACATTTATTGGGAGCCGATATAGTAAATTCCATTCATTATACAACTTGACTCGTGTGTTTCTATTTTTTTTTTTTTTTTTTTTTTTATGACTCACTCAGCGCTGAACATTAACAATCTTTTCCAGGTGTGTCAGAGTCCGATTATCCAGCAGGTGAGGAAGTACCTCCAGACGCGGACGTGGTGTCCCTGGCCGGCAGCGTGGCCAGTGTGGGCTCAACGGGCAGCGACGGCACCCTGGCAGCTGAGGGGACCACCGCCATCCCCCAGACAGCCATCACAGGTGGCCTTGAGCAGCCGGCGGAGCACAGCGCCATCCCCGGCTCAGGTACTTGGCAATTTCAGGTCATGCATGCGCAAAAGAGTTGGCGTGACATTATTCCAAATGCACAAATAATCAATTCCATAATGTCCACAGCTGAGCTGTCCAGGCAGGCGAGCCCAGCCGAGGTCCCCACTGCCGAAGAGGCGACGGAAGCAACAGAGGCGAATGCTGGCGTGAGCGAAGAGGGAGAGGAGGAGCAGGGACCTGAGCAAAATCAGCACGGGATCTACACGGAGCATGTTTTCACCGACCCGCTGGGGGTGGGGCCCAATGAGTCCTCTCCTGCCTACGTACAAAGGTGACGGGTACACAGCATTCTGGAGTACTGTGGTGTCAGAAACTGAACAAGCCCGAGTCCAAATCCAAAGTTCGATTTTTACAAATACTCCACCTAAAACATGCACAAAAAGGAATCCACACGTCCGATGTAACACGTTGTTAGCTGGCCACGTGTTTTATTTTATTAGAAATGGATGAGATGGGAATAGAGGAGTGCCTTATCCTGGGTGAGAATCTCCCAGCGCTTTTTGACTGACGCGTCTGCTCTCTGTGATCCAGCGGCTCTGTGACGACCTTGCCGGATGACTCTGACCCCTCAGCTCTGGAAGTCAAGAGGATGAGCAGCGCCCTCCCCACCATGTGGCTGGGAGCTCAGAATGGATGGTGAGTGGTAACGTCACATCCACTAGAGGGAGCTAAATGTCAACTGTTGACAAAGAATCCCAAGTTGGTGCGCCATATACGAATTTGAACTTTGTCGTCTTCCTCAAGTCTGTATGTCCACTCGTCCGTGGCCCGGTGGAGGAAGTGTCTTCACGCCATCAAGCTTAAAGACTCCATCCTCAGCATAGTGTGAGTGCACAGCTGCTTGTGCAAGGAGACACACAAAACATGAGCTACCAAATGTTTTTGTACCGTAGACTACATGTTAAAAAGGTGTCTTCTTGATGCAGGCATGTTAAAGGCAGAGTCCTGGTAGCACTGGCGGATGGAACATTAGCAATTTTCCACAGAGGCATTGGTGAGTCTGTCTTTATGCGAATTGACACGTTTTCTGTTGATTCCGTCGATCCATGTCATTTATTAAAGACCATATCGAGTGGATTTTTAGTCTGCATTTTGTATGTCCTACGCAGACGGTCAGTGGGACCTTACCAACTACCACCTGTTGGATCTGGGACGACCCCATCACTCAATCCGCTGCATGACCGTTGTCCACGACAAGGTGTGGTGCGGCTACAGGAACAAGATCTATGTCATCCAGCCCAAAGCCATGAGGATAGAGGTAGTAACGTGACACGGCGTATTCATCGGCAATTCCTAAAAAAAAAAAAAAAGCACGTCACATTTGGATCCGTATCGTCTGAGCAGAAGTCGTTTGACGCGCACCCACGCAAGGAGAGTCAGGTTCGACAGCTGGCCTGGGTTGGAGATGGCATCTGGGTGTCCATCCGACTGGATTCCACACTTCGATTGTTTCACGCCCACACCTTCCAGCACCTCCAGGACGTGGACATCGAGCCCTATGTCAGCAAAATGCTCGGTATACCTGCCCCTCACCTTCCCTGGTCGTCGACCAAATTCCCCAATTGGAAACAATTTCGATTAAGTGGATCATCATCTGCTTTGCAGGCACGGGTAAATTGGGTTTCTCATTTGTGAGAATCACAGCTTTGGTGGTGTCCTGCAGCCGACTCTGGGTGGGGACTGGAAATGGCGTCATCATTTCCATCCCGCTGTCTGAAGGTAACAAATTGCCATCTCATTTTCTTAGCATTGTACTAAAAAACACTTGATGCTTTCATGCCACACCTGCGCATTGTGGAGACCGAAGGACACATATTGCATAATGGTCTGCCCATGTTCCCGCATGTGATGCTCTCATTTGCGCCGTCTCATTTATTTCTCTCCTTTAAAACAAAGTGAGCGACACGCTAAGCATACATCCTGTGTCGGGCTGCTCTAAATGCAACAATTGTTGCTCCCGCGGCTCCTTGAATACGAGATGACTGGGTTACCATGGATACTGGGCCTGCAGACACACTGTGCGTTCAACCGTCCAATTCGGAATCCGTTGGATGTTTGTCTCGAAACAAAACAACACGAGCAAGGTTTCACTGTGCAAAGGGAAGAAACTTGTTTGCTCGGGCGTCTTGAGCTTTTGTGTTTCAACGTTTTATCCGTCAACCACTTTTTGGGTTTCCTTTTGCTCCCCTTGCTTATTCTTTCGACGCTTCATGGAAGTTGGATCAATAATAAGTAGTTTGACAAGTTTTCTCTTATTTTGCAGCCAACAAGACGTCAGCAACGGTGCCAAATTGGCCTGGCAGCGCCGTACGGGTTTACAGTGACGACAGCGCAGAGGGCGCACTGCCATCTAGCTTTGTGCCATACTGCTCCATGGCGCACGCCCAGCTCTGTTTCCATGGACATCGAGACGCTGTCAAATTCTTTGTCACCGTGCCAGGTGAGCGTCAAGTGCTGAGGAACCTGAAAAAAAAAAAAAAGTGACCTTTTGTTACTCATATTTCCTTCTTGACAGGTCAAGCAATGCCACCTCCTGGAAGTGCCGATTCAGGTTCTGATGACCCTCCGTCGGAATCCTCGGACACGGCCGCATCGGAGCCCAAAACGTACCTGGTGATGAGTGGAGGAGAAGGCTACATCGACTTTAGAATGGGTGAGTACAATGACGACTGAATGCGGGTGGTTTGACAACGGTAAGTGCTGGGGTTTTATTGATTATATTCTCTTTCTATTTGTTTGAATTTCTATTTGTTTATTTTTTTGCTCGCTTGTAAGTAGAGGTCAAGCTCAAGGAATGGTGACGATCTCTCCGATCATTATGTTACTCTGAGTGAGATAAATGCTTACCTAAGCATTAATCCAACTGAAATCAAACTTGATCAGACACCTTGGCGCTGGCCAGGATAAGACTCTTAAGGCCTGATTTACTCAAGGTTTCCACGCGCTAAAACAAGCTCAGGCGATTGCTCACACAAACAGGTATGGAAGCTGATCTGCTAATCGGCCACGCCCAGGATTGCGTCTGCGAAACGGGCAATATTTTATTCCGTTTATTTTGTGCGTTCTGGGTGGAGTATATGCAAACAGATGAATTTAGCGATGTGATTCATCAAAGCTGAGATGAATTGTGGTGGCTGGTTTTGCGTCTTGAAATGGCGCGTCTGGAAGGGAGGTGCAAACTGTGCGTGACCAATGACTGCGTTAATGCGGCGAGGAGATGTCTGCAAAATGAGAGGCGACGGAAAGAATGGAACGTTTCCACTCGTCTAAACATTTTTGCAGCGCCAGAACCAAAAATTATCGCAACATTTTGGATATTCAATAATGTAATTTTGGAGCTTCAGAATGATTCCGGAGCTAACTTGGAGCCAGTCACAAGAAGGAGTCATGCCATGTCGCCGACAACAAAACTCCTTTCAACCCTGCATTTCCTTGCGTCTGGATCAATTCAAAATGATACACGTTAATTTTAAACAACAAATGTTCTTTATCGTCTCGAAAAGTGAGTCGTGACTTGGCAAAACTTGGAAAATGGTGGTCCTATTGTGACAAGCTGTGCTTTAAAGAATCCGACCCCAGCCCGCTGCATGTGCGTGGATCCCAACTTCTTACTCACTGGCCATCTGACACTTCAGGTGACGAGAGCGGAGAGCTGGACGGCACGTCCGAGCCCGCGTCGGGCCAACAGCCGGCGCCGACCAAGGCTGAGCGGAGTCACCTCATCGTCTGGCAGGTGGCCACCTCTCTTGATTGAGCCAACGCCACTCGCAACATCCTCAGCCCGCATGTGCAACTTCAAGTTTTTTTTAATTGGATAGGATTCTTGAGTCATTCACTACTTTGTAAAAAAAAAAAACTTCAACAACAAAAACAAAACAATTATTTTTTATCAGTATTTTTTGTACAGTTTATTCCTAGGGTCAGTAGAGATGTTCTCGAAGTTAAACTATACGTCCAAGCGCTCCCTTTGTTGGGGCTGCAGGTTGGAGACGCTGTTGCACACAGCTGTGAAAGATGTGGACATTTTGTTCAGGTCAACCGTGGACATCATTTCACGCTGGAAGACGCTCGAGGCGTTTTTTGCAGACATGGGAAGAAAGGGAGAAGGAATTTTTTTGATTTGATCTGACCTATTATGTCATATTATATATGTTAAGACTTTTGACATTTGTATACCACAAGTCCCCGTGTGAGAGCTCAGGTGTGCGTGTGTGTGTGTGTGTGTTTGTGTGTTTGTGTCTCTTTAAATCAGTTTACAATTCTTTGTCAAACTGACATTATTGTGTGTAGCTCAGGGGTTCTCAAACTGCTCCGCGAGCGGTAGCTTGGGTTCCACAAAATAATTTTTAATGAATGATGTTGTATTGTTCTTTTTTAAGATATTTACTTGAATATGGGCACCAGCACTGCATTAAAACAAACATACAAACTAAATCCATTGCATCTCCCTACATCAGCTTTGAGGCAATTTTAGGCTCTCATATGACTGTGTCATCACCTGCATTAGCCATTTTGCAGACAGATAAAGATTTAAATACATCGAGCGGTGTTAATCCCAAATTGGCTAAATTGAGAAATAACGATATTTAGATTCAAACATAAAAAAAAAGAATGCATTTAGAGGTATAATGGTAGTTAAATAAACAAAGTTTGTGAACCCCTGAGCTCTACCCTTTAACACTAACACTGCACTTAGTACCCCACTGGAAAGGTGTATTACAGATTTTGGTACCCCTTTGTAACGGTAAATTACGACCAAACTACTGCTTGGTGAAAATTGGCCTATATGTACCTTCTGTTTATATACCGACCAAGTCGGAATATACTCTCAAAAAAAATCTCCTGAGATATAAATAGAATAGATACACAGTTAAGTCACATTAGAAGTTCAAAGAGCAGCAGCAGTGTGCTATGACTGGTGCACAAAATGTTAACTCGCTGACCTTAAATGTCTCTTTTTTTTTTCACCCCGCTCAAGTGGTAGAGTAAGGCTGTTGATTGCCCCTTTTATTTTATTTTTTTCCATTTTTATGTATTTTTCTTTTCAAATCAAGGATTTAAATGTGGGCTGTTTGGGTAGTCAGCTTTTATTGGTGGACCAGTGTATATTTTCATTTGGGCGAGAGGAAAAGTGCCACAATCTTGGTGCTTCCCGTTCCTGTTTCATGGGCACTTTATTGCGATAGAATAGATTTGCTTGGACAAACAAACAGAACTGCACGACGTGCCAATAAGGTGTTGCGAGGTGTCATCCCAATAACCAAATGATGACTGAAGGAGGAACGTGGAAAGGAATTTAATTATCCGTCTCGATTATCTAAAAGGTCTGTGCGCTTGTTTGTGTCATATCAACTTGAATAGGACATTTTGGCCAAATGTAATATTTTTATGTGGCACCTTCTAGTGGAAATGCACATGTCACTATTGTGCTGCATCGTTTCCTCTGTTGGGGAATTATTGTTATGTTTGCTTTAGGCATTGTTTTGTATCCATTTCTGAAAAGTTGAAGTATGTAATGATGACTGTAAAATGCTTGCAGGAATTGTTTTAATGCCTGAAAAGGTCCTTCCCCGGCATTCAAAAATGATGGCATTATCTTGTGTTTTTACCATTCCGATATTTATTTGCTTTGTAACAGAGCCTACCTTGGTTCCGAATGTAACTTTTTATCAAACCAGACTATTGTGAATAATGCAGTGCAATGAGTTTACATGATTGTTAATTTTAAAGCAGTATTTCTGTTTTTCTTATTAGGCAAGCCACAAGATCACATTTTGCCCACAGTAACAAATGGTTTTGACATCAATGTACTAATCTATGCATGTTTTTTAAGACAACACTGCAATGTTATTGGCTCTTTAATGCCACCATTTTGGGTAGGGTGTTTGTGTGTGTGTGGAGGTGTGCATGTGAGTTTGGATGCAAAACACATTTGTCCGTCCGTGTGTGCGCGTGTGGCTTTATGTAGTGTTTGTGTGTATTTCCATCTGGGAAAAAAAAAAAATCTCTGGATGCCATAACAGTTCTCTTCCTGGTCAGTGTTTGCTAAGTGAACATCATAGCCTTATTTTTAACAATCTATTAAACTCAATTTCACCAAGATCCTGCTGTTGTCGCTTCTCTTTTTGGATTACTATTCAGTATCTTTTTTGGTAGACTGAATGGTTAAAAGTATCAGATGGTAGAGAGACATGAACACAACATTACTATGTGGTTAAAATTTTATTTATATATATATATATATATATATATATATATATATATCTTTTTTTGTTTTAATTTATTTTATATTATTTTCATTCATTTTAATTTTTTTATTATTTTTTAATATAGTTTTATTGACATTGGATATTAACATATTGGCTTAAACAAGCCGTTTTGGTCATGTATGTTCTATCTAGTTGCATTATCTTATTGACCAGGAATTTGAAAGTCATCTTGCTAACTGAATCATGTTGCTAAGTGAATGTCAAAATCACCTCTTAAGATGCTCATAAAATGCTAACATTAGCCAACCCTGTCAGCATGCTTACAACCCGGTATTTTACTGCTTGCTTGTACATTGACTGCCGGCATTCAATCCATATCTATAAAATGTGTTGGAGACTAGTGAGCAATATGCATTTGTAATCCACTTAATAATGAATATTAAGTTCATTGGAGCATCTCATATTTTTGGTGGGGTAAAATGGGAGAGTCTCAAAGGCACCATATAGTGGTAGAGACTCATGAAACAGTTTAACTAGATGATACGTTTAAAGGTAGCGTATTCTATATACTACTACTACATCTACTTCCCGGAGTCCTAACAATATCTCAGTGACGCATTTTGCCACTTGCTATAGACTGAAAATGGCATCCACGTGCTCAGGGGTCCAGGTAACGACCAATCACGGCTCAGCTTGCAAACGTCACGAGCCATGATTGGTTGTTACTTGACCTGTGAGCACATGCGATGTAATTTTCAGTCGACAGCAAGTGGAAAAATGATTTTTAAAGGGATTAATTGTACATGAAAAATAATGAAGGTATCAAATTCACTATAGACACAATATTAACTTTTTACTGCTGAAAATGGAAAATATAAGAAATGATCCCTTTAAGTAGATTTTTCATACATTTGCGTGGTACTTGATTATTCATTTTTCAGGTGACTTTTTACTTTTATTAACATTGTACTTCAGTAGTGTGTGACTGCTTTTGCCACCTCTGGTAGGATATCATTGATTAATCTTGTATTAAATATTGTATTGGTGTTATTTGTTCTTACCCTGGTCTCATGTTACGGTGAGTTAGTCTTGATGACGAACCTGGCAGCAAATTCGCGGAGAGTATTTGTGCCATGCCTTCTTTAAACGATAGGGGATGCTGTGGCTCAGGCTTCTGTTGGATTCAACATCACCAAAAAAAAAAAAAAAAAAAAAAGAAATTACATCACAGCATAAAGCCCATCTTCCGCCTCCTCACTTTTCTTCCAGCCCCTCCTCAGCCACCCTCCTCTGCTTAAAGCCATGCGGGGGCTGATACAGACACACACACACAAACGCACGCACACGCACTCATACACTCATTGAGGCTTCTGACGTCACCGAGTGTGATGTCGCCCATACAGGGGATTCTGAGAACACAGCATGCCAGGATCGTAGTGCTTTATAGCTTGACATGCTGCAAATGAAGCGAAATTAAAAAAAAAAAAAAAAACAGATTGCAACTTCCTGTGCCAAAGCTACTTCCTGTGGGGATTGGTGGCAAAAATATACTTAACAATCAAACTGAAGTGTTTTGGTTCACTGTGTATATGATGAGCGGAAATACAGCAGTATGTGCAGGTTGCGCTGTTATATAACATCCGAGGCAGCCTCCTCTGTGTCTGTCCTTCATAAGTCATTGTAGTTATGCATTCATCACTATATGTCTCTTTATTAGGGATTATTACTTTGGCCTGTGCTAAGCGGAAGGCGTCACCTGGTTCTGTTATGAGCAGAACAATGCCCTTCATGGGAGAGAAGCCAAGGGCAGGACCGTTTCACAATAAAAACAACAACACTGCCTTTTCATAATATGAATATGGCTTCCATCGGAAAACACCTCAGTAAAAGCTAGCATTTTAGTCTTGTTTGGGTCTATTTGCTCGGCTGCTGGTGAATGCTCAGAGTCCATCAAGTCTAAAGGAGAGGGAAAAAACATAAGAAGCTCACCGGATGATAGTTAAGTGAAAAATATGGCAGCGGTAAGGAGACAGCTGCTTCATGTTCTCCCAAGCCTCCCCTCGCAAGTCCGAAGGTTTTGGTAAGATAGATGTGTGTGTGTGTGTACTGTATTGTGTGTGTTTGCATCAGTCTGCGTCAGTATTTTGAGTTTCAGGTTCATTAGTGGTGGGATGAAATGAAGTACAAATAGTTTGTTATTGTCGTTTTTTCAATGTATCAGTACTTTGAGGTGAGCCGTGACTGTCATTACCTCAGCCCTTCGGCACTGTGATGTCATTTTAAGAGCAAGTGGTAGTACTTTGTACAAGGCAAAATGGCCGCCACCTGAGATAGATTAAAATGGTGGATTTTTCTGCTTAATTCATATTCCACAAGTGCAATATTAATCAGAATGCTGTGTTTACATCTGTTCTAATGGGAGCGCATAGAACATATTATTGTAGAGAAAATTTCTGACTTCCTCTTTAAATATAGCACTTTGGATTTAGCCTAATGTATGAATGGTGCCATGCAAATAAGCTTGCCTTTCCTTTTCCTGACTTTTTGCCGGCGTCCGACATGAAGTTAAACACCAGAGACTCGCTGTCCACACCCTTTTGTGTTGAGAGAAAGTTTTGCTGTCGTTCTGATGTTGCCACGCATCTAATTATCTTCATCTACAACTTGCACTGGCTGTGTGAAAACAAAGGTAGAGCTATTTTCCACCCTAGTAAAGGTCTGCCCTCCACCGAGTTCCATTCAATCTGCTTACACACACAAATGTGATTTCACCATCTTTCCTGTATTTTTCTCCGCTGTTTGTTATGAAGACAATAGCTCCTATTGGGGCACCAACACAGTGGATTTTTTTTAATCCAGGAGAGACATCTGGCGAAAGGGAGATAGAGACGAGAATGCATTTTCAAGGCTGAGAATTGATGACGTAACATTTGGAATAAGAGGAGGGGACAGAAATTGTGCGCATTTGTATCCGAGTTCCTGCTTCCTTGGTGTGTTTGTGCGTGCGTGTACGTATGTACATAAACTGCATGATCACATGTGATTTAAAAGCCTACTTTAGTCCCTGGTGAGAGTGCCCTTGGTCTCCCGTGGAGGTGCGCACTATTTCACAGTGACAGGCTGGCCTAAGCAGTTTCCGAGCCGGTACAACAAAGCATGTTGGGATTCTTGCAGCCTGCTGAGCACGCCATGAGCAAATTGAAAAAAAAAAAAAAAAAGGCTGCCGGCGAAGCCACAGAACAAACCAAAATCTTTGTTATTTCACAGTAAACAGAGGTTGGGAGAGGGACAATATGGTGCCATGGCGGCGGTGTGTGTGCGTCTATGTGTCTATTTTTAGCTCCTGACTAAAGTGCTGAGAAGGCTGAACTGGGGTTGAAAGCAGGGACAAATAATGTGACACCATGTGCAGGCTAGCACTTCTATATGGGTGATCATCTTCTTCCCCTTCATATTTTTAAGGTGTTATTTGCTGTTTCTCTACTCTTTAAACAGCCAAAACTTTAGGTGCGCTTGAACAAGTTAATGAGATGCATTACAAGAGCTGTATTTAATGTTCTGCATTTTTACAGCGGTAATAATGTTCAGTTTTGTTGGAGGCATTTATTTCCACAGCCAAGTACAAATGTGCTATTTTCCTCGCTTTCAAGTGTTCGATACCCCCATTTATTCAGACTGATACCAGTACAAGTATTCACTCTTGAGTACTCACCGATACTGATGCTCAGTATCAAAACTGATACATAACATTTTAATTCACGCTATGACAGATAATTGTGAACGGAGACGTTTCTGACACACATGGTGATTCACAGATATGTAGAGTATCACCAACTACTGCCAGGGAAGACATCAATGTCCGATTTATTTATTTTTTTGCCCTAACTATCAGTAGCTGATATCAGCATCCTCCACAAGTAACCGCTCCTTGAAATAAGGCCGGTATCAGCCCAATACCGATACCTGGTATAAGTACTCGCCCATCCCATTCTTTCAAGAATATGCAAAACCTTTTGAAGAGGAAATTACAGGTCAGCCTAGTATTGTTATTTTGTTGGTGCTAATACATTTTTTCTCCTCTTCAGACTTTGCAAGGGCATATTCAGTATTTTCCATTTCTCAGTTAATAAAAATGAGTGTTATGACGGCACATTTGTGGCTGATTCAAATTAGGATAGTTCAGCCTCTATCTGTGCCATTCTAATTCAACAGTATGTTCATTATTGTACTAAAAATACCCAAAATGGAGCTCAGACTTACTATTATTATTACTTTTATATAAAATGCAAGGCACACCATGTACTAAAACTCCAAATGGCTCCTTTTCGCTCTCTGTCTACTAAAAGGAGCTCATGTTAATTAGCATGCAGTCCGTTAGCTTGTTAGTAGCACCTTGGCTTTAATATTAACAAACGCACATGACACAACAACTCTCACACCGATTCAAACAGAGAACACAGATGCTGTCTCTGACCACCTGAAACCTTTCCTAGCTAGAAAATAAATGTCAGCTAACTCCTACCTAACAACATAAACAGCTAGCACTGATCAAATGCAGGGGAAAAAAGTGACCATGACAATAGTGTGTTGGTATTGAATGTTAGAAGTTAAATGTTCCAAACCTGGTTCAGTTTTCTAAATTTCTCCCCCCCCCCCCCCATTTCCTTGTAGTTACTCATCCATACCACACTGCTTTTTGAAACCAATTACAGTGATTCAGTCACAAAAATGTTGTGCTAGTAGCTTGCACTTTGTTCATTGGTTGACAGGGAATTGTCACTTTTGTATGACCGATTTAAAAAAAAAAAAAAAAAAAATGATTACATGCCAGAATAGGACTACATTTATCTTATTTAGCTACATGAAAATATTGAAAACACTTCAAAGTCTGAAAGAAAAAGTTGTTTAATATGTGCGTGTTAGGGTTAGCGCAAATCAAAATTGAGCATGACTACCATTATCAAGGCAGAATTTGTACTACAGCTCTTGTATCGAGTCTTATTTGTCGTCATTCCTATTGAAATGACCACTTAAAGTCTGAAAGGTTCCATATCGATGAGCAGCATATTGATACACATGCATGCTTTTATTGATATGCTGTGTGAGGCATGCGTGTGTTCCTCCGTGTCCTTTGCTTGCTTGTTTGTGTGTGTGGCTGTGTTTATTATGGGATGTGCGAGGGAGCTTCTCTGCAGTCTGGGTGACATCACTGGCCAGGAGCGCATCGCATGACAGGCGGCAAGGCCACAAGCAGCAGAGAGACGCACTGTAACGTTACCCACGCACCTCACTGCACTCCTTTATTTATCCCCTCAGTCCCCCGGGGTCTCGCTACTCTTTCGCCGATGACGTAGGCCCTCTGCTGTTGTTGCTCTCCCTCGCTTCCTGTCGTCTCTTTTCTTTTTTTTTTTTGCTCCCGGAGTGGATGGACAGCTGGATGAGCTTTTCACTTTTATGATTCATGCGGCTGGCAGCGGTTTTCCTCTCTGAAGGGACACTTTTGGCTTTCAGTCACTCCGGCTGTGAATCAGCTCGGTTTTATATAATCTCCCATGTAAAGAGGAGCACTGACTCGATAAATTCAGGATATTTTTACTCCCCAATGCTGCACGAGATTCTACATTCTTTGAAAGCAAGATTCATAATTTATCGAAGGTTCATTTTAGCTTGTGCAGTTTGCAACATTCTGGCTTTTGTTTGGCAGGATGCTGATACAATAGCTGCCGATGAATTGCACAATGAATGGGAATTTTCTTCTTAGCATGTGTCTCTTAGCGTCCCTGCCAAATTTGCAAAATTAAAAATTGGCAAGGATATAAAATGAGGCTTCAAAAAGGAGACATTTTTCTCTCTCAAATGCTGTTATGTGTGGCTGTTCTGAAAGCGTTCAGAATCAAATCTTTGACTTGACTTTACAAAGTCTTTAATTACAAGAAAAGACCAAGAAATGTGTTTGTGTTCTGCTGACTCCCTCTGTTGCAAAAAATGAAACCGTACGAATTTGACACCCAGTGAACACACAGCAGTGTCATACTCCAGTCAAGATACTAATGTACAGTATCTCTTCCTGTGGTTAGCACCATTGGAAGAGTGCCAAAAAGTGTTTCAAATGGACTGCTCATTTTGGCGCCTGACAAAATAAAAGACAGACTATGTATCAAACTAATGGTATCACTAGTCATTATCTACCCACATGCAAAGGGGAACAAAAAGAAAAGAAATGGTCCACAGTGCGGATAAAGTCTAAAGTAAATACTTGTACAAAAAAAAAAAAATGCAATTATAAAAGCAATTCTGTTGGGTGATTGAGGTAGATATGCGTCTATTTTAAATTGGCTAGCGCGTAGAGATAAACTAAATTGTACCGAATTGATGATTACAATCGGTATGCGACCACTAAAACTATTGTGCACCAACTAAACTGACTGTTGACTTCCCACCCCCCCCCCAAAAAAATCGAAATATCAAAATAAGATCCTATTTCTGTCATTGTTTTACATTATTTTGCTTTCTAAAATACTCATCATACAAACTTGTGTTGACATGCTGCATGTTTGCCATACCGTTGCTCCAAATTATTGTTATAATGATAGAGGAGTTTACTTATCTATATTTAATTATCACCATTTGGAATGTCAGAATATGACTGCTTAAGTTTCCAAAGATCTTGAAACAAAAACTTTGATGTGGCGGCGAACGTCACAACAAGTGGCAATTTTTGCAGATGATCAACAATTAGTCAAGAAGCCAAGTGCTTTCCGTGAGCTGCTTACTCCCAGTTGAAGTTTACTGTCAAAGGAAATATAAAACAAAGAGAATCACGTTATGTAGTTAAACTAAATTTGCTCTCCAAAAATCCGCTCACGTAATCTTCCAAGAATGTACAATTTCTGGGGAAGAAAAACATAAGCAGGCAAGCAGATCAACTCAAAGGAACACATTTGTATGCGGATTCAACTGTTTGACTTAAAAGTAAAAGAATACATGACAAAGCCAGCGTCAACAACCTGCTATCCTATTTACATTTCAATATGGCAACATCCATAAAGTAACAACATAAATACTTAAAATGCGCTGCTCTCAAGCAAGTACGGCTCATATATGTTTCTGCGGCATGAGAAATGGAATGTGAAAAGATCTCCTACAATCTCCTCCCTGAGTCGCAGCCATGAGATGGCTCATTAAAATGCAAATGTGTTCCTTTATAAGAGCAACTAATTTAGCGTCTGTCCTTGAACGCGGCCTCCAGCTTGAATTCTATTCACGGCGGTCGCCTTTTGTGACCGTCGTCTTTTTTGCGGCGTGCACTCGCCGGACACAACATTAGGTACACATGCAGCATTTCGTGACATTCAATTCGAGTACTTTGTACCTTTTTGCTTTGACTCACTTGTGCGGTGGCAGGGAACTCAACTGCACTTATTTCACAACATGCAGCACTTTAGCAGAGAATCAACAATTTTCCCCAAAAGAGGCTTTAAAGCTGTTTATTGGCACGCCCAACTGAGGTTTACTGTCAAACTAAACATAAAACAGAGAGAATTACTAGTTCTGCATTTTAAAACAACCGCGGCTTTGCTTGAGAAGTCTGTTTAGCTTAATGCTTACAAACGTCGCAAAAAGCCATCGATGTGCTAACAAATAGCGTTAGTGTCACGTGATAACGATTGAAATGTGTATTTGAACACCAGCGGTGGGGAAACACATTGTATAATATGTACGATATATGTATGATATCGTCGCTGTCCTGTGAAAAACACTTGTGTTTTTTTTTTTTAAATGTTCACATTAATGCGATGTTTGTAACGTGGAAACACCATTCCCGTAAAAATAAGAAAATTGAAAAAAATGGACATATGTGTTTTTCACAGCGATAATATGCAATACTCACAGGCCTATATATTGTTTACCCTCAGTGAAAAGCAATTACGGTCATATTATTGTAACTTACCGAGCAATTGTGACCATCGCCTTTATGTATATTCATGTCTGTACTATACCGCCCCCAGGTGGCCAAGGCATACACACCGGAAGAAGCCGCACGATAACCATTGAATAGGAAAAAAAAAATGTTGGTTTAATTATTGACATTGCATATAAATATGTCATTACTGCATGTTGTTATGAAGTAAAATCCTCTAGAATGCTATTTTCTCTCTCCGTGGACATCTTAGTGTTGTCGCGTCGTCATCAGCGCAGGGTGAAAAATGCAATGACCTCATTTCGGCACCATAAGGAATAGACGGTACACAGATTTTCAAGTGTAATGATTCAAAGTGAAAAAGTGCTGAGAAGTGGAGATCAGTGCTCCTTTTCCTTTTCAAAATTGTGTCAACGCCAAGTTGCTGTGATGACCCCGGTTTGTGTTGGCGGCGCCTCGCGCGGCCTAGCCGTGTGTTTGCTCAATCAAAGAGGTTCATGGTGATGTCGGCGTGAAGGAGAGTGCAGTCCATCATCTTATGTTCAGCCCTCCGTGGGTGATGTGTGTCCTTGCCGGCCCCATGGTGAGATAAGCGACTGGCTGTTACCAGGTTTCTTGTGATTAGAATGTCAAGGTAATGCAAAGTGTCAGAGGGTGCGCTAGCATGATAATGACAGCCGCTCCTTTTTTTTCCCGCTTTTCCTCACAAAATCTATTGTGTTGTGCGATTCTGCATTCAGATCGCCGGCCTTGGCACTTTCTTGTTCACAAACCTTTCTGCTGATTTATTTATTTTTTTCCCTTTTAAAAGAATAAAGCACAATTTATTGATTGTGTTTTGACTCAAGCAAAATGTTTGCAGACATTCCAGACAGCTCTGTGTCACAATAAGCCTGGTAAAAATGAATAAATAAATAAAATAAGCAAAACAAAACGAAGAGCCAAAGAAGCAGCAAAACATCGACTCCGAGTTCATCCTTTGGTGCGCTGACCTTTCGCGTGCTTTCATAATTTACGCGATCCAACCTTCGAAGTTTACAGTTTGCGCAACCTTCGAGACGTTCAACTTTAGATATGTGGTGCTAGCTGAGTTGGATTGCTTATACCTCTGCTTTATAATATGAGCAAAACTTATTTCTTCTTTAAAGTGACCTTTCAAGAACACTTTTTGTTCAAAGTATACCAACAGCACAATAAATATTTTCCCTATTTAAAAAAAAAAAAAAAAAAACACTAATACCGGGCAGCATTTTAGTCTATTAGCTAGCTCTGCCTTGCAGTTTTTAGGTTCGGGGTTTGCACAGGGGAGGACACAAAGGAATGACATTTATAAATCTTTTGCCAAGGTTGACTTTCTGTGGCGGAGCTCTCTGACCTCCGGAATTCCTGGCAACAACATCATTCTCTAGGAGGAACTAGTACGTTTGAGTTGTGTACACTGACTCGGAGCCTCCGTGCTTTATGTGACGTATCGCCTTGGTCTTTACGGTGCTTTAATAGGATTGAAAAGATAAGATGTATGATGGACTGGAAATCAATAGAGCCCGATGACAGATCAGGAGCCGCGCCAAATATGAAAGAATAATTGGATTCAGTTCCCCCCCCCCCCCCCGAGTTTGCGCATGTACCATGTGTACAGTCATAGCCGAAGGATGCTTGACCTCGGAAGGAAGTCCGGCACTTCCCGACAAGCAAAGATCGGTGCTCTCTTTAATGTTGCGACATCGAAAACATCCAAACTTTCGGTGGTTCATCTCCATCAACGGGTTGATGGATGGACGATTGTGACGTCGATTCTTGACACACTTATCAATTTATCTTCTTGACGTGTTGACGGGCTATTGATCAGGAGTCCTAATCATTTCGAATGACTGCCAATATTTCCAAAGGAGATTTCCAAAGGAGCGTGAGGAAAAAAAAACAAAATGATACCTTGGTAGAATCAAGTCACTTGTTCACTTCACACTTTACTTTTTCTTAACGTAATCTAAGAAAATATTGGCCTATAACATCAAAAGAAATTCTGATGCTATTCTTGTAAGACTCCAACTTTATTCTCATGATATTACATTCTGCTGAGGTCAAACCACAAATGTGTGCTTTTATATATTTTCAGTGTTACTCAACCTAATTTGTGAGGACTGTTTCAAAGGCTACATCGCTGTACCGTATAAAAAAAAAAAAAAGCGAGAGCCCAATTAATTTTGACAATATCAGCTGCAAAATATTTGAGGTATCTGAGGTCAAAAAAACGGATTGGTGGTCTTTTTAAAAAAAAAAAAAAAAAAAAAAAGTTTTTACCCGTGTTTTACTGTGGTTATCCACGAAAGGTGATTAGACGGTAATTGGGCTTCTTGGCTTTTGAAAACGTTTCACCTTTAATCCAAAAGGCTTCATATTTCTGGTGCCAAACACCCCCAGGATTTCAAATGGTCTTCAAAAGTCACAGTGTCCATTTGCCTTCTATGTAACCTTTGTGAATTACTCGGACCTGGATGTCAGAGAATCTACACGGACATATTTCATTTCCCACAAAGTCAATAAACACACTCCAGTTTCGTAACTCTCAGGGAAAGAAAGGCAAAAGTCCTCAGCCGTCAGAGGATCCTGTCACACAAGCCAGCTGCCTCTGATGAGACGAGATCCTTTGTCGTATCGCTACATATTCTGAATTTCCCAGTGTTTCTATTTGTACTCCTCAGCCCACATGTCCAAGTTTTCCCTGCTGTTCACTTTGGCACATGAAACTTGAATTCATCAATCCCCAAAATGGTTTTATTATTCTATGAAATGATTCATTACACATATGCTCTAACATGGTATCTGTGACACCGGAGACCTGCTGATCTGCCTCACAGTTTTGAAGTTTGCGGTCGCCTTCCTATATTTTATCTAAGTTAAATGTCATACTTAAAGTAGAAATCAAGCCAAACATCTTTTTTTCAAGAATATGTTCTACGCTGGCCCACTAATTAAAACACAGCATTCTGATTAATATTGCGTTTGTGGAATATGAGTTAAGCAACAAAATCCCCCCTTTTTAGCCATGTCCGGGGGCGGCCATTTTGTCACCTCTGTTGACTGAAGATGACATCACAACTGCTAAGGGCTCAGATAACGACCAATCATAGCTCAGCTTCAGAAAACAGGTGAGCCGTGATTGGTCGTTATCTGGGGGTCTGTGATGTCATTTTCAGTCGACCCCAGAGACAAAATGGCCGCCGCCTGAGATGGCCAAAATGGGTGGATCTTGTTGCCTAATTCATATTAATCAGATTGCCTTGTTTCAACTAGTGGGCCTGCATAGAACATATTCTTGAAAAAAAGATGTTTGTGTTGACTTCCCCTTTCAGATTTCCACTTGTGTTTTTGTGAAATCCCCAAAAGTAATAAGCAGTGTAATATATTGCAATTCAAATACTAAAATTAGAATATCAAAAATGACTTTGAAATGACAGTAAAGGCGAATATGTAGTATGTAACAAGTTGGCTGTGACTTCCGCCAACACTGCCAGTAAGTCTGCCGATGCACTGCTTTCACTCAGGTACATTTTGTTGTCCAGATAATTTGTTGTGTCACATCCTTGACAGGAGCTTTAGTGTATCTTGGGAGAGTTGGGTCGGGTATGAATAGCAAGGATTAGCACCACGGGCCCAACTAGCCACGGGGCTAAGAATATGTCGGATTGGTGCTTTGGTGTGACAGTGAAGATTCGGAAGACGTCCTCCTCCGGGTGGGACAGTGACCCAGAGGCGGGGGGGGGGGGAGGATTGAGGTCAGTTAGGCGCTACCAAAGTTAGTTCAAGCTTATACAAGAGGAATAAGGAGTTATTTTTGTTGTTGGACAAAGGAGGGAAAGGGCGCAAGAGAACAGATTATCGTTTGAGACTTCATTTAAAAGCATGGATGGAGCAGGAACAGTTCACAGGAGTGAAAATCATTTATTCAAGAGAATTATTTAACCAGAACAAGTGTTTCATGCACTTATTTTTATATTGCAGACATTGTTATATTTTTAGCTCAACACAAGAAGTTTCATGTTTTATTTATTTTTTTCCCAAGTACAAAACCTTTGACCTTAATGTAACTCCATTCTGATAGTTCAGAGTGACATGTTTATTCCCACAGTAAAAAAAAAAAAAAAAAAAAAATGCTCACTGGTACACAGTTCCCACAGGACTGAATAACTGCTAATGGCATGTGACCTTCAATGTTCACCCCTGAAATTGCCGTAATTGAATCCTGTCACTCCACAGGTGAAACAAGGTCATTCTATCTCAACCCACCCCCCCCCGACCCGCACCCCCCACTTCACATCCATTAATTTTTTCACTCTGTATAGACTCCGCTGTCAATATTCCTTAAAAGTGAAGCGGCTGTAAAAATTCATGAAGGCTACTAGCGTGGGTCACAGATCAACTTACCATTTCTCCTTTCAAATTTGATCAAGCGCTGAAGTGTGCACGATTTCTTGCCCTGTATTCAACAGACCCAAATTGCTTTCATTTCTCTTCAAAACACGTTTTAAATACATGACCACAGAACTTGGAATTATACGTATTTGCTTGAAATATGCTTATAGAGTATTCTATTTGCCGGGGCTCTGTGGAACATTTGTAAGGAGAGCAACGCTATTAAAAGTCTGAGTTGTCGGCTGACGCATTGGCCTGAAAGTGGTTGGAGTCATTCCACCTCGGGAGGTGTCAAAATGAAGAGCTATTAGCAGCTAACTAAGCTCTATCCTCAGATTAGCAGCGATCAGCAGCGGAGTACGAGGTGGATTTTGCTCTTCCTTTCTCTCACTTGTACTCTTCATGAATCGTAATCATGATCCTCTCCTGAGCCTCGTCGCTTTGCGAATTCCGTTTCTCTTCCTTTCCCCTCCGTAAACCTGTTTAAGGCAAAGCCGCGGGATGGCAAAAAAATGGCAAATAGTCACGCCGCGGAAGTGAAAGTGTGGAACGGGAAGAGAAAGGACTGTTTTATCAGAGCTATTGTTGCTGTGAGGAAATTCCTTCCGCTCCATCACGCCACCTTCTTCGGGTGAAAATTGAGAGAATGCGAGGTGGACGCCGCCAAGCCGCATCTGTCATTTTAAAACAAAATCTTAAGACTCGCACAAAAGGCTTTGACATTTGCTGTCAACTAGCATGCTGATTAAGCTCCAAAAAGAGCGTCGCTTTCCTCGGGCCTGTTTACTGATTCGCCGCTCGAAGTAGGTCTGCTGCTGAAGTAAACTCGCAGGGTCACGGCCAGGTTGCCCTCTTAATTCTGCCCAATTACGTGTGATTAGACCTTCTTGGTGGTGCTTAAGAAAGCAGACAGTCATCTAAAATAAGAAAAAACTCTCCGTCATGAGCATTTTCCAGCCAGGAATAGCTGATGAAAACACGAATTAAAGAGGTTTGGACTCATATTAGCAAGTTGGGAATTGATGCGCTGTAGGGACTGGTTGTATAAGACTTGTAACTAGGTTAAGACACAAGTGGCTGGGAACAGGAAACACAACATGTTTTTATCACTGAAAAAGCACACTTGTAGGGATGATGTAAGAGTATCGTGTGATTTATTTCACCTTCACTCTACTCTGTGTGTTTTGCTTTTTCCCTGATTTTCTGGGGCATTTTTTGCAGCGCGTACGTCCAAAGAACGTTTCTGGATTCTCGGTTATGGTCACCTGCGAAGGTTGAATTGACGCTAAAGAAATGTTGAAACGTGACGTAAAGCAATTCATGAACAGTTAACAATTGTATGATGATGAAACATTGGATGTGGAATTGATTGTCATTTATCTATAAATGTTAGGGATGTAATGATTCACTGAAGCTCCGAATCGATTAGATTTTCAGTTCCCGATTTTTGATTCGCTAGTGTGGTGCTGCAGCCATCCACAAACGCAATATGCAAAGATGTTTGGGGCAAGCGCATAATTTGATCTGCACATTCAAAATGTGCTATGCATCTGGAATGAAAAACAATTTTTTTAGCACTCTAGTATATTCTAATGACCCAGGTATGTTGTATTTTGTTAGGTGTTGCTATATAGGACTTGAGAGTGCTGAGATGTCCAAGTTGGATTCGCCTCGACTCAAATCGATGATTCGATGAATCGGTTTTCGATTAATCGTTACATCTCTCATAAATATTGTTGGGATTGTGACTGCCAATCGCTGATTAAAGGTTGTCGTTCTTCCAATCCTGTCAGTGAATAATGTGTTTTTGCATTCAATAGTTGGAAGGTGAAGCCAGCACCAAACATCACATCCACGTACATTCAGTGCACCCCATCTCGTGTTTTTGATCTTTTTTTTTTTTTTTTTTTTTTTTTTTTACTCGTTTTTACGGCGCCTCATAACTCTCGCGCCCGGCGGTGTCAGGCCAGTGTATGCTTTACGATGCTCTCCTGCGAGTCTAAAAGATTGCGTGGACACACCCTAATAACACAAAGGTCAGCATGTTGGCTCGTCGTCACGCCCGAGGCAAGCGCCCGACGCGTGAAAACATTACATGTTACATAGTCCCTGAAAGTTTTGGTGAGTACTTCAGTTCCAAATAGAAACAGACAAGTAAAAAGATTGTTCAGGAGAGTTTGATGAATTGTATCGGAGTACGCGGCACTTTTTATTTCCATGAGCGCAGTGGCAGTGGGATTTATACCGCCGCTGTCTGAAAATGCCCTCGGCTGCTTTATGGCTGGAATATGAATCAGAGTTGGAGTGCAGACAGCATGGGGATGTGATCTATGTCCAAACCGGTTCACATCCAGCCACTCCATCACTCTGCTTCCCTGCCGGCGCCCACTGGTGTTCACAGCGTGTTACAGGGGATGAAATTTGTGGCTTCACAACATGGAGTGACCACATCTACAATGCAAAGAGAACCTGGAGGATTTTCAAAGCCTTGCGTTCGGAATGTCTAAGATCAGTTCTGCGTTCAATTAAATTGACGGTCTCGCTACTGGAGGACTGTAGGTTTGAGTCCCACTTCCTTTTTCATACCCTTAAGCATGACACTAAAACCTTGGTACTTGATACTTTCCAAAGGCTACGCACGACATCACTGCCATCGTCATTGTGCGAATGGGGAAACATTGATCGGGACTAAATAATGGCTAAAATGTTAGCAATTCTACACGATATAATCATCAACTAGTTCCCGCATATGAGCGGCATGGTTGTCAACGGTTGGACTGTTTGAAGTGTCCTTGGGCAAGACACAGAACCCTTAGTTGCCTTCCGGGTTGGCACTGTAAATGAGAAAGTGTTCCCAATCGCTTTACCCGGTTAAACAAAAAATAATAATTATCATTAAGTGTGCCTGGTCTATTGTCCACTGAGTGTACCCCTAACTCTGCGAGAGAAAAAAACGCTTTACTGTATAAACATGAGATGGGAAGATCAGCCAGGTCATTTGGGTCTGTTCTAGCTATAATTGCATTTTTTAACCCACTGACCTTAGTTGATTTCTACTCTTCCAGTTGGTCAATGATCCCCTGGACTGTTTACTGTAACCCCTCGTCTGTTTTGCTCTTGTGCTTTATTACGGCTCCCGTTTTCACCTGGGTGATGGAGAATATCTTTCAAACGATTTTTGGGTCCCTTGTAGTTCTTAACAAAGAACCAAGACAACAGGGTGAAGTTTATTGTTTCGAAACAGGCTAGATGGAGTGAATTGATTAATATTGAGCATTAAAGGTAACAGATAAGAATTGACCTGAAACACTTCCTAGTGACACTGAACTAAAACAAGATTCTTTTTTTGTCATGAATTTACATTTCTGCAAACATGATCTCTGCAATCGAATGATATAATGAATTCGGTATTCAAAATCGAGATTTTCTCTGTGTGTCCTGAGCTTCTGACGGTTGGTTCTAAATCCCTTGAAGTGTGCGTCTGTGTTAGAATGACATTAACATGTGTATGGCCCCAGCAGAATATCAAAAGTGTGAACGTGTTGTGTGGGGCTGCAGCAGGCGTCACTTGAATTGTACATGCTAATTGAGACATACAATTGCCGGATTGTGTTTCTGACAGAAGACCTCTGCTTTTTACCCAACATACGCACACACTTATACATGTTTACCAGGCTATCGGGGGACTGTCATTCTACACTGATTAACAGGGGACTTGGGTTAATGCTTATTTATAAATAAAAAAAAGGAATCGGAGGATTGCTGAGCATTAACTTCAGCAACCACATGCTTGCAAGTCCCCCCTTTGCTTAATATTAAAGTAAAAACACCAGAACATTTTAGACATGACTTTAGCTTTAGATTTAATGATTTGAAGCATGACAAACAAGGGAAAATGCTCCCCATTTGCATGCGGTCCCCAACTTTTGAGTGTGTAACAGCGCTGAAGTTCCCTGTGCCACTGATTAACACACACACACACACACACACATCCTCCACAATATACACACACATGCACAATTTGTGTTGACATCAACTAACAAATATCAGCTCGTGGTCCTCTTGGACGTGTTGTTACATCAGCCTCATGTGCAGTACATCAATCATTACTAGCATACCAAATAATGATCCAGTCAACCCTATTAACTATACACGCACACACACGTGTATATTTATATGGGTTTTATTTCTAGCAGGTCCACACAAGATGATCAGGAGTGCAGTAGCCAAACAAAATGAAAAGAGCCACTTGGTCGGATTGAATCATGAAAAAAAATGACAGATTGCCATCAGGTAACAAAGTTGCTTTAATCTGAATGGATAGGAAAAAGGTCAAACCAATCAGTATTCTGACTGCCTGTGACTTCTGGCCTTAATGTGTTGGTTTTTTATTTTCCTGACATTTTCACGCATGAGGAAAGAGTTTGCGAATAATGTTGATTCAGTTCACCTGTGTTTGGATATGAAGAAGGGCGACTCATGTAGCCCCAACTGTGAACTTGTAGCTCAAATGATTGTTTTTCCTTGGAATCTATTTTTTTTTTTTTTTTTTTTTTTATCATTTTCACTGGTTTTTTTTCCCCCCTTCATCTAAAGCAACAGCTCTGTTTATTTATCCGCGCTGGATTTATTTTTCCGATGCCGGCACCTGTCTTCGCGTGTTCGCAGTGTTTTCCTCGCTTTGAGAATGGCGGCAGATGGAAGGCAAAGGGGGGCGGATATACTGCCTGCTGCCAGGTGCTCATGGGGAGTGGGGTGGGGGGTGGCTTGGGCGGGTGTCAACGTGTACTCGTGCGGTCACGGAAGCCGGGCAGCCTACTCTGACCTCTGATAAGACAGCAGTGGCCCTTCCCTTAGCCGCCCTTGTAAAGCTGTGGACTTTTCCACATCTTTGACCTGGCTTGTAATGGACGGCTGAGAATTCCCGTGATGTTTACGACATTAAACACGAGTAGGAGCTCAGATGTTATTACCTTTGACTTGGAAAGCAACGTTGTATGTCCCTATTCTTTATTTCATCTTCCGCTTATTATCTTATTGCGTGTCCTGGGTGAGATGGAGCCTGTCTGACTGTGACTGACTTTCCATCAGGCATAGATTGCAACTCATGCCCGTCCAAGTGTGAAGGATTATTTGTCGGAAGGGAAAGGCCCGCTTTACCGATGCTATCCACTACGAGGAGCCCTGAGGTGGCGGAGGTCAAAGTTCATCTGGACGCGTGTCTGTTCTTTCCTCGCTTGAGCTTTCAGCGGATTTTTCTGACCGCCAAACGGCGACGGCATCTCGGGGCGACGGCGCACTGTCGTCTGCAATTTCTTTTGTGGCCGTGACTGCGGCGTTATCTGCGCGTCCGCATCGCATGCTTCACTCCGCATTACACCGATAAAGTTGATGCGTTTGGTTCGAGCCGCGCGAGCTTCCTGCCTCTTGTCTTCGCTGAGAGCGACTGCGTCTCGACCGCGATGCTTCAGACACTTTTACATTATGGCTTTGTTGCCTGGATGCCAACCAGAAGGTCGCTCTCCAGGTGATGTTATTTATATTGCATCCTGTGTGTGTGTGTGTGTGTGTGTGTGTGTCATTTAAAGTGTGTGCGTGTACATGTGTATTGGGGAGGTGGGAATGCTGAGCGCTTTGGCCCTCAGCCATTAGAGAGAGAGAGACAGAAGATGCATCAGCAGGGAGCAACTTCCATTTACACAGTCTTGTTTGGCAAACTGGCTGCTTGCTGAGATTTCCCGAACAGCAAAATGAGGATTAGCATGTTTGTCCAATGCGAACGCTAACAGCGAAAATGTGGCCAAATGAGGTTTGCGCTGCCATCATGACCAAGTCAGGGCAAGGCTGTGAAGTACACCAAGTAACCATGCGAGTTCTCTCACAAAATCTACAGGCGCCGTCGTCTTTTTTTTTTTTTAATAAGGAGCATGTTGCGATCTAACAATATCAGACTGTTTGAAATTGAAACAAATGTTTGATTTTCTAATCGACTGTTTGCTGAGTACTCGCAAATGAAGAAATGACATCTTTTTCATTTGTTTTGGAGAAGAAAAAAAAAATCAGTGAAGTTGTTTGCTAAAGGCATCATGTGCCTTTCTTTTTTTCTTACCTGCGCCAAAGAAGTTTTTATTAAGGCCCGACCAACCTGGATTTTTTTTTTAGGCCGATGCGGATTTGACTCATATTGCCTGTTGCCGCATCTTACTCAGAGCGCACTTGGTGAACGGGAATCGCCTCTAGCGATCAACCCATATAACTAATATTGTCACTTAAACTTTTTTGAAAAAGTTTTCTTTCCCTCCGTAACTGTGGGCTCTTCTTGTTCCGTCTCATCAACTGGCCTTTTTCACTTTCCAAAGAAGCTCTCCAAAGACGCTTTCATTTTTGCTCGCTTGTGTGCTTACTTGTATACGCCTCGTATCACATGACCGAGATGAGCAGTTTGACACGCGTACTGAGGCACAAATGCGGATGCCCCTGATTTTGGAAATAAAACTTCTTCCAGGCACTTCCAAGTCCAAACGTTTTTTTAGCCCGGTCAGTCTGTATAGCCAGCTACCAAATATCCTCACTCACGTGCTATCCTACCTCTGTTATGATATTACCTCCAAAGACAAGAAATTGCTTGGTTGTCGGTTTGATGAAAGAAGTGTTGTTAAAGCACATCTTGGAAACGGAAAGACAAGCCGTTTATTGCGTGATGTAAGAGGATTATCAGCTCTTTGAATCAAAATTGTCCTGATTTTGAGGGATCAGAATTTGGGACGCCATCAACAAACAGCCTCCAGTTTGTCTGCGATACAACACAGACATCCATGCCAACTAATTACAGACAGAGACGGGAAGGGATTAGGATGAAAGGGAGCTCGTTTGAGGCCGGATGGGTGGCGGGGTGTCGTGACGGAGGGGCAGATGGCACGAGGCAGAGGGCGCAGCCGTCTCGTCGCAGAAGGCCCCATACGTCGAGCCGTGCACTTTGAGGGAAGGTTAGGTTACGCAATCCCGCAACTGGGTGCGCTCCAGTTCTTGCCGACTCGGGCTGTTGGTGCTGAAGCTGATAGCGCTTGATCCACGCCCTTGAATCGCTGCCCGCATTTCACATTTTACACCTGTCACGGAACATTTGGATGTGTCAAGCAGCGGTGTAACTAACGCCAGCTTTACTGTCTCTATTCCAGCTGGCTGTGCTGGTTGATGACTAAGCTCGAAAGAACTCCTGAATATGTTCGACTTGCACTTTTGCTGGTAAACCTGGTCAATTTTTTTCAGGACACGCATGAAACATTTGTGCAGCTGAAATCATGTCATGAAGGAGGCCTCTTGAAAATGTGGATTAAAAAAAAAAAAAAATCATAAATAGCTTAATGGACAAATTGGATAGTCAATGCTAGCTAGCTAGCTTGATGCCATCGAAACGACACCTCCAAACAACACCATCTAAATTATAGTTAAAGAACAGAGTAAGTGTGGTCAAATATCCTCTAGAGTGTCAATCATTAAATAAAGAAAAATAATTGCCTACAGTAGACAGTTGAGTAATGCAGCGGTTAACTTTGTTGAAATCAATGGGGAAAAGAGTCAACCCAGGTCATCCACATGTTACGTAATGGTTAATATTTGCATTATTTCCTCACTGTTGTTTTTCTTCGTGTTTTCACTGCCTGAAGTTGACACATTTTTTTGTGTGTTCCCTCAGCATAAACGCGGCCATGTGTGAGGATATGTGTCACGTGAAATTCATCCCATTTGTAGATTTTGGCACGGATCAGGGGGAAGGGAAAAACCTTTCTTTATTGTTATAATTTTTGGAGCTGGAATGTTCTTCTCTTGTTTGGCCAGGCGGTAACAGAAACGTGCGCTAACGACACCGAGAGTGGAACAGCACCGACATGAACGCGCTGTGATTTACTCCTACCGGGTGTACTTCCAAAAATCTCAAATGTGAACTTTGCCGATGATGCAGAGGTATTTGCGGAGGCCGTGGATGTCCTTGTTGGCGCGCTGGATAACCCGTCTCGGGTATCTGTGCATCTCGGACTCTGTGTGCTTTGGTCAAAGACCAAACATCCGGAGATTCCAGACATCCAATGACTTTATGAACAAGTTCACTTACTTTGGCATCGGCGTCCGCTCTTCTGGTGCTCATGAAGTCAACAGACATCCGAGCTGAGCATGGGGAGTAATGGAGTCCCTGAACCAGAGTGTTTGCTCTTCCAGATAGTTACATCCGAGGATGATGGGCCAAGTCTTTAGAGTCCTGGTACTTCACTCTTTTTTAAAATTTTTTTTATGTTTGTAAGACCAGGACATTAACTAGTGAACCAGCGGGTACTGATGGGATGACTTTTGTATGACCGACTTTAACTCTACGTCACCACTGTTCTCAACTACCTTTGGCACATTTGCGCTTGGTTGATTGATTGCAAGTTTTTGACAATTATTAGTATTGCGAATAAGAATAGGAAATAAAAATGATGAATAAACCACACATTTCTCAGGGGTGCTACGAGCTGCTATTGGTATTACTGGGGTAGCTATAGCACCCCCGTGCGCCCCCGCGCCGCCGCCCATGCATAAGTTGTTCTGTGTGGCGTGTGGCTCCGGCATCTCTCAGCATATTCAATTTCGGAGGGAATTGCAATTTCCAGGTGCTTTTTATTGGATCACATAATCCGTCTAGCCATCCTTACTGTTGAGAGCAAGTGTCTGTCCTCAGGGGAAAATCTTTAATGGTTCAGCCAACTTTTACAGAGATGGAGAGAGCACAGACAGAAAAACTGCTCTGACTTTGAAAACTTCCACGGAACTCGTATGACGTCTCCTCCTGTTCTTTCGTTTTAGCCAACGACAAATCACACGCACCTGGTCAGTGAGCCTTTTTGCAGGCCTGCTTTCCAAGCCTGTTTGTGACAGATGGCTATGTACGGTGAAATGCAAGAGGTGGATCCTTCATGAGGCTTCAGCCAATCGCAGCGCGGGGTGGAGACCTTCTTCTACCCGGCAACAGACCTTGAGCGCTTCCTCCCCAAACAGCCACAGTACGCTGTACACAGGTGGACACTAACAGAGAATAGCCTGCTCCAAAGACTTTCGGCATTTATTGCAGGGTGACGCTTTCTCACCTCGTCCCACGGGTCATCATACGCACACTGTGAATGATTTTCGAGTCGGGTTGCAGCAGCAATGTTGACACAGTGAGAGTAGAGATGAGGACACAGAGAAACTGTTAATACGTCCTCTGGTTATGAGATACACCTGTTGTATGAAAAAGCCTAACAGAGAATGCTCAGTTCTGCTAACCACTTCGGTCTGGTGTTTCAAGTAGCATAGCATTCCAGAACCACTTTGATCACCCATACTGAGAGACCATGTGAAAAAAAAAAAAAAACGTTTTTAGGTCTGTAGGTCTGGAGTCCATAAGGCCAATTAGCAATTTACAAAACAATTACTTACTCGATGCGTGTTCGTTTTATCTTTCAAGAAGGTATCCAATGTAAATAAAGACTCACACAAGTCGATTGAATTTTCTCCTCAGGTTTCTTTACCATCTCTGAAGTTCAGGAATCATATAATAATCAGATCTGGGCAGCTTTTCCATCCTCGCGAATGCTCTCACCCAAGACGGGCGAGGGCAGAAAAGGGGCGCGGTCTAACATGCAGCCCTCACATTTATAGTGTCTTCAAAACCTAAACATAATGGAGGCTGGTCTCCTCCCTGGCTGACCCTGCCTATGGGGCTGATCTTCACCAGCTGGTCCCGTGCGCCGATCAGGGCACGCTGACTCTGAGACTTTGAACTGATTATGCGATGTGTAATTCCCCATTTATTTATTTTTTGTTAACCTGTTGGCTAATATAAAGCCATTCGTATAGATTTGGATCCCTCAAACCCTCCAATAAATTTTAAACACATTTGAAGTTATTAGTATTCTCGCTATCAAGAAAGTGTACTGCAAAACTGATACGTAGAGCAAAAGACAATTCAACATTTTATTTTTAAACAGCAAAATGATCAACCAGAGCAGAATTTCGGCGAAAGAAAGTTAGCTTCCTTAATGCTAACATATAATGCGAATCGCTATAGACTGGCTAACAGAAATGAGCAAGGATGTAATTTAATTACAAACCTTAAAATAAACTGCTGTGATGACACACACGGAGCAGCGACACATACAAACACAGCACACAGCAATACTCAGTGGCATACATTCTGCCCTGTGGGAATGACGACTGTTAAAACCGGTTCTGTATTACAATGAAGGGCTGTCGTCTTCTTGCTATTAATTGTGGCATCACTTCCAGTAGATCTAAAAAAAATATATATATACCCCGTGACTGGATTGAGCAATCTTGGCCACAAAAAAAAAAAAAGGTAAAAACAGGATGTGTTTGTGTAAGCATTGAGGCCAGAAAGTGTATTTATTTATAGGAATTTGGCAGACAGACCAGTATGGTGAGCAAAACATTAATACCAAGCAACCTTTTTTAGTGGCAGGGGCGCTGGTCGTCACGTCGACGCTTTCTGTAAGTGTGCGTATTTGCCTGCAGGCAAACACACACAAATGAAGATCTGAAACCAAGAAACAACCGTCACTCTGTTCACCCTCGCACCAGCTCACCCTTTATATCCTCTTTTCTAGAATTACAGCGACACGCTGCCCTTTTTGGCAGACTCCGCTGGAGGGTTTCGCACACTATATTTCACTTTTTAATAGATTCTCACATTAAAAGAGCTTGTAATGCAGAGTGAACACTTTGTCCTTGGAAATATTGCTGGGATGTTGAACACACGCCGTCATTTCCCCAGAACATCTGCTTTGGGTGTTGACACCTCTTTGCATGCTCACACTGTAAATCATTCATTAAGTAAGCGTGGACGTTAATAGGTCAGGCAGTAACACCAACTGCTGAGCACACACACACGGAGAACATTGAGATCCACACAAGATACACAGAACATGATTTTTTTTTTCGGTCCTTCTGTCTGCTTCAAACTCAAAATAATCACGGTAATGGGACTTGTGCCTAAACAGGAAGGAAATAATGGCCCCCACCGCAAAACATTTATACTTGGTTTTCATGATTATATTTAGCTAAAACAACACTATTAGGCAAGGCAGCTTTATTTTTATAGCACATTTCATACAAAGGGCAACTCAATGTGCTTTACATGATTAAACGATTTTTAAAAAATACTTAAAAGCAGAAGTCAACCCAAAAATTTTTTTCAAGAATATGTTCCCGGCAGGTCCACTAGTTGAATAGCGGCATTCTGATTAATATTGAGTTTGTGGAATATAAGTTAAGCAGCAAAATGCACTCGTTTTTAGCCATCTCTGGGGGCGGCCATTTTGTGTGATGTCAACTGAAAATGACTTCACAACTGCTCACAACGACCAATCACGGCTGAGATTGAGAAAACAGGTCAGCCCCAGAGCTGGCTAACAACGAGTGCGTTTTGCTGCTTAACTTATATTCTACAAACGCAAAATTAATCAGAGTGCCGCGTTTCAACTAGTGGCCCTGCTGTCAGCATATTCTTGAATAAAATATGTTTCGGTTGACTTTAAAAGAAGCTTTTAAAGAGCTCAATTGAAAGCATGAAAAAATAACATCTCTGTTGGCAGATTATTCCATTTGTGTCCAACATAACTGCTAAATACTGCTTAACTTTGTTTGCTTTTAACTCTGGGCTCCACTAATTGACCCAAATGTACAGACCTTAGGCCCTACTACTTCTAATATTATATTTCCAAGTACTAATACTTTTTTTGGTCATTGAAAATGCGCTGCGATTGACTGGCATCCAGTCCAGGCTGCACATTTGCCTTTCGCCCCCAAAGTCAGCTGGGATAAACTCCAGAATGCCTATGACCCTAATCAAGATACGCACAAGAAAATGGATGGATGGAAAGATGGTAGTCGGATAATGAGTCGCCCTAAAATGATGAAAATGCAGCCAGAACCCTCAAAATGGCAACCGCAATTTTTAATCAATCAGTAAAGCACGCACATTTCTATTAGAACAAACACCTGTTGGACCACTTTTAATTCGGCAAAGAGAGCACACGCAGGCAGGAAAACGAGACGATAGGCAAATGCAGATTAACCCCTCAGGGCTTCAAGTTTTCAGAAGCAGCAGCAGCAGCCGTGTCAGGAATTAATTATAAAGTCCAAAAGTCTCGAAAGTGATTCTTTGCCAAACATTTACTTTACCTCCTCAAAGTTACCCTGAAGTGCCAGCACTGGGCTCCGAATCAGAATGTGAGGAAGCTATCAAATCCAACTCTAATCGGAATCGACCTGTTGTGTCAATGGAGAAGCTGGTTGGACTTCTTATCCAAACACAACACAAATTTGGCATCTTTCACACACATGGAATATTTCATTAGGCGAGATGTCGGGTGCAGGGCGGCTCAACTCAGACACAGACGTGTACTTCATTTTGCCTGTATTAGTTCAGCAGATGACTCAATGTCCCTACTTAACTTGTCTCATCTGCTTTGCTAACTCTCATTTCAGGCTGTTCTACTCTTTAGCATATTAGCTTTCCCTCGTTGTACTCTCGTGCTCTCAGAGTACGTCTGTGAAGCCCAGGGAGGCGCGTGCACACAGGCTTGTTATTTGCATCGTAAACACTCAAGCTGGCACTTGACGTTGCCCTCGAGCCAGGCCACATACAGTTTGACATTATAGGTCAGAAACGAGAAAAGTTGCAACATGACTGGAGGAAGTCAGTAAAAAGTGCAGTGTGTGACACATTTTCACCACACTGCAACACACTGGACAACAATTTGAATTTAGATCAGCAAATTGTACCAAGTCGAGTCTACCAAGACCTGAATTTTGTCATTTAAGTTCATTTTCTATTCATTGCGTCAGTGCTACTTTGTGGGTTCCGCCACACTGAGCTAGTTGTCTGAAGTGAACTGAAACACAGTTAGTAATCCCTTCCCTGTCTCCTGCTTAGACTCAACTGTGCGTAATTACATTTTGTGGTACGGCACTGTATTACTGCAAATTACTTGGCTTTGTGGATTATTTTGAGACGTTCGGTTGGCGGTTATCATTAGACGTGTTGACATCGTGCGCTTTGACTTTGTGGATTGTTTGAGTTGTGCTTATGTTTTTAATATTAACGCACATTGGCAGAAAGCAGATTGCAGTAATTATATGACACATCCAGGCTCGTGCATAAATTGCGCTGGAGCCCCGTGTACCGTGCTTGACCTGAGCGCTCACACGAGTCAAACAATCCCGATATTACAGTTCGAAGTGGCAATTCATTGGACAAATATTCCAAAATATACTTCAGTAACAAAATATTTGTACTTTGTTACTTGCTACCACTGATACATGTCGTAGATATCATGTGTGCTTGAGCACGGTACAGAAAGTGCTGTTATATATGCTCGTCAGATGTGTCCAATTTACAACACAGACTACACACATTTTCGTATGAGCCATTTCACACTGCCTTTGCGTCAAAATGGAACCATGGAAACCAACATTTCACAAACAGAACCAGTGCCTCAAAGATGGTGAAAGCCGACATCTGAGCACACCAAGCAAACAATGATTATGCACGCCAACATCATTCCATTTCTATTCATCCCGTGTTGCGTCTGTGTGCTTTATGCACCCTTTCATGTTTTTTAAATCGGCTTTCGTGCATTTAACAAATGTTAGCTTGGCAGTCAAAAATGTGCCAAAAATAATGTGAATGCGGTTATAAACATTTTCTATCCTCTATATCGACCTGAATGAGATGTGCTTGGTTATTTAGAATCCTGGTAGAGCAGACTCTGACTAGCCCCAGTTGCAATTTGCTGCCTGAAGCCTTCTCGGGTATATCGATTATGTGTTCAGAATTCCTAGAGGGCACTCGTGACTCAACAGTTTTTCAACTCTTACATCCTTTGACTGTTTTCGGACCATCTCCCTTTCTACTTTGGGTCCTGTCCAGTTTTGCAATCCTCTGTGGGACCAGTATGAAGGGAAAACAGCAATGATGGCTGCTGTGCAGTTTACGCTAGCCCTATATAGATTCTAAATTGATAAGTGATGTGTTTTGGGGTTCTAAAGACAAAAGAAATGTCATATTACATTTTGAACTCTTTATGTGACTCAACAATGACTGTGAGGACTATCATGATATTGTTAATACCAGGCTAGTGTACATGAGCAACAACAATAAGATAGCTATATAGCTATCTTTTTGTTGTTGTAGCTACCTAGCTAGGTAGGTAGCTAGCTAGATAGAGAGATAGGTAGATTAATAGTTTAATTCAGTCGTAGCGTGTTTTTTTGGACAACATAACTGCTATTTATACTGCTATATAGCTAGCTTATTGTTGTTGTAGCTAACTAGATGTGTAAACAGATTCATTCAGTCGTAGCATGTTTTTTTTGGACAGCATAGCTGTACCTTTCACCTTAATACAATCTGTGTCTCGGATCTATAGTTGTATGCGAGTGTGTTTTCTCCCAAAATAGTCACTGATTCAATAACGCTGTAAACCAGTACTGAGGCTTTACAGTTTATCTGACACTGCCACAAGGAAATTCAAGTTTCATATTTCAGCGGTGCATCAAGGCGTCCATGTGTTGCCCGTGTGTAGCGAGATGTAAAATCATCCGCGGTCCATCGGAAATGTGAGATTGTGCTGTCAGGTCAGTAATCGCTACCTTTATTGTTGACCCCCTTTTTTTTTTCCCAATTTCCAGCCCTCATAAGTCACCTCTCAGCTGCTTGCCTCTCCTCACGTATTTTTAGCAATAAAGCTCAGTTTTCTATTGATTGTAGCTGTTCTTTTTTTTGTGTGTGGTACAAGTTGGAGGTGAGCCACATTCCTGCCGCCGTACATCGTCCTTGAGGGTGCACTGTCATTACTGCCCTGCTCACGTTGCAGCTTGAGGCCTTCTCTGAACTGCACATCCAGTCTGACAGCTCATATAATTTAATACAATACCAATGCTGTGATACTTAGTTTGTTAGACACGCTCATCTGCAGGGTGCACGTTGTTTTGTTTGGACCCAACATGGACCAAAGTATTTTGGATACTTGAATGTTATGTGTACTGAAAGTAAAAATGGGGAAAAACATATGGAGTTAATCCAGAAGAACATTTGTAAGCAACATCACTAATGTTCTCACAAGAGAGGGCACAGGGTTGTGTCTGTTCCAGGTGTTCCACATTAAACTCATCCAACCATGTTACGTAGTTATAGTGGAACAGAATTGGGTGTTCCCCAAACTTTTTCGATTAAATTAATGGCATACATTTATTGTGCTTTTTTAATAGTTCTTTTCTGGGCTAAGGGCCTGATTTACTAAATCGTTTAAACGTCATTGCTTACACAAGCAGATGTGGAAACTAATCTACTAACTGGGTGCACCCAACATTGCGTCTGCCTAAGGTGCAAAATTGCCACGCAGTTCATTTTGTGCGTTCCCGGGAGGAGTATATGCAAGTAGATTAATTTAGCACCCGCAATGTGATTTGTGAAGGCAGGTGTGAGCAAAATGAGCTTCCAATACATCTCTTCAATCTTTGCTGCGCTCCCAAATGTTCCATGGTGAAAACCATTAGAGCTACTTAAGTGTGTGAACATCCAATTTAGTGCCCACTATTTAGGGTACTAGTAAAAGGTCACAATCTTGATAGGTCACGTCCAACACGCTCACGAACAGCGCACGCAATCTGAAGAGTGAAGCAAGAAAGAGGATATTCAACCCCTGATCTTCAGACATGCTAACCACTGGTTCATGCTTTCCCTAGTCTCCTTCAGCACCGTTGATTAATTGACTTCAATAAGAAGTTCATCTCAATACTTTTCTCCTTTGTGTAGGTTTCACGAATGCAGTGATGATACACCGCCCACCCTATAACTGCCCATCATGAACCATTCAATTTTCCAGCTAAAGTCATGAAATGGCTTTAAAAAACATCAGGAGTTTTGTTCAGACGTGCGTTTATCTTTGAAGTGCAGCCCGGACTTCTTTGCCAGTAACAGTTTGATCAGAAACAAACCTCTGAGCTCACCTAATGATTTTTCCACTGGCTCCCACTTGTCCTATCTTTGCTACTGCTAGTGCTTTTCCATGTTTGTAGGAATGCTTTGTGTTCGCATGCACTCAATCAAGCATTGACCTCCCCTCCATAGGCGTTTGCTTCCGTTATGCCGTTATGGATGTGTTGCCTTCCACATGAATCTCCGCATGCTTATGCACAATGGAGCACATTTTAAAATGCTGTCTCCATGAAGCCTCACTTCTAGGACACTAGCTGGGAACAAGGAGGCTATTGAGCGGTGCAGTAAGGGGAGGGGCAGGCCTGGCATTCAGGCTACCATTCGACAAGCGGGTGGGACTGAACCACACTGGTGGGGTGTAAGGTCAGAACGACATAGTATGAACACACAAACTGTTTTCCTCACTTTATCTTTAATCGTTATTGTATCTTGGCCAAATCGATTTTTTGGTGTGTGTGTGTGGGGGAGCTGTTTTGCTGTACCCAAGCACAAAACACTGAGACAGAAAAAGCAATTAAGTTGAAGAGTTCATACATACTGTAGGTCTAATCCAAAAGTTGTTAATTACTGGATTGTGTTCACATGACCCTTGGCTGTGCATCACCTCAATTTTCTGCCTCTGTGAGTGTTCATATCGGCTCCCTCACGCGTTACTCGTCGCTAATGCTTTTGTTCATCTGGCCCAAAGCAACACTTATTTAAAATTGAGGATATTGCTGCTGTCATTGCCACGGCAATAGATCACCTACTTTGATTGGCCACAATATTGGTGGACCAGCCTGGAAAGACAATTAACGATTTTTCTTTTTTTAATTTAATTTATTATACTCATTATAATGCCTCAAGTGGAAATTTTAATTGCGCTATATAAGTATATATATATATATATATATATATATATATATATATATATATATATATATATATATATATATATATATATATATATATATATTCATACTCGAACCCATGACCCTCCAGCGCTAAAGCCAAAGTTCTTACAAAGCTACTGTATACTGCTGCACCAATGTTTACTTCATGATGTTTTTTCAATGCAAATTAATGCTTAACAAAATCCTAATTACTTTAAAATAAATTATACATCACCACAAACAATTATTTATTACCGTTGCTCTAACCCTTTTACACTTCATCAGCTCTCACCAGTTTGTTTTTATACTTGTCTACTTATCAAGTCACGGACTGATATGGCAAAAATATCGGTAACCCGATTAATGCTTGTCGCAATGACATAACACATTTGGGCAGTCACTGTGACCTGCACTCTGAGTGACCGCTCCGCAGCGCTTGGCTTTGAATAAAAACAAACAAGGAAATCAAAAAATAAGGATGTGAACAGATTTGTATAATGCAAATAGTGGCCTGGGTTTGTTTGTTTACTCAAATGCAGATGGGGAACGGGGAGAGCATATTTGACATATGAGTTTAATTCGTTCCGTGACCAACGCCGCCATTTTTCGTCACATATTTTGAACAAAGAAAAATAGCACTGCATGCATTTCATAGCCACATAATACTGTAATAGACAATGTAAAGAAATAACTGCTTTGTGGATTGTAATTACTCTATGTTTGGACAAGGTGAAAGTCATCGCAACAACAGCCCTAGTGCAGTGTGTGTGTCTTCACTTCACTCTAGCACTGCAACTAGCAATTTAATAGTCAATTAAGCCATCCATTATTTTGTTGATTAACTGATGAATCCGATTGAAAAAAAAAACATGTTTAAATCCTCATCCCTTTATTCAGACATTATTACATTATAAAAAAAAAAGGCATTATGTCAAATTGACAGTGTAAATAGAACATGTGCAAACATAAATTAATCATGATTCAGTTCCTGGTTTGTCCATTGGCAAAAATGTTGACCATTGTTTCCAAATTAAAAGCAGATGTTTTCAAATGTCTTATTTTGAAAAGAAGACATGAAGATAATCAGGTTATAGGTTTATTTGATCATTTATTATTTGTTGAGTAACCGATTAATTGTTGCGCAGTAAAGCAAAAGCAACTTTGTGTCAAGGTGTCCCTGTGAGTAGAACATACTACTGCATTTTCGGACTGTTTCCCCAGCACCGATGGTGAAGCTGCTGAACCATCATCCAGATGTTGTCCTTCTCACACATTATAGATCCAGAACATCCAGTGAAAGCCTTGGGGTGGAGCGGGCGTGCCTTCTTATCGGGCTCTCTAAAAAACAAACCTTTGCCCTTACATAATAAGCGAATGTAGCTGAGAGAGAAGTTGATCAATGCCAGCAGGTCCACACAGGCATGTGATATGATGAGCAAGCACTTTCAGGCCTCTGGTTGATAAGTCATACATGAGACTCCCTTCAGTACTTGCAACACACTATAAATTGATTTATGCAACCTTTTTTCTGGAACTAAAAAAACCCCCAAAAAAACTGGAAAATCTGATTGGAGTTCAGATGTAAAACCAACAAAGGATCATCTTTTGCATGCTGTACAGAAACCTCCCATCTTATTTTCATCACATTTGGATTGGAGATGTTGGCTACCGTGGAGGTTTTCTTTCTACAGAGTCATATATTTGCAATTCTAGACCAGGGTTGGCCTTCATCTGTTGGACAGTTTGAAGAACTTAGTGCGGAAAGAAGAGTAAGGCATGTCTCCCGGAGCGACCGATACGGTTTTGAACAGTAGAATTAAAAGCTCACCAGTTATAACACAGGTATCAACCTCAAGGTCCTGGGGGCCAGATCTGGACCGATACATCGCATTATGTGGCAACTAAAGCAAACACAGTACTTGATGTTTCTTGCAAATTTTTTTTTGGAGGGGGGGGGGGGGCCAAAAATCTGTATTAAAATTGCCAAATACTTTCGTAACATATATTATACATCAGTTGTGTGCTCAAGTTACATTAACACTATCTTCCCGATGGCCGTTGTGACCTTGTTTCCATGGCTGCGGGGAACATAGTGCGAAGGTGTTCAATATTTGCATGCCATCATCTCTCATGACTTCTGATTTCAATTTCCATTTGTTGTCAACAATAAATATAACAATAAATCGCACGGGCAATTGTGCAAACATAATATGATGAGGTGAGTATACATGAACAGTATATTGTTTTCACAGTCGTAATGGCACAACGCGGGAAACGATAAATACAGCAGCTGGGCCGCTGCAACGAAAATGACTTTGACACCCCTGAGTTACAACAATTGGAAAGTACAATTATTGGCAAAAGGTATCATTTACCATGGAGGAGCAAACATGTCATTATGACAAGCAAGGTTGTGAGTTTGAAGCGTTTATGGATGAAGTTTCCTATGATGCCGGTGCTTCGCTTTTTGCGATGCTATTTTATTTATAACCCCAGCCCATCACTCATAGGCTTTAATGCAGTGGTCACCACCATCCTCCCCATCAATCACCACAATCCACTATTTCTGAGCTTGAAGTTCTTTTCCGACACAACAGCTCTGCTTCGCTGAAGGAAACTTTTGCCAAAATGTGCAGTTCATTTCCATTTGCTATGATGGGGCTCGGAATGGTAATTTATGGAATAGTGTGCGTTTCTAGTGCGGGTGGGGAGGATGATTGCTGCGTCTGTTATGTAAATAGTGTGACATCATACAAGTTGAACGTCACTGATTATTTGGTTGATTTTTGACTTTTTAACATAAGCTGACATTCTTCCAATTCTAATCATGAAAACAAGAGAAAACTCCAGTCACCCTTGTTTTAGTTTTAATGAGCTAAGCGTCGACACCTTTGCAGTAGTAATGTTTCAGCAGACAATTACGTCTAAGCCCTCCATCCACAACTGACATTTTAAAGCATCCAAGCAACAAGTGTTGTACGTGTGCAACATGGAGTTGTGATGGTGAAAGCGTTGATTTAAAAACAAATGGAAAAGTGACGTACAAAAGCTTCCATTGAGCAGTGAGCAAATAACAAAAAAAAAAAAATCTCGACTCGTCTGCACATCACTCATCGTCCCCGTCTGACTTTATTGTTGTTGTTCCCATGGTGACTGTGACTGGAGGCCTGCACGCTCGCTGGGACTTTCGCTTATGTGGAGGTGAAGGCAAACAACAGTTGCAGACTGTGACAGAAGGACGCTTTATGAAACTGCGCTGACAGTTATGTGGATGTAACACTGAGGGAGGCTGTTGTCAGTCGTAGCACCCTATTTCTGTTCATCACTCTGATGTCCGATGTGGGCGTCGCGGATACGTCAAATATCAGAGAGTGCTTGTGAACTGTGTGTTCCATGCAGCTCGGTCATATGACTTGACTTATTTCATGGAATTTAATTAACATGATGCTAATGTAATAAATAGAAATAGACAAGTTGTTATCATTACATCTAAGTGTTTGTTGCTGTGTGACAAAAATCCTGGGTATACATTTTACGATTTTGACCTTTGACATTCTCTGTGTTCTGCTGCGTGTGTTGTTAAAAGCAGTGGCAGATGTGCATTTGGTACCTGGGGCTTCAGTGGAGATTTACCCATCTTAATCCAACTCTTAACCTATCAGGCCACAAAATACAAAAGCAAAGCGTTATAACAGCTTTCGGCTGTGCCACCACATATAGTACATCATCGGTAGTAACTCAGAATTAATATTGACCTAGTAACATGACAAAATCATATGACATACATACCACATAGATTATACACACCTGCCTGTTTACATGTATACACACACACACACACACACACACACACACGTGTATACAGGCAGAGCAGTAACCACACACATGATCACCAAAACTTTATTTTGCAGCACTCCTAAGTGATCTAGAATCTCTTCTATCAACTATTTCACACATAAATACCGTCTCATGTGCCGCACCGAGGCACAAGCTACCAGCTGCGCTTGCTAACTGGCGCGGCTAAACATTATCCTCCTGTGGTGCGGATCCTCTGCTCTGAGTAACTAATCCTCGCCTCCTTTGCGGCCAATAAGATACATTTTTAAAAAGCATTGTGATCACTAACGGCGGACGAGGAGTAGCGAAACATTGCAACACCAAGCAAGAGACAAAAGAGCCAATGCTAATTGCTTAGCTAATGTTGTGTTGTAAAACACTGGAAAAGTGCTTCGGTGTGCAGTAGTCTGGCTGGAGCCGCATTTCAGTGGAAAGCAACCAGCTAGAACAGAAAATTAGCAGGTAAATTAGAAAGTGTCTAGAGAGAGTAATAGTACAGCAAACAGCCGAGCAGAAAGCACACACCCCTCTAAACCGGAAATTAATCAGTTACGTCAGCCGGGACAAGGTGCTAACAATGTCAAAAGTATATTACTTAATACATAAAGTATTTATCAGCTATAAGCAAAGAAGTAGTTCTTATTTTCCAAAATGTTGGTGACGAGGCTCTCCTGTCCGCAGCTGGCCTGTGCCCACATTCCTCATAAAAAATTCAGGTGGGCTCCTGCCCATTTACATGTGCCATGACTTCATACTTAATGTGCTGGTTATCATTAATAACCGGCAACAGCAGCCATCGCGTTGATTAAAATGGACGCGCGTGTGCAATTTGTGCACGTGACTGCTCGTGACCGAGGATGGACTTTCTTGACTGTGGAATATTTCTCATTTTGTATCCCTGTCTATTTCTATTGTGCGTGGTGGCAGTTATCAAATACAATACAAATACAACTCACAGATATTATATCAATAGTCTCCAACTACATGTCCGCAGTGGTAGTTTTGTTTTTTGGGGGGATTTCTGGGGAGGTAAGTGTAGTACGTTTGCATGAGCGAGCCCCAAATGAATGGAATATGGTGCCCGCTATCATCTTGGGTGAGAGTGTGTGAATTTTTCCACACTTCCACAGTTTATTGCCCCTCAAATCAGTGTGAGTCTGACTCTCCTTAAATTTCTCGGAATTCTTGAAGACCTTGTCACGCTCTCACTTAGTCCTCGCTCCGCCAATCCATCGCCGGTCCAAATATACAATCCCTGACACCATTATGTCAAGAGATGATTTGTGTATGAGTGAGCAAATAAGTGCAGTGAGTCAAAGGTCGGGGGGAGAATAGAGGGGACGCGGCTGTGCCACTGACGGTGGATATTTGGGGGATGCCGTTAACGTTTCTTGGAAAATCAAACACGGCCGGCCGGGTGAGGTTCGCAGCACCCTTCAAGTTGTCTGAAGTGAAACGTTGACGCCGGCTTCAAATACGTTAAGTGTGAAGGAGCAGCAGCTGGGCGCTTCCTCTTCAAAAGATGAAGCAGCGTGTTGAGGAAAAGAGGATTGCTTCGGTTTGGGAGCCACTCGGAAGTATTGAAGTGAAGTCAACAAAGTGTGACTGATGATGCTTTTCATGAGCCGTGTGAGAGGCTTGATCTGTTTTGGGCCTGCAGTTATTTGCTAAGTTTGCATTGACATCAATAACTCGGCTATTTCCCCTTAAGGCCATGTTTCAGTAATTCCCTTTACAGGACTGTGCTAATGTGTTGGGTCACCGTTGACCATGTTTTGCTTTGTTTGTCAATATGAGTTCAAATCATACCGATTGAAGATTTCTGTTCACCTGTTTACATGTGATGTGATCTATTCCGGCACGTCGACACAAACCATTGCCACTCACATTCACTCCTTTGGACAATTTGAAGAGGAAATTAACCCAAACATGTTTTTTTCAAGAATATGTTCCTAGCAGGCCCGCTAGTTGAAACACGGCATTATGATTAATAATGCGTTTGTGGAATATGAGTTAAGCAGCAAAATCCACCCGTTTTTAGCCATCTCCGGGGGCGGCCATTTTGTCATTTTTGTCGACTGAAAATGACATCACAACTACCCAGGGCTCAGGTAACGACCAATCGCAGCTCGCCTGTTGTCTAAAACTGAGCCGCGATTGGTCGTTACCTGAGCCCTGGGTAGTTGTGATGTCATTTTCAGTCGACAGAAATGACAAAATGGCCGCCCCCTGAGATGGCTAAAAACGGGTGCATTTTGCTGCTTAACTCATATTCCACAAACGCAATATTTATCAGAAGAGTTTTTTTTGAACTAGTGGGCTTGCATAGAACATATTCTTTAAAAAAAATATGTTTTAGTTCACTTTCACTTTAAGAGTCTTCAAAGAGCCTTACATGCATGTTTTTGTAATGTGAGGGGGAAGCTGGAGCACAAGGAGAACATCCAAACTCCACACATGAAGGTCAGACACAATCCTCACCGAACCTCAGAACTGTGAGGCCATTTCAATTTCAATTTTGAATGTATTAAAGCTATTACAACAGCTGTAAGGCAATTGCATCCTGCCACCTATAACAACAGTGAAGCAAGCTGCTGTCTGTCACAATCTTGGAGCCCGACTGTCAAACGTGACCGGTCGGCCGCGGCAATGTGATATTGGCTCACCTCGCACGCTCTGCAGGACAGACTCTAAATAAAGAAAAGGATAATGTGCTGAACTCATTTTAGCTATGCATCAAGTCCTCCGTGATACCATATCTGTTTCCAAAACAGGTATGGAGCAGTTAGCTGTTAGGACTCTGTTACCAGTCATTGCGTGTGTGTGTTGCTATGTTTGCACATGACTCGCCGATAAGGCAGCAGGAGGTCTTAGGAGCACTGCCACACACAAACACCGGTATTCACGCCGTGCGTACTGAGACATGATGTCTGGAAAGCTTACAGCAGAGCGGCCGGTTTATGGACTGCGAATGTGGCACATGGCGTCGTATTCGTGTAGATGCGCTGCGGGGCAAAGTGTTTGCAGCCAGAGATAAAGGCTTGTGTAAAGAGTCGTATACTTCGAGATATGGAAATCCACCTCACTTAGGATCGCCGTTCTTGCACAACACCTCCAGGAAAAATATCTATGAATAATTGAGATGTTTTCATTTTTTAACACCAAAAACAGAACCGATACAATGGATACGATGTGATTCATTGCACAGACATTGCTTGATACGAGCAACGCATACCCCAACAACAGGATCACTGTACATGGGAATATTAGTTTCATGTGGATGTACTGTGAAACAATCTGCCCTCAACAATCTTGTAATGTAACAGAGTACAAATACTTAGTTCTTGTACTTAAAGGAGAAGTCAACCCAAACGTAGTTTTTTCAAGATTATGTTCTATGTAGGCCCGCTAGTTAAAACACGGCACTCTGATAAATATTGCGTTTGTGGAATATGAGTTAAGCAGCAAAATGCACCCGTTTTTAGCCATCTCAGGGGGCGGCCATTTTGTCACTTCTGTCAACTGAAAATGACATCACAGCGTCTCAGGACCCAGGTAATGACCAATCACGACTCACCTGCTTTCTGAAGCCGAGTTTGGTCGTTGCCTGAGCCCTGAGCAACTGTGATGTCATTTTCAGTCGACAGAAGTGACAAAATGGCCGCCCCCTGAGATGGCTAAAAACACGTGGATTTTGCTGCTTAACTCATATTCCACAAACGCAATATTTATCAGAATGCCTTGTTTTCAACTAACTTTAAGTACAGCAGCTGTTTGCTACTTTAAGACTTTTACTCAAGTAATAGTCTACAAGCTGAATTTTAACATCTACTGACGTTATTTTCTCTTAACATACTTGTACTTTTGCTCCTAGATATGTTAGACAATACTGGTCCTGTCAGGACAACGTGTCTCATATTTCTAGCAAAGGAGAGCAACAGATGACATCAGTAGAAGGCAAAGGTCAGCCGTATTCTCATTCGTATCCATGTTTAAGGCGACGTGATTCGGATTCAGGTCATGTGCACGAGGAACAGAGGGACGTTTTCAGTCAGTGTGCTGCTGATGTGGATGTGGAATATGAACCTGCGGAACCGCCCTTTATCTGTGGGAGCGGCTTGATGAACAGACATCTTGTTCACTGGACGCGCGCATTCATGTAAATGTTTTATGAGCCTGCAGTCTTTCCGTGTCTTTCTCTTCACATGGATGTTAATTCAGACCATGTTGTTTTTTTCACAGCATGGACGTTACTCAGCTCGCTATGCACACGCGCCCGCTCAACATGCATCCATGTTTCCTCCATCGATCCATGCATCCTCATCTACCCGGCCATCCGTCATCTCGCCTTCATTTTTCTCCTTTTAGCCCAACATCCTTTCTTTCCATCCGTGCGCCTATCAACGAGCCACCCTCTCAATCCGTCATCTTTCCTTCCTTCCTTCCTTCTCTTCTTTGTTTATTCCTTTTTCCTTCCTTCAGTCAGCATCATCCATCAGTCTGTCCATTTATCAATCCATCCGTCTGTCTATCCATCCGTAAAATCCATCCATCATTTTATTACATTAGTTGCATACATCCTTTCCTTCCTTCCTTCCTTCCTTCCTTCTCGCCTTTATTTATTCCCCATTTCCTAATTACATGTTGGCGCCTTCAGCCAACATCATACATTTGTTTGTCCATTCATCTTTTTTTTTTGCCTCAATTTGTTCTTCCTTCCATACTTCCTCAGGCAACAGTCATCCACCCATCATCCGTTCTTTGTTTGTTCTCTGGGCTCTATTTTCGGTGCAAATCCGGCGCGGCGTGCGGCATAAATCTGTACGCAGGCGCGTTAGACCGGGTGTTTGTACTTTCGCAAACACAAGCAAGCCGACATATTTGAAAAAAAAAAAAAGGCGGCCAATCAATGTGGCTCCCCTCATTCCATTTCCATGTGACACACTCCCATCGTGCACGGGGACATCTCTGTGCGAAAAAGGACGCGGAGATCCATGCGTGACCAGAGCATTGAGATGCAGCTGGTTTCCTACGACAATCGGTGGGCGTACGCAACATTTTACAGAAAATACTTTATATGTATCTTACAGAGCAGGAATCTCATTTAGATAAGGATGAGATTATCTATTCAATGGTTTAAAATAGACATCCAGTGCACACAAGGGTTCAGTGCAGCTGGATGCAATTACGTAGTCAGGAGGCGCATAGAGATGTACTGTTTGGAAAAGCCAACGTACACATTAGCCGAAGGATTTTTATTTATTTTTTTCATCCACGGACATGGACGGAAATCTGCCGCCTTCACAGCAGGTTATTTTGTTCTGTTTCTTTCCTCTTCTGCTGTCTCCATCTATCTGTCCTCTCGTTTGTCATTCGGCCTATTCGGCTGCTGTTTGCGTTTGATTTCTCCCTGGGAATCTTAATTGTGTCTTCTTCTCTGGGTCTCGTGTAATCTGAATTATTATTATGATGAGAGGGTCAAACTTTGCAGCCGGCCCCACTAAAGCACCTATAACACTTATGCAGCGATGTCACTAAGTGCTCTCCATGTTGCTGACTGTGTTATTTTTTTTTTAAATACTTTGAGCTTGAAGCTTCTTTCGGTTTAATTTCACAACCTTGTGAGCTCTTATCTCGGTCATTTCTAATGACGACTCACTACTGATATTATACATATGATAGCACCAGTTTGATACAGTAGTAAAACTGTTTTGTTTTGGCACACTTGGACGCTAGTAATGTAAACACTGAAATTTTAGTTGATGGAAATAACTCAGATGCAAAAGCTGAAAACAAACTAATTTCCAAATCATTTCCAGCAGAAAAATGAATGAATAATCCATCTCTATTCCCCCCTAAAAACAACACCTGATACCTTATAATTCACTGTGTATTGAGTCACTCGTACAGTTACTCCTAGGACAAAAGACCAGTCACTTTCATGCTAATGTAGAGTAAGTAATGATGTTTATTTAAACTGAATGACTGCAAGAAAATCAAATGGCTGCTGAATATCGCAAAAGGATTCAATGAGCTGTGAAACGAGCTCACAGTGGTGTGAAGCAAATCCTTTTATATGTTTATTTTTATTTTTTTCACTTGGGTGTGGCCTTCTCAGTGAAATACATTTTGCCCCCTTCTGATGAACAGAATTATCTTCTTTCCCCACTCATTTTAAGCCTATATAGAGGTCAACTCCAGCCCTCAAGGTAAACGTGTCCTTCCTCTCTTTTGTCTTCTTCTCCTTTTAATTGACCCACAGCTGTCCTTCATACCTCCGTGCTTCCCCTTCCTTCGCGCCATTGCCATTCTTACACCTCCACTCCCTTTCAATGAACAGACTATTGCTTCCCAGACACCTCTGAGCGTCTCTGGACTTGTTCTCACTATACTGACTACTCCAAGAGATCCAATCACAAACAATCAGCGCCGCATACAGGTGTGAATGTTCCCGGCTAGGATGTGCGGGTGGAAATTCCCTCACGCCACATTTGCGACATCCTTTTGTCCATGTGGTCCACTTGGGCGCTCTGTCACAAATAGTGGACCAATCAGAGTCTTGGTTCCTGGTAACAACATAATTTTACGAGAAAAAGAATGCATACACGATACAGAAACACACTTTTATTGTAAAGAGAAAAAAAAAATTGCAACGTTTGAAGAAAAAGCTTTTCGTTTTTCCAGCAGAAAAGCAAGAAATCTTCTTCTCTTATAACAATTAAATTGTAGAGTTTTTTTTTTTTTAGAAAGTGCGTCTTACAAAAAAATTCGAAAGCAATTATCGTGAGAATGTAATATATTTTTCTAGGAAAAGTCCTTAACGTACAAACGTACAAAAAAAATGTAACTTTGCAAGGATAGGTCAGAATCTATCAAGAATAAAATCGTATTTTGTCAATAACATCCTATAACCTTACAAGAATAATATGATTACAGTATATAGGAGTAGAGTCATAACAATAACATAGTTATATGTTACATATTATTGCAATCATAAAAGTATGCGTGCCTTGAGATGAGACCTGTTACAATTGAATATATAACGTAAGCGTCCCAAACAATGAAATAGGCACATCAACTGTATCAGCAGTTTAAGTGTGTTTTATCTCTTGGCAGTCTCCTCTCACAATGTCCTCAATCCTTATCTGTCCTATTTCTTTCTATTTCCATTTAAAATGCATTGATTTCGAGCAGCAATGCCTTTTGTTTTCCAAAGATCAACATCATTTGCCACCCCGTGCTGCAGTCAACTACAAAGAGTAATTGATGAGACAGCGTGCTCTTGCAAAGCCTTGGCCTGTTTACTATTTAGATCGCAAACTTGAGGTGTCAAAACTCATCCCGAGTAGAAAGAAACATTTGGCGCATGTGGGACTAATTACGCTTCTGTTTCAACGTCTATGTTGAGGCTCGCTATTTCTGTGGTGGAATGACAAATGTAAGTTCTTCCGCATAGTGACGGGCCCAGTCATTGCTATGCGCAGATCATCAAATATACTTTCCATCTACCATCTACGTCTCATTACCAAATCGATTCTCTTCTATGCCCTTGAGGCGCTGGAGAAGTCGTTTTGTCACTGGAGAGAGTTTATGTGCAAAGAGGCCAGTAGTGGGGAAGGTTTGGGTGCGTGCGTGTGCCTGTGTGCGTCCGCATGCATGGCTCTGCAATTGACAAGCTCGGTGGAGCTTTGGCCTTTTATAAATCATGGTCACACAGCGTAGTGGTTTTGACTGGGACTAAAGGGGGGAGCAACACAATCAAGGCAAGTGTAGAATGAAGCGCTCTTGTGTCAAGCTCACTAAAGGGAACAAACAGTGCTGAGGGATATCGGCATGGAGACCACTTGTCCTATCCTGCTCATTCATGTGGGCTTGTCGATGTATAACCGGTAGCGCGACTCCTTTGTATTTTTACAGTAAAAACCACAATCCACATTCAGGCTTTTTATTTTATTTTTATTTTTTTTACTTGTTTCCATTTCTACTTTCCTACCCCCTTCTAATCAGATGGATCTATTGATGTTGACCAAGGGGCCTCTCATTGGATGAATTATGTAGCAACCTCCAAAATAAACTCAGCATGTTGGCCCAAACAAGTGTTGCATATGTATGCACCTAGTTTCATCGGACCATGTCAAAATATCACAAACACATTTGGGAAAATGTGATGTAGACCGATGACACCGAGGTTAAACCTTTTGGCCAGAACTCCAAAAAAATCTGTTTTCCACAAAAATGAATCAGTTAATCAGTGGTTAATTGAAATGGTAGGAATGTGAATAAATATTAAAAGGCAGAAAACAATAGCAGGTGCAAATATTTTCTATTTGTATCTGGAACACAACTTCAAGTATTTTGTCACTTCTGGTTGTATAACGTTTCCAGCCAGAAGATACTCATTCAGCAAAAAAAAAAAAAAAAAAAAAAAGGGAACGAGCGATCATCGGGTGTGCTTCTGAAAATTATCCAATTGGCCCGAAAGTTATTCTTTATTCACTATTAGTAATTTATCTTTGTTCACCTATCTTTGCATGTGACATACAATGACAGGGAGAGCAATTATTTGTTCTTCCACTAGATGGCAGGGGGTGCAATTAGTATCCATCAATGTTTAGGCAATATACATTTCTACTGTAAAATATGTGCCATGGCTCAATAAAGGCTGGGAAACAATGTCCTATGATGTGATTTCAGTGCTCCTCCGGTGTCATTTCATTCTGTTTAGCTTGTCCGCCGGTAGTCGACAAATACAAACACTTTCCTGCCATCGTGTTTAATTTTAGTAACAGTATATGCTTCCCACTTCAGTGTAAATGCTTTACCGTTTGCGTCACAGTGGCAAACTAAGTTCCAGTCCAGCGGCTGTCACATACTAACAGCATTCCCTCTCCCTTTCCTCATTCCGGCCTCCACCTCATTTATTCTTCAAAGGGAAAGCCAGGCATCTGCGTATTACGCGGTGCCCGGGGCGCTGTGCTGACTTGTGTTAAGTAATAACACGGCGTGACGTCAAAGGCTCTCCGTCTGAGCTGCGAGAGGGAGGGCGAGGCGGCGCAAAGAGGGGATTGGAAGAACGGGAGGAGGAGAGGCAAACATTGCGAGCGGCGGGCAGGCCAGTGTGTGAGAATCTGCATGTGTGTCAGCTGCTCCTCGTCTGTTCGCTTGATAACGCCGTGCAGACAAACAAGTCTTTAAATAGTGTTTCAAAAAACACACTGTCAATCAGCTCGCATTCATTTTTGTTCTTGGCATCTCACACTTAGTGACTCTAGGCGTTTAAGTGGAGGCTTGCGCGTTTGTCACAGTCACAGCCACTGTGTTCGGTGCAAACGTACTGCTTATGTAATATTATCTCTCGACGACATCATAGTTATTCCTTATGAGCAAATGTGTACATTTGCTTACAAAAAGCACACCGCAGTAATCTGCCACCTGCGCGTTGGCGGTCTCCACTCTTTGGTAAACACAAGTGACAGAAATGGCACCGGACTAGAGGATACGCTTGGGGATTACTCCCTAAGACAATATAGCAGTCTTAGCATGCCTCGTTATGGCTGCTGACCTTTCTCTGTCAGGTGATGTCTGTCTTTTATAACTGGGAAATACCACAGGCATGCGTACGCGCAGATTGTATACTGTAGTGCTTAAAAAAAGCACAAGAATCCCGCACAGAATGTAAAGTGGCAGCTATGACTTTGGCCCTAGAGGACACTCCATAGATGAGTTTGGCTGAGCAGTTTACAGTCAAAACAAGCCGCAGAGCCACACGAGTGCTAACTTCCACTCTAATCGGAATGCACGGGGCTTCGTCAAACCTTCTAATCTCTCGCTCGGCGCTCGCCTGCCGCCTGATCTATCATCTGCGAGCCCCGCTGCGCTTTCCACGGGAGACTTTTCACACGTATTTGCAGCTTTACAACTAGCACATGACTGTGCTCGACAAATCTAAGTGCTTGAAGAATGTCTGAAAGTCCACTCTGTCCATCGGTAAGCAGACGCACAACAGTGGCCACGAAGAAAACTACCCTGCAGGATGTTCTGAATTGGAATGGGAATGACTGAAAAATGATTTAAAAAAAAAAAAAAAGGAGCTTGTTGAAAACATGGTTTGAATTAAAGTTACAGTGATGTCATCCATAAAAATCTGTGGGAAAGAAGAAACGGGTTTACAGTAGGAACCAATTTTGGTCCCGCAAGGAACATTGTCATTATTGGTCTGTACTAGTAATAAAGTAATAACAGTCAAGACCACAAGGATATACTGTGTGTAGGCGGCCACCTCAAAATTGCCAACATAATGAATGTAATTGACGAAATTAACTTTCCAACCGATAATCAGCTTTATGGGCCAATGGGTCTTTTCCCCACCCCAACAAAATACAGTACACATGTTGTTTTTCAATGGCCATTTGGAGGCCCTGCAGCGTGAGTGGGCCCCAAGCCTCAGCCCGTGCACGCATGTACATTAATCCAACCCTGAGAGTGGGTCAAGGTTCAAAGCTACAAAAGTAGGAGCCTGCGTGGCACCATAAGAGTGTAAACAAGCAACTTCAAGTTGATTAACATGGCGCACAACAATAAAAGATTGTCCATCCATTTTCTTTAGCACTTATTCTCATTATTAGCAAGGTGCATATAGACAAACCATGCAACATGCTGAGATGAGATTCAAACCCAGAATCTCACACCTGTGAGACAGACATGTTATGCATGCACGCGCCGTGCTGCCTCATTTTTAGTATCAAGAATGGTATTTGTAGACATTTCAATTTGCTATTTGCGAGCAGGCTAAAAGATGTATTTAAAACCTGTTTAGTATGCACATACAATGTGATGTGAGCAATTTATGAATCACAGATGTTTTTCTTTTATTTCATAATAACTCCATCTGTGTATTTTGTTTTATTAAAGATGAAAAAAAGTAAAAAGCACATGGACAATAACAAATATTGTACAATAATAAGGTTGACATATCATGTGAAAATGGAATTCTTAATGCAAAGTAACCTAGTGAGGGACATTGTGAAACGATGTGTTCACGTCACGCATGTGTATATATATTGTGAATATATATATAGGGGGGGCTGCCCTGCGTGTGTTCGTGCTCTTTAAAATTGGCAGCAGCGGCGTGCGTTGAGCCCAGGCGTGACGTCAACAGCCTACATCAGCACCTTGGATACGGGCTCGCCACTCACCATAGGGATCCTGCCCCGTTTTGGACCAATCACAGCTGTGTTTTCCACATAGCGTTCACCACCACCCATCCACTCACACTGCTGCTGCTTGCTTTGGGCCGATTGTTCAGCAGGCAGGGAATCTCCTCCCAAACGCAATCCCTTCACAATCAACTGTGGCACCGTCACATGAAGAGGAAACAGGTTACTGTGCCTTTAAGGATTGAAAAAGCAGAAGGAAATTGTGGAAGTACCCCTCCGGCACTCCTTTTACCATGTTTATGTTCGTATAATGTACTATACATACATACATGGTGATAGTGTACCTCTTTTGTCGGTATCGCGTCAGTATTTTAACCATTTGCCGTCAGCAGCCCTGCCTTATCTCTGACGTAGGTGCTCGTCACAGGCGTCCCTCCCATTTCGCGGAATCATATGTCTAAAGATTGATAGCGTGCAGCGGCCAATGAGCACACGATACGGGCGCTACTCTAAGGGCGGGGCTTGCATTTCCAGCCAATCGAAGCCACCCATACTGTTTTGACCTCTGTAACCGCATCACCGCCTACCTCGTGCCCGTGGCGGAGGAAATCTATAAATAAAGGCGGTCGTCGGCCAGGAGGAGTCGAAGTCGCAGAACTCCCGAGAAGGAGGGAGCTACTCCGCCTAGCCTGCTGAAAAACACTCGAAATCACCTTCAAATCCAGAAACTCAAGCAATCGGCAATCCGCAGACATTTTTTCATCTACTGGAATACCCTTTTTTAAATTCTTAATATATTATACATGAAGAAAGTATTGCTACTTTTTTCACTATTTGCACTAACAGTACTTCACAACTACTGAGACTCCTTGATTTTTTTTTTAAGTGAGTATTTTCAGCCCTTTTGGAAATGTGATACGTTAGCTCTTTTGTCTTTATTTTGGCTTGACGTACTGAAAGCTCTGTTAACTCTTACTAAGCTGATTTGCTGCGTCAGTCTACGAAAGTTAAGGTTCGTGTGTGTTGGGTGTGGGGTTAGATGGTGCGGCTTCTATTTTCTTCTCCAAAGTGATGTCTTCCTTTATGATAGCTTTCTAATGACGCGTTTCCGAATTGAAATTGTCGTCTGTCGGCTCTATTTTCTCTCTTTTCTCTCCACTGGTGTCGACGGCTCGTAAATTATCGATGGAAGCCAGCAGCTCTCCACTATTGTAAGCGCATTGCTCGAACTTTGCCAAGCTGATAAGGGTAAATGTGTTATTTCGCAATACTTTACCACAGAATGGCTGGTTGACAGCGTTTTTTTGTCCCTTGCCAAAACGAAGCACTGTAGATCAACATTTGGGTACAACAACAAAAAGATCAATCTAATGTGCCTTCATTGACTATTGCCTTTTTATGCAATTAATATATTCAAACCTATTCGTGTGCTTGCACGTTTATAATAAAGACACAGTTTGTCAGATGAAAGTATTTGCTTTTTACTGTGTCGATAAATGGGTGTAGCCATTGTTTTGGGTGTTTCACGCAGCAGCACAGTCACTCGACGGTCAAATTACTTCATTCACCGTACATTAATGCTATCTCCTGCTTTTTATTCGGGCTAGATTATGTAACCGGATTCCCGTTTATCAGTAATCAAATGATCTTACTTTTAGACATCTACACGTTTATAAACATTTCAAACGTCTTCAAATGCATGCATATATCATAACCTTCAGTCGCTGTCTCTACAACTAGTGAATAGTTAACAGGCAGGGTGGGTCTCAAGCAGATAAATGTGTTCTTTTTTTCTTTCTTTTTTTATGATGTAATCTGACTCTTAACAGTGTTGTTTGTCTCTCTGTGTTTCCTTTCCAGAACATTTCACACTGTGTGAAAAGAAAGCTCTTCTGCAAGTACTGCACTTTTACCCTCGGAACACATTTGACCTTCGTTTCGGTCCCTTAGGCCATTCTGCCTGAAGAGCGCCCACCCGTGTTGTCAACCACGGCTAAACTAAGCAGACCCAGTCGACCCATTTTCACGCACGCTCGGTCTCCGCTCACCTGGTAAACGTCAGCAGTCAGCTATGCAGCTTGAAATCCAAGTAGCTCTCAACTTCATCATCTCGTACCTGTACAACAAGCTGCCCAGACGGCGGGTCAACATCTTCGGCGAGGAGCTGGAGCGGCAGCTGAAGCAGAAATACGAGGGACACTGGTACCCGGACAAGCCGTACAAGGGCTCGGGGTTCAGGTGCATCCACGTGGGCGAGAAGGTGGACCCTGTGGTGGAGAAGGCGGCCAAAGAGAGTGGACTGGACATCAACGATGTTCGCAACAACCTCCCCCAGGACCTCAGCGTGTGGATTGACCCCTACGAGGTGTCCTACCAGATCGGGGAGAAGGGCCCCGTCAAAGTGCTGTACGTTGACGACAGCAACGAGAGCGCGGCGAGCAGCGGGGTGCTCGATCTGGACAAGGAGATCAAGAACAGTTTCAATCCGGACGCGCAGGTCTTCATGCCCATCAACGAGCCCATGGGCGGCGCCTCCCCGGGCTCCAGCTCGCCCTCGCCTCCTTTCGGCCACTCGGCGGCGGTCAGCCCCACGTTCATGCCCCGCTCCACGCAGCCTTTAACCTTCACCACCGCCACCTTCGCCGCCACCAAGTTCGGCTCCACCAAGATGAAGAGCAGCGGGCGCAACAACAACAACAACAACGGCACTAACGCCACCAGCAAGGCGGCGCCGCGCACCTCTCCCACCAACCTGGGCCTGAATGTGAACACTCTCCTGAAGCAGAAAGCCATCTCCACCTCCATGCACTCGCTCTACGGGCTGGGCCTGGGAACGCAGCAGCAGGCCAAGCCCTCGGCCCTGTCCCCCAACGCCAAGGAGTTTGTGTTCCCCAGCCTGCAGGGCCTGAGCAGCCAGAGCGCCCTGTTCCCGGGCGACAGCTCGCTGGGTCTGGGCCCGCTTCCGTACAGCAACGCCTTCGACGTGTTTGCGGCCTACGGCGGCCTTAACGACAAGTCCCTGATGGATGGCTTGAATTTCAGCTTGAGCAACATGCAGTATTCTAACCAGCAATTCCAGCCAGTCATGGCCAACTAGCACACCGAGCTAGTTTTTCACACAGCAACGACCAGATAATGTGACCGCTAGTGGTGGTGGTAGAAGGAGGTCTCAAACTCAAATGCACATTTAGGAGAAAAAAAAAAAAAGAAAAAAGAAAAAAAGAGAACAGAATGTCATGGTTAAAAGGAAAAGTGACGTCAGCTATAAGATCTCAGTCACAAGTCTTAAGAATACGAGCCCGAGGGTGAACTACTTTGCCCCCTTGAGTTATAACTTTTCTTTTTTACCCTCAGTGGTGACGCTTGTTGTACGAGATGTCCAAGCTTGGTTATCCAAACTTCAACTTGCATTATTGTTATTTCATTTGCCAACCAAGCACAATTTTTTTTTTATGTTACTGTTTAAGATATATTTAAGTGAAAAAGACAAAAAAAAAAAAAAAAAAATACCACCACGAGTCATGGCCTCTTTCAGTATTTTGACAGAACTGGACATTGCCAATCTTTCAAGAAATTGGCAAAGCTAAGTGGGATTTTCTGGTCTTTTTTCTAATTGTATAATTTAATTTAGTACAGAGTTTGTAAAATATCAGAGTATCTATTGTTTCTACGACATGGTATTGCATTTATATCTTTTTACTACTCCAGTGATCTGTGATGGCTGCAGCAACTTTGTTTTCTTTTTTATTGAAATGATAAAAAAAAAAATGAATCCATCTTTCAAAAAAAAGACATTGACTATTCTAAAGACTGTGTGCAGAATATTCCGTAGTGGTGGGATTTAAGAATATTTGCTTTTCCGGGGGGGGGAGGGAAACATAGAGTTGTATTTTCTGTTAAGAGTAAAAAAGATTTTTGCTATATTATGGACAAAATGTAATCGTATATTAATTTTGTACCTACATTGTGCAATACTTGATAAAACGAAACGGTATAACAAAGTATTCGGAGTCAGTGTCTTACATGTTAACAGGGACTGATAGTTTGTTAAGTTTGTATTAAAAGGCTTGAGAATAACGGCTTGTTTACTTGGGTCTTTGTGGGGATGTTGAAGCAACATTTCCAGCATTTTAGTTATTAGTCAATTAGCACTTGAGAATTTCTGGGCACCACTTAACATGAAATATTTATTTGATCGCATTTTTAGTGAGAGACAAAAGTTGACAAATGTTTCACATACATACACATTTCTTATATTCTGGACCTCACAAAGCGTCACTGCACATGCAAGTTGTCTTCAGGTCATAACCTCCTGAACTGCTGCCTTGTGCGCCAGAATCCAGACATGAACATGAAAAGCTTCACAATGTGATGCCCACTTCTCATTAATATTTGTTACTTTGCCAAAACACAAGTTACTTTGCCAAAACACAAAAACATGGCCCAACTATGTTATGTTAAACTTCAAGTTTGGTCTAAGGAAGACCCCATCAATTGTTGGTGAGGTGTACACTGCCAAATGATTAAATGTTTCCCTTAATGGTGATGTCCCCACGCAGTGCGGCCCCAAACGGTATTTTGTCTAATAATGCGTTTGTGGAATATGAATTAAGCAGCAAAATCCACCCATTTCTAGCCATCTCAAGGGGCGGCCATTTTGCTTGGTACCACCACTTGCTGTTGACTAAAAATTATATCACAGTGCCTACAGCCTTAAAATGTCACATGACCAAACCCAGAAAACAGGTGAGCGTGATTGGTTGTTACCCGAGCCCTTAAATACTGTGATGCCATGTGAGCAAGTGGCAAAATGGCCGCCCCGAGATAGATAAAAACAAAAGCTGGATTTTGTTGCTTGATTCATATTCCACAAACAATAGTCAGAATGCTATGTTTAGACTAGTGGGTACAAAGAACATTTTTTACTTCACTTCCCCTTTAAATTCACAATGCGACAAAGTAAACATTTCAATGTTGATAAAGACAACGACTGTTGAGCGTTGGCGGGACGACACGAGTTTGAATCCGATCTCCGGCCTTCCTGTGTGGACTGTGCATCTTCTCCTGCGATCCCATTGAGAGTGAGTACCACAAAAAATGGATGGATGGAGGAGGTCTGCACTTTACCGATCACCTCTAGTTTTTTTTCGAGGTGGCCCAAAAGCTGCTCGGGTAACTTCACGAATACACAAAAGTAGATCCTGAACGGAATCACTGGCAGCGCTTCAGACCAGGAGGAATCACTCCCCCGCAGGTCAGCAGCACAGTCACATATTAACTAATAAAATGCATCACGCCAAAGTAGGAAAACGGAATTAAAATGATCTCCGCAAGCAGCTCGTTACAATTCACCCAGTGTTTTCGAACAGGGTGGGCTTGTAAATGGATAACTGGTTCCAAAGGTTCAGTGGTTTGAGGACATGTTGTTAATGAAAGTCACTGTGTTTTTGCACTCAAACAAACGCTGCGGGGAATTTAAATAACATCCCGCAACCTTTGAGAGCGTTTCAGCATCGGGTTTATGCTGCTGCTGCATATCTTGAAATATCTGAGATGAAAATAACCCTCGTGGTGTATCACGATCCCTCCGGGGGCCGCCTCATCGTCACTTGACTGTCTGCGTGTCCCCTGATACCCCCGGGGGTGGGGGTGGGGGGGAGGCGTTTGGGGGGTCTGATAGTGCCCTGTAAAGTTCACCGCGTGTGTTTGTGTGCTGATACTGTGTGCACAACAGAGCGTGGTGGTAGGAGTGTGTTTGTTTATCATCATCGGGGTAAATGTCTCAGGGGAAGGTCGTCCTTAAAATGCCTTTAATGGTTCATGGCTGCTTTTTGCACTCGTTTTTTTACTTTTACAGTCCGTCATCAATCAAGCCAAGGCCTTTAATTAATTTCCCACAAGCTTTAATATGACAATTATATGATTTATATATGATGGTGTCATACTAATAGTTATTGACTTGGCAGGTCACGTCCTTTGCTCAAAGATAGTGACTCAAGCGTGTACGTGAGTCGAGCGGTGTTATGTAATGACTTGAACATTTTCCTCCGCTGTGACTGCTCCACGAAAAGCCCTTCGATAAGTACGAGACGAGGGAAAATACATGACTCTCAATTTAATAAGCAGGTCATGTCCTCCACTACATCGAACTGCATTCTCAGGAGACTTTAGTTGGAAATCGAAGCAAAAAGAACTCCATAGAGTTCTTTTCTTGGCTACAGTATTTTCCAACAGAAAATATTGTAATAAAGCTTGATATTGTAATTAAAAACTCTTCATTTGCCCATGGTTTAAAGAAAGTGATTAAGATTCATATCCTGGTGTATTCTTTACCAAATCAGTCCTAATTAGAAAAAGGAAACGCCTTTGTTGGAACCTTAAAATGATGCTAAATTCTAGCGATAACAGGCTGCAGTAAGTCTATGTTGCAAGAATGATAATGACAAAAACAACATCTCTACATGTAATTTTCATGAGAGCGTTCTTTCCGACCTTTAAATCATTTGAGACAACTGTCAGAGTGCTTGACGTTGCTCAACCAGACTGATTGCACACACAAAGGCCCTTGTGACCCTTTGCCTACAGGCCGAAAGAAAGCGAGATCTACTTTTGCTATTTCAAATTGACATAGCTGGCGCTTTGGGAATCACGCAATGTTTTCACTCCATGCATTTTTACCACGGCGATATAGATGACAAAAATCCAAACACAGCACCTTTTTTCTACTAAGAATAGCAATGAGGACAAGGTGAGTCCGGCAGCACCACTGATGCCCATCTTTGTGCCAGGCTGCCAGTCTGCCCTTCGCCTCCCATAAAAAGACGGTGCGGCTCAATGGCGCTGGTGGTGGGCGCCAGCGGACAAGACTTTATGGTAATGTTACCCTCCTCAGCAAAAAGCCCTTAATGGCTTTTCATTCGCCTGCCTTCGCTCTCAGCCCATCTATTTCTGGAAGCACGCTGGAGCTGATTGAGCAATGATAAGCTGGTGGGAATGTTGCTTTGCTATTAACATGACTTCACCACACCTTATCTGTACCTCACAGGGGAAACTATAGGAGGATCTATTTGCGTCCGTATAACTTAGCTTGGCAAATTAGACCTCTTTTATTTTCTCTCTTCTAGCCCGTGCAAATGATAAAGATAACATTGCCTGACTAGTCACGGCGTGGGAGCTTAGGGTGTTGACACAGTTTCAAACAGTTGCTCACACCCTTTTGGATAACAAGAGTTATGGCTGGTAGGCAGGAACACGTTTGCATCCCTTCAAATATGCAATTTTAATTCCCCCTGCAGCTGCAAACTGGCATCGTTGGTGCATGATATTGAAAACAGTGACGTCTTGGAGAGCATTTTGGTGCTTATTTCAAATGCATTCCACGTCTGGGTTATCTACTTGTACTTTCTCTATTTAACATTTATGAGGCATTGTGGGAGTTGTCTGGTTGTATTGAGTGTACCTTTGTACACTCAATATATCCCCAGCAGACACTGGTGTGTGTGCCCAGCCCTTTAAATTGCAGATGATCTTATCTGCAGAGGGAAACTAAAAACAAATACAGTACAGACCTCCCCCACCCTAACTTTTACCTCTGCACTTGACGCATTGTGGCTGACAGCGCTATCAAGCTAGCACGCCACTCCCATACCTGCTGCTGAGGTCCCATGAAGCACTAAAGGGCAAAAGTCTTCAGACACGTTGAATTAAAAGCAACCCGGGGTTGGGCGAGATCCCTAAGGCCATGAGAACTGTCAAGTAAAAACAACAGTTTTTATTTTGGTAAGTTCTGCGTACAGACGACAACAACATTATCAAAAATGATCCCCATTCAAACCGAGCTGAAAGGACACAGTACTGCATGACAACTGCTTTATCTCTATAAAAGTGTATTTTTAAATACTCTGCTATGGGAATATGTTTGACAATTTAGGTTAAGAGTCTGGTCACAGGGAATGTTACTCTTCATTGTCATTATTTTGAGCAGTATCCTGAGTTCCGGGGTTCGGCTTTCAGCTCTCATCTACAGATTTCTTTCGTGGACCACTGGTAACAGGCCTCTTTCCCCCCCAAAATTGCATTCATGTCACTGTTTGATAAAATGTCTTAATAACTTGCACCCCTGAAATCATTAAGACACTTGACAACATTACCGGAACATAGCGTGGTTATTGCAACTCTTTTTCTGGATTAAATAACATATTTTTAAACTTCTCAGCAATCTACAAAGACCACTCTGTTCCCACCCCTCAACCATTAACTTCCCTGGGTACCTGTGGGGGAAACGAGATACTTTCAGTAGTGTCCAAGTGACATGAAACACCGCTTGCCATGCGGGAATTAATCAGTGCTGTGCAATCTGCAGATCAGTGGCACCGGTGCTGCTGGTGGGGGAGCGACAGCAGGGGAAGAAGGTGGTGGTGGGGGGGCGGGGGGGGGGGGGGGGGGGGGGGGCGGACACCTGCTATCCATCACTTCTGTGTGAGTGTGTGTTCAAAGAAAGAAGGAGATAGGACAGAGTAGCAACAAAGGAGTCTTTTGTTGTCCCTCACAAGCTACATGCTCACAAGAGGCTGATTTGCAGCCATGATAGAGCGCAGTGGTAAATTGTGCACACACAAATGTATGCACAGCATGCATGACAGAATAGGAGTGTGCATCGAGTTTGAGGGGAAAGTATACTTCAGTGGAAGTACAGGTACTTGTGTAAAAACAGTCTCTGGTAAAAGTATTGTGTCAACTCCTGTACTTGACTAAAAGTAAAATAAAAGTACAGGCTTTGAAATGTACTTAAAGAGGGAGTTTGCTTTGTTCAAACTACTTAGCAAGATTTGAATGTAGCTTCACTTTACTGAGCCCCGCCTTGAGTCTCTGACCAAAGGGCCACGCCAATCACTAACGTGTACGAGCGAGATTCTCAAATTCACAGAGAACGCATGATCAGCAACAACAAAACCAATTCAACCTATCAATATTATGCTAGCATTAGCATTGTAGACACGTCAACGTTTGCCACGGCTGCTACGCTGGGAGCACGACTTATTCCTAATGGAGCGTTACTATGACACTATGTTATCGGAATGAAAAATCAAAATGAAGCTGCCACACAGGCCGCAGAAAACTTGGTTGAATCACAGAAGGAGAATGTTAGAGGAAAAGAAGACTCCAGTTGCTCATTAACATTAGCTGTTAACCACCAGCTCGTTGGCTCGCTGCTAGCATGCTGTCATAGTGTTTTATTGTTTTCATTTTGCATTGATGATTAGCTTATTCTTATGAAACAGGTAAACTTATTTTTACACTTGTATGGTTGTAAGGAATATTGTTCAAATGTCTTACTACAATTGTGTTTTATGCGGCATGTATTAGGCTATCATGTAAATATGTTCCTGTTCATTTTACAACACACCGTTTTTTATTCATCATTCATATTTCTCATCTGTGAAAATTACTGTTGGAGCCACTTTCTCTGAAAGCAATTGTATTTTTGTGTTGATCACTTATTTTTGTTTGTGGAATGAAAGTAAATTGTTTTGTTATAGTTGAGATAAATTAATGTAGAAGTTCTTCTGTTGTTGAAGTCTTGACCTTTATGTGGTCATTTTTGTTTAGTATGCCGCTCAATGGCCAGGTATGGCTACTGCATTTAGAGGTGTGCTCTCCTTCGTAAGGTCAAGGGTTAAAAGCAAGATGGCCGCCTTAAGTCAGGTGTGTGTGTGTGTGTGTGTGTGTGTGCGTGCATGCAAGCAAGCAGGCCTCGGTCAGATACGTTTTTTTTTTCAAGTTCAGCATCATCTGAAAGGATCATTTGGACATTAGGAAACATTACTTGGACATTTGGAAGAATTATTTGGACATTTGGAAACAACCACAACTGGACTCCAGACCTCCTCCGCCTGAACAAACAAATCGTGAGTTAATGCATTGAAGCCTTGCTTTGACCTGTACATGCCCTTAAAATTGATTGAAAAATGGCTCAAACAATTACAATAGTACAAAAATTAGCTAAATCTGGTAGTCTACATGCCGAGAAGTCTGTTTTCTAATTTACCAATATTCTAAATGAGTTAAGAGTAAATGAATGTGTTATGATGTTGACACTTTGACCCAGGGAGTTTATTTCTAATTTCATGATTCCCCATTGGGAAAAATATTTCGAAATTCCTAAAACAATTGCACCATTGGCCAGTTTCCTGGAAAAGATTTTGTTTGACTTTGCCTAGTCCATTGTAATTTAATTTTTCTTTAATCAAGACGCTAGCTAGCTTTTCTGAAAGTTTCTCTGTGCAATTCTTTAATCCACATGATCTTTCACATATGTCACTGCAAAGTTTTCCCTCCGGTTGATGCTTCTGAAACACCTTTCCTCTGTCTACTTAGAGTCAAGTTGGATTTACCTGACACATACCTCAGAGTGCTTTGAACACCCCATGAATAATATTTGCACATATCTTTTGGGAGCGAGAGCCAAGCGATGACTGGTTGGGCTGAGAAATGGCCAATTTCTTATGAAATAATATCAGTGCTTGCGTTAATAATCTGTACAACAACACTGGTTTAGCTCAGCAGCTAAGTGAGGATGTGCAGCGACGTTAGTTTTTGTGTCGTTGAGGTCTGAAATGAAGATGTGCCTGTAAATAAAGAGGGAGAAAGCTATTGTTTAGAAAAAATGATACGGTGAGAGCACAAGCAACAACCTGGGGCAGAGCCTGTGATTGGACCTCTTTTGTGAAAGCGTTCAGGGAATGTCGCCACAGCTGGAACAGCAAATGCAAAGCTCTGGAATTCCAGCTATCTTCACAATAAAGTTTCCCAGGATGCTCGAGTGCAAGCCCGAGCACAGTTCTTAGCCATTTCACTTTCTCTAACACTCGACGAAACCTTCACAAAATATCCAAAGCTCAAGTTATGCCCTGTTACTTTAGTTAGTTGGGGAAAAAAATGAATTGAAGGAAATATCAGAAACACCTATCCGGTTTCATTGGTGCTAGTAGCTATTTAAACGGCAATTTACATATGCAAGTGTACAAAGCTCTTTTCCATTGGCTGTAAAGACCATTTTTTGACTCTGAGTTCCTGCCCTGTAGCTGTTATGGTGTTTGCATTGATACGTTGCAAGAAGGAAAAAAAAAAAGATGTGTCGTTATCAAAGTTGCCTGAAGCAGCAGACGCCAACGACTTTATGAGAACATGACAAATAGTATAAATACGAATGAAATAATTTACAAATGCCGCTTTATCTGGCATAGCTTTTATACTGAATCCCATGTATCTGTTTTGACACCAACGGGGTATATTTATTTATGAATATATATTTATATGTATATGCATATACACACTGTGTGCGTGCACGTGTGTCTGTGTGCGTTTGTGTGTTTGTATGTGTGAGCCTGCTGAGCCAGGCCTCTCATTATGTGCAATGTAATCTGAGCTTTTGGGGCCCGGGCAGGCCCAGCGATTGAAGTACACGGTGGTCGAGCACTGGTGCCATCCCCCGGTGCCCCCACACTGTCTTTCCTGTGCTTTCACTCTGCTTAGCTCGGCAACTCTGAATATACAGCCAAGAGGGTGGGGTGGACATTTGTTGTAGAGGTGTGGTGGAGGTTTAGCTGGAGCAGAGGTGATGGAGTTGAGAGTTTAGGAAGCTTTCGTTTGCCTGTCTATCAGTATTTTTTTATGAAGAGTATCCGATTTTATTCCCACATAAGGAACAATGTCGTCTAATCCGTGTTAAGTATCGGTTAAACTGCAAACCGCAATTTTAGCTTACTTCTAAAATACTTTTTGTAATACATTTCATATTACCACATGTTCCTGTCTATTGAAAGTAATTAGCTGTTTTTCAAAATGGCTGTCTGAGTTATAATGCATTACACTACGTCCTGGTCACTTTTGAATGAAATTCACTAAAACAAACCAATTTCTAAAGTAAACTTTCATACACTAGTGGCTTTTAACAAGACAACAATGGCAAAACATCCATCCATCCATCCATTTATGCTAGCACATAACAGGTAGGGAAGAAACAGACTTGATTTTGCCAATTTAACAAATGTCCACACAAAATGTTTGTAAGCGCTTACGTCACGTGGACTCACATTTCAGGAAATGACAACTACCTTTGGTAGTACGTGAACCACTACTAGCTCCATAACTTCCGTAACACACACGTACAGAGTTAATTGAGCTCTTTGTGCAAATGGAACAAAGTAGCAATAGAAGGCAATAGCTTGATCTGTACTTGATTTTCTAAATCCAGCATGTGGACTAATAACATCCCCTTCTTTGCATCAGAAAGGTGTACAGTATACCAGAATTATGATCTTAATCTTTAGGAGCATTTGAAGTGAATTTTCATTTAATCCATAGCTCTGGGAAGCTAACAGCTGTCTTGAAAGGTGACCTTGTTTCTCCTTAGCAGAACTGGGTCTGTATTCCCCAGAACTGAGCGTTTGCATCCATATTACTGTGCAACATGTCACGTGGACGTGTGTCTCTGAGAAAAGGGGGCCTGGTTGTTGTACCCCAGGGGAACTCCCCACCCCTTTTCACAAGCTCTCGTGTTCATTTTCTTTGTACGGCGTGTAATTGGAGGAGTGACTCAGTGTGGCGCTCTCTGGGGAACACATTATTAATTTGTTTCCTCTTCCGCCCCACTGCAGTTCATGTCAAAACCGAATGGATGAAAGACTTTGGGAAGGTTTTTTTTTTTTGTGTGTATTTTCATAAATCCTTTTGGCTGGTTTTAAATAGAGCAATTGTTGAAGTCGAATTGGGATTTAGGTGGCATTTTCATATTGTCTTGCTTTCTTCTTCACCGCACCTTGGTACTGCTTGTGTGTCTGTGTTAGTGTGAGGGCGGCAGTTGGCAAAGCGCACCGTTTGTGAGTCAGCTGAATCTCTTCCACTTGGCACAGCGTGACATTTGAAGGAGCGAGAGAGGCAGCAGCCAGGCTCGCGACAGAAGCTAAACAGACGATGGCCAGCGGTCAAAGTTGCCTTCCCGAAGTCTTGATGGCTTTTGCCGCTGAAGCCATCAATGTCGAAGCATTTGTCGTATTTTAAGGTGGCACAAACAAAACGTAAACAAGCAGCGGCACCTCGACTTGTGAGTGACCCAACTTGCACGTTTCTTGAAATTACGAGCCTTTCGCGACCGGAAGCAGTTAGGCAGAATTCTTCCGAAAGGAGGCCCAGTGCTTTGTTGCCACTCCTATTTATGTTCACTTTGAAACAAAGAGGAAAATACATGTTGTGTATTGAACCAAAACACATTAACTTTGTCTTACAAACATTGGCTAGCTAGTAGCTTAAAATGAACACACGATGCAAACCACCATAGATGTGATGATAAAACCTCAGTGATGAACCAAATGCCACATTTACACTACTGACATGTTCATTCATATTGTAAAATGCCAACAAGAAACTCATTGCATCATACACCAAACTGGCGCATACCTTATCTAATCAAATCGCAAATTCCACTGAATTGATCTGAATTGAATCGTTACGGTTTCAAATGAACCACCCTTGAATCAAATTGCAACCCACGTATCGAATCGTCGGTTGACAATAGCTGTAGCTGATGATCTGCTCGCTATCATTTTTTTGTAGAATATACAGGCTCATCTAACCTTACTGCAGCTGGAAAGGCAATTTGAGAGGCGCTGATGATAGAACATCACACACATTTTGGGGTTGACTTCCTCTTTAAAGTGGGCTTGCATAGAACATTTTCTTGAAAAAAAAATGTTTGCGTTGACTTCCGCTTTAAACGCAAAATTAATCAAGAATATGTTCTATGCAAGCCCACTAGTTGAAACGGGGCATTCTGATAAATATTGCGTTTGTGGATTAAGTGTTAATCTAATTGTTTTTAGCCATCTCCGGGGGCGACCATTTTGTCTTCTGTCGACTGAAAATGACATCACAACTGCTCACAACCACCAATCACGGCTCAGATTCAGAAAACAGGTCAGCCGTGATTGGTCGTTGTGAGCAGTCGTGATGTCATTTTCAGTTGACAGAAGACAACATGGCCGCCCCCGGAGATGGCTAAAAACGAGTGCATTTTGCTACTGAATTTATATTCCACAAACGCAAGATTGATCAGAATGCCGTGTTTCAACTAGTGGGCCGGCTGGGAACACATTCTTGAAAAAAATATGTTTGGCTTGACTTCCACTTTAATAGTTGAAAAAGTTTTGAAATGGTCTCAATTTTGAAAAAGGCATTTGAACAGGGGGTACGTAGACCTTTTTTTTAATATCCACTGTACCCACATTGATCAAATGCCTCAACATAATTTCCTAACGAGGAACTGATCAATAGTGACTCATGCTAGTCCCTCCCATGTCATTTCTTCTTTCGTACAGCATGCAAAAGGCCACACGAACTTACTTAGGTTTTCAGCTGATCTTTAATAGAGCAAATATCTGTGTCTGGAACATTTCACAAGACATTGCACAACATTTACACACACACACATACACAAAAAGGGAAGGAGCAGGTCAAACCCATCTGACATGATCTACCCTGAGGACACACACTGGAGCCCCACCACACCCGCCTCTCCTCAGCGCCTCTCAAATTCCCTTTCCAGCTGCAGTAAGGTTAGATGAGCCTGTATATTCTACTAAAAATAGTAGCGAGCAAATGATCAGCTACGCTTTTGTCGGGGATGGAAAAAAAAATAACCAAGAGAATGAAAATGTGGTGCGTGCGGTTTGGCTTTCACTTGAATCCTCAGTGAACAGCCAAACAAAGGTGCATGCACACAGGAATGCTGCTGAGCACTTAAATAGCATTTTCTCTCACATTCACTCACATCCTGAAGATTCCACTCACATTGCCTCTTGTAGTGTGTGCATGTTCACTTTTTCATTTCTCGTGGTCAGGATACGTTGCGGTTTGGTGCCTGGGAGAAATCCAAGTGAATAAATGCAGGCAGACAGCTTCTGTCTCCTCTCGGGCTCAGTGTTGGAAGGTGGACAGATGGACAGACTGATGCAATTGGGATCTCGTCATATTCCTGCATGTGAAAGTGAAGTCACACAAAAACACACGCATGCTTGATTTTTGTATTTTTTTTTTTTTATGATTCAAGTTTATAAATAATGGTGCTTAAATCTGTTCTAGTGTTGGTTTGCCCTTCATGTATTATGCAAGTGAGCGTGATATCTCTTTATGAACTGTTGATATTGAACCCAAAAAATAAAAATTTTAGAGAGGCAGACAGACAATGAGAGAGATGCTTTGTTTCTGAATTGTGGATTTTGAGGACAGGTAAAGAGTAGTGGTGTGCATGTTTGCTATAACAGATTATTTGAGATTTGCTCTCTTAAAGATCAGCAGAAAACGTAAGTAAGTTGTTAATGTGGCCTTTTGCATACTGTACAAAAGAAGAAATTACATGGCAGGGACTCATGACAAGCGCGAGTCACTATTGATCAGTTCCTAGTTAGGAATTATGTTGAGTTATTTGATCAATATGTGTACAGTCGATATTAAAAAAAAGTCTACGTACCCCCTTGTTCAAATGCCTTTTTCAAAATTGAGACCATTTCAAAACTTTTCCCAACTATTAAATAGGAAGTCAACCCCAAAATTGTTTTTACGATGATATGTTCTGCGCAGCCCCACTAGTCCAAACACGGCATTCTAATTGAAATTGTGTTTGTGGAATATGTTTCAAGCAGTAAAATCCACCCGCTTTTGTCCATCTCAGTGGGCGGCCATTTTGTCACTTGCTGTCAACTTAAAATGACATCACAGTTGCTCAGGTAACAACCAATCATGGCTCAGCTTCAGAAAACAGCAGGAGTGTATTAGGGCACATCCATACATTGTAACAGAAGTTGCTATAAAATGTACAGATTGACTGATATATATATATATATATATATATATATATATATATATATATATATATATATATATATATATATTTATTTATTTATTTATTTATTTATTTATTTATTTATTTATTTATTTATTTATTTATGTTAATTGTGATCATTTTTTTTAACCACTCACCCCGAGTAAATTGTCACACTCAGGAGACTGTCACTGCTTTTGACCTGTGTCCCCATTGTTCCTTGCCTGCTTTCAATGTCCTATTTAGAGTGGTTGGCTGGGAGCAATATCAGTATTTCTCCAGGGACAAGCACTTTTAATGGTCGCTGGTTAAGAGGTGAGGGAGAAGGAGCTTAGATTGATTTGTGCCTTGGCCTTGCATGAAAGCAACAAAGGTCACTCACAGGCTGAATCAAGCCGGTCAGGTGTGGCCTAAACCATCGTGTTGGAATAAATGCCGTGTAAAATGTTTGCCTTATCGTCTCTTACGGCTCTGTTGTAGTTCTTTTGCGGGATCTCTGTGTAAAAGACGCCAATGAGGGAGGTCCAAATCTTGGGTGCTGAATGTTGAATTATTGGACACAAAGTCAGCATACTTGAGTTATATCCATGACTGAAAGTCAGGCAGTCTGCCCCCTGCTGCTTTTTACAACGTTTTTTTCCCCACTTAGCTTTTGCTGGTTCCCCTTAAAAAAAAATTACGACCAATGCTTGTTCATTATTACTTATAGATTGAAAAACGCATCCATACATTTTGTCTAATGACACCCAGGACATGCATCAAACAAATAAACGGCCTCTAATCAGTGTCCGTGGTTTCCTTTGCGTAGGAGGGATGCTGCGAAACGATGATCGTTGTGTTCTGGTTCACTGAGAAGCTTGTGGTCTGAAGGCCACTTTGCATATGTTTCTATTTTCCAGTGAGTCTGTGTCAGCCTCAACCCAACCATTAGCATGTCTCGTGTGTGGCTGCCGAGCCGCCGGGGATACGGTTGCAGCATCAATTGCGGGGTGGGAGGAAGACGGCAGCTCTTGGCCAAGCAACAGCGTTATATTTTCATCAACTGGCGTTTACAAGCGCACGTCAAGTCTGAAACATTTCATTCTCATTCAATTTATTTGACGCCAATTGACGGCGCTTAAAAGCAATTTGATGTTGCGGTGCTGTTACAAATTTAAAACAACACATTTTAAGATGATTCTTTCAGTTTGATAATGATGTTTGATAACTCACTAAACACTGTGATCATTGTTTTTTTTGCGATGTCACATTTACGTAGGAATGACGTAGACGAATTCCAAACAGTTGCTGTATTTGGCTTTTTCAAACACAGCAATCCCTCCTTTTCCCTACGGCGTTACTCTTTTAAAACAGCCCAACTATTACCTCTCATATGGCTTTCTGCATATATAAGATTAAACGAGCACCTAAATGACTGTCTTTTTTTTTTTTTTATACAGCCCATGTATTGGATGTTTGTAGGGCAGTTGTACCTAATGAGATGGCTGGTAAATGTGCTATAAATGGTAGTGTTTAAATACTGTAAATGACACATACCATTTCTAACTTTTAATACATATAACCTTAACCTGTTTATTTGTTGTTGTTTGTGGTTATCATCATTTTGGAGGTGAACTGTTTCCATCCTCACACCGTCATCTCCACGCCAGCGGTCTGTTTTTATATTTCCTCATGGCTCTCTCTTACCATCTGCTTTACTCAACCGGCCACTCGTCCTCCGTCCCATCCTTCTTCGCGAGCTGCTGACGTCTGCAGTAGAGCTGGAGCGTGGCCAAGAACCGCACTAAATCAAACCCGTTTCTAATAAGATGCACACACACGCAGATTGATATGAGCGCACATGCATTTGTGAAACTGACGTGCTTACACATAATGATGCATCAGGTCATTACCCTGTCAGGTAAATGTTACTCATAGACAGTTCGAAACTACCAA